>NC_091780.1:22072581-22421747 GCF_029378745.1 Bos indicus
CTCACTCCAGGCCTGAAAGGGCCTCTGGGGGGTGAGGAGTGAAAACCTGGCCCCCCAAGGTCAGCCAGATAGATGGAGCGACGGACCCCTTCCACACGCAGGAATACGGAAGTGGGAAGAAGAGGATCGAGGCTCGAGTCGCTCCAAACCAGAAGCAACAACTGAATAAATGCTTCCCAGAATCTAAGTCCAAAAGGTGGGGTATAAAGCAGCAGGTACCCACAATCCTGTTTTTGTTTTGAAAGAAACTATTTATACACATACACGTATATTTATATAAAACCACAGGACATAATCTGGAAGGACACATGCTGACAATGGTTTTCTCAAGACAGTGATAATTACAAGTAACGGTTATTTTCTTCTTCGTGTCACTGTATATTTTCCAAATGACTCAGGTATATTTTGTAAAAGGATAAAATGTTGACTTTTAAAGTTTTTTAATTGGCGGCATCTACACAGCTCACTAGGGCTTCCTGGTTCAGACCCAGCCGTGGGGAGTTACCTGCAAAGACTCATAGCCTCTGGCAAGAAAGAGGGGGGCCGCCTAAGATGGGGTGTGGGCTCCGGGGGCTGAGCAAGGGAACGGGGATCACAGTGGCTTCACCCTCCCTCTATGGCCCAGGCCATCAGCAAAGTCAGGGGGCCCAGGCTCTCTTTTTACACAGTTTCCTCGGAGACGACAGGGCCACCCAGCCCTGGCCTGGAGGCCTCCAGCAGCCCCCTTTGGTGGCTCCACGCCCACCAGCCTTGCATCATCCGAGCCCAGGCAGCCAGGGCAAACACTGGCTGCTGAGCCAGGAGTGCTAAGGTGAGGCTGAATCAATAGTCTGCGTGTTGTTTTTCCTCCTTCGGCAAACAGAGAGCGGGACCTCTCTGCCTGGGGCCACATAACTGTCCCCACACAGGGCCCCTGGCTAGCCAGAAGCCTACCCCTGGGGTGGGGAGAAGCTGGGGAAGGTCCTGGAGGTGTCCCGCCTCAATGCCAAGCTTGTCGAGACTGCCCACACAGCCCCGGATGCCCCCACCCCTCCTGGGGCCCGGCCCCACAGGACGTCACTCTGTTGGACAGCAGAGTGAAGCTCCCAGCCCATCCAGGGCCTAGGGAGGCGGACCAGAAGGCTCACCACTGGGAAAACTCACTTTGCCAGGGGCTGCCCTCAGCACCCCCAGCCTTCCTGCATGTTCCTCCTGCACTCCCACCCTGCAGGCTGGAGAGCTTCAACTCATAATTCCTGGAGTATTTTCAGTTTACACCAAAATAACCTGACAGCTGATGGCAGGAGGCATCCACAAGGCAGCTCCTCCTCACCCTCGATGGGCAGAGTCCATAGGGTTCCCGACGGGCCGGGAAGCCACTGCCCCATGATGCCTTGGGCGACCAAGTTCCAGAGAGCTGTCTGAGCAAAGGCTGGGCAGCCCTTGGGGAGGGTGAGGGTTGAGGGTGGCGGGCGCTGAAGGGGCCCCGTGCCCTCACTTAACAGAGGATGTAGAGCCCTAGGGGCAGGGCCTTACAGAAACAAGTTCTCGTCTCCCCTTTCTGACACAAGAGCTGCCTCTTGGGTTCAGATGTCAAGCAAGGCCACCTCCTGACCACAGTGCTATGAGCCATACTGGAATCCCCCCATACACACATCAAGACTAGGTTCATCTGGGTCTAGCCCAAGTTCTGGCATATTGTGGGCGAACCGCAGCTGCTTGGTGATAAAGGTGATTATTTAATTACCTTGCAGGACCCAAAAAGGAAGCGGGCTTCAGGCACAACCAAACAATCCTCCAAGAAAGGACTGGCCTCCGTCTGCTCAGCATCCCCAGACACGCTGAGCCGTGGATATGGCTTCCACAGAGCCTGAAGCCCCAGACAGCCCTGCCTCAGCATCCTGGAAGCAGGGAGGATGGCCCCCACCTCAAAGAACAGGCGCTGAGAACAATAAATGAATGGGCTTCTTCTCCCCACCCCCATCCTAGACTCTGACTCACCCTCTGAGTCCCTGTTCAGCTCAAACTGGTAGGCTTGCCGTATTTCCAGCCTCCTGTGAAGCCCTCTATGGGGCTCCACTCCAGGCTTGGCCACAGAGAGACCTGTGGGTGCTTTTCCTGGCTGTGTTCTCTTCTCCCGCCCCAGGAACCTCCCGACGCAGCCAGCATCTCCAAGGCATCCGAACTGAACCTCACCCAGGTCCAGCTGCTGTTTCCCAGGCATCAGGGGGTCTGGAGTGGTCAGGGCTGCCTGGGAAAACTGGTTCCTTCCTTCCAGCAGAGACACCAAACCAGCTCCTGTGGCAGGAGCTGATGGCTCCGCTGAAATTCTGAATCCCAGCCTTTGCTCAGCTACTCATTTGCTGTGTGATCTTAGGTCACTTCCTCTCTCTGTCTGGGCCTCAGTTTTCCTAGGTGGTAAAAACTGCTAGACCAGAGGTTTTCAAACTTTTTTTGAAAGCCACAGAATCCTCTTAAAAAAAAAAAAATCAAATCTTATGTGGAAGCCCAATATAGGACATCGTAAAACTTGGGCGGCTCTAGAACAGGAGTCAAGCTTGGCTCCTCTCCTCGGTTGTCTCCACACCTGGCCAGCGGCTGCCCAGCCCTCACTAGGCCACATCACCTGGGTTTCCCTCCCATTTCCCGAGGCAGAAAGAATTTCGACACCCTCCTGTGGAGGAGGGTCTTCATCCCCGGGGTAAGGGGTGAGCGGACGGCGGGAAGGAGGCACTGACCTGATAACCGACTGCTGTTAAGACCTGTCTGGCACGCAGGCCACCCCACGGGGGCAGCAGGGGCCTCGGCCAGGCCTTCGCGGGAGCCAGCCTCCCCACTCCCGCAGACCCCGCACCTGAGTGTCTCGCCGCCCAGGTGTGCGAGCGGGGACGAGGCCCCGGCGGCGAATAATCCCCTCCGCCGCGAGCAGCCGCTCCACCCCCCCACCCCCCCGGCGGGAGCGCAGGCCCTCCCCAGCCACGGAGTGGGCGAGCCGGCGGTGGCTGCCCCCAAGGACGGCGGGGAGGCGGGAGCACCCGGCGCCTCTGGAATCCTCTCCCCATCCCGCCCCCGGCGGGGCCCCCGCGGGCGCTTCCTGGGGTCAGAGGGCTCGCCCCCGCCCCAAGCGGAAGAGCACCGGCACCCGCGGGGGCCCGGCGCGCTCAGGTGGGCTGCGGGATGCCCTTCCTGCTCCCCGCGGCTCCACCCTCCGCGCCGGCCCGCGGGCCAGTTCCAAAAGCCGGGCGGGCATCGGGGCCCGGGCTGCCTCCGCGCCAGCGACCCCGACCCTCCCCCGGCCTGGGCGCTCGGGCCGCGGAGCCTGCTCCTCCGGCAGAGCGGCCCAGTCTCCTCGGGCCCGGCTCCCGGCGCGCTGCCTCCCCCCGGGGCCCCGCGCCCTCGCTGCTTACCCTAGGGAACCCGGGCGGGGAAACTTTTCCAGGCGAGCGCCGGGGCGGCTCAGGCGCCCCTCGGCCGAGCGGAGAGCCCGGCTCCGGGGGGCCTGGGCTCGGCGCGGTCCCCGCGCCCGGCAGCAGCGTCACCGCGCAGAGGCGGGGAGGCGCGGCGGCGCGGCCTCGGCCGGGCCGGCGACCAGGGCAGGGCTCGGCCTCGGCTCCGGCTCCGGCTCCGGCGCGGGCGGGGGCAGCGGCCGGGCCGCGGCGGCGCGGCTTGTTTACTCGGGCCGCTGTCAGCGGCTGCGGCGGCCCGGGCTCCTCCTCCTCCGCCGCCGCGCCCCTCCCCCTCGCGGCGCCACCTCCGCGCTCCAGGCCGCCGCCGCCCCGCCGGCCCGGCCCGCCGCGCCGCCCATGCCGCCCGGGCCCTGGCCCGCGTTCCGAGCAGGAGCGCCGGGGCCCCGAGGCCTTCCGGGGCGCCTGCCGCCTCCGGCTCCAGCTTGGGGCAGAGGTAGGAAGTGGGGCCGGCGATCCCAGAGCCCTCGCAGCCGCTCGGCGGGTCCCCCAGGCCGCACTGCCAGCGCCCCCGCCCCCCGGGCTCCGCTGTTAGCCCCGCGAGCTCTCTGGGCCGGCGGCGGAGACCTGAACTCGGCACCCGGGGCAGGGTTTGGGAAGGACTTGAGGCGTCACTCTGAGCCCAGTCTCGGCCTAATTCTGGGGGAGTTGGGCTTCTCCCCCACCCCCCGCCACTTCCCCACACCTAAGCCACGAGTTTGGGCACGACCGGGTTAAGTGCCCTGGGATGACGCACCTGGAGTACCCTCCTTGAGGTCGGGCTTCACCGCGTCTGGGCAAACTTCCTCGTGGCCTACAGTTAGAAGACTCACTACTTTATTTGCATTTATATAGACAGGTGGATGAGCAGAACAGCTAGCCCATCCCCTTTTAATTTTTTTAAACTTTTTTTTTTTTTCAACTCCAACTGCCTGCCAGGCACCAGGTCAATCACTTTATATTTTCTCCTTCTTATGTACATTATTTAATCCGCTTAATCCTTTCAGGCTGACATTATTAATCCCATTTTACAGATAAGAAAACTGAGGCACACAAGGTTTAAATAATTTGCTGAAGGTCCCACAACTAACAGGCCTCAGATCCCAGAAGAGATCTGGAGCTTTGGCAGAGCCTGCATCTGAGCTCTTTGCAATATACCAACCGGCTCCTCTCCCTCCCTGGGTCCCTGCCCCAGAAAACGTCTGTGCTACTTGGCTGAGGCCATCACTGCTTGAGCTGAGAAAGAAAAGAGGGGAAGTGTGGCCAAGAGCTCCACAGGCTGGGTTATTTTAAGGTCACAGAGCAGTAGCTGCCCATCCCTTCCTGTCCTCTTTGAGATAACCTGGCAGAACAGTGTTATCCTGTGACCTCTTCAGTACAGGTTTGGGGATGATGAGGAAAATGGATTAGGATATTCTGAGCTCTTTCCCATGTGTTAACTTGCTCCATGCTTACCATGGATCCTGCAAGGTGGATATAGTTTTCCTTTAGGCAGCTTTCATGTATCACTATCTGTGCTTTACACAGGAGGAAACTGAGGCCCAGAGAAGTTAGTAGCGTTTGTAAAGTAACTCAGTAGGTGACAGTCAACCCCCAAACCTGAGTTCAAGTCGTAGTGGCCCTATTTTAAACTGTGCCAACCTTAGACAATGATTTGAGCAAACTCTGGGAGATAGTAGGGAGACAGAATAGGAAATGTTGGTCTACTCCAGTATTCTTGCCTGGGAAACTCCATGGACAAAGGAGCCTGGTGGGCTACAGTCCACGGGGTCGCAAACAGATACGACTGAGCACATAACACTTTTACTTTTCGGGAGATAATGTAGTTCAGAGGAGCCTGGCATGCTGCAGTCCATGGGATCGAGAAGAGTTGGACTTGACTTAGCAACTGAACGACAGTGACAACACCTTAATTCTCAGAGCCTCAATTTACCCCTCTGTAAAATGGAAATAATATTGAACCAGTGAGATAACATATGATTTGGGTACCTATACAAACAGCACAAAACCTAGAAACTCGGGGAAGAATGTGGGGTCCAGAAATTTGAGCGGGAAGGTGAGTCCGGTTGGCCCTCTTTCTGAATGGGAACTGCTCTTCCCACCACAATCATCAGGGAGCAGAGATTCCTCAGGGCCACCCCAGGGTAGCCCCAACCAGCAGCCCCAGCTACAGTTGGGAAAACAATGCTTCTGCAGTCAGACCTAGGCAGGAAGTGAGTCACGGTTCTTCCTAAATCTGTGAGCAAGAGAGCCCTGTTGAGGGGAAACAGGGACTGGGCTGGCCCCACCTAGCCTCTGAGTCCCTCTGTGCCCTTCCCACTTGTCCCCTGGCCTACAAGAAAAGTCAGCCCGGAAAGAAAGCAGGGCTGTCTGCCTCTCGGTGCCCCACCCGTCCTGGAGGCTGGCCCAGGGAAGCTGCAGTGGGTCTGGGGAGGAGGAAGGGGCACTGAAGCCCCAGTTTCTCCCACCAGCCTGTGCCTCCAACACTGCCTTTGGGATAAGGAGGATTCTTTAAACTGTTATTCAGAGGGGCATCACCGAGGGGAGGAGAGGACTGAGAGCCTGTCCCAGGGCATCCCCACCTTAGTCTTGCTCCTATTTTAGGGTTGTATTTTACAGCAATTCGGTTGTTAAAAAAGAATGTGGAGGGACTTCCCTGTGCTTCCACTGCAGGGGACACAGGTTCGATCCCTGGTCAGGGAACTTAAGATGTCCTGCAAGCTGCTCGGCCAGGCCAAAAAAAAAAAAAGAATGGAAGCCACTCCCCTTGAAAAAAACCCTCTGGAGAGAATCCCGCCTTGCCACAGCTGGTGACTGCTAGTCAACTTCTTCCTTTATCTCCTGGAGCAAGTCCTAAAGGCAGGTTTTGTTCTCTTTATCACTCCCAAGAATTTATCTGAGGCTTAAGGCCTGAAGGACCTAAACTGCCTGCCCAGGTCCCCTGACTTGGGGCCTCAGTAAGCTCACGGGCCTCTGGACAAGTTATCAGTTTTACACAGCAGTTATTAGGACAGGGACACCAAGTGACAGAAGCCTGGCAGTGGGGGCTGGGGGGTGGGGGGCACAACCTGTGGGGTTGAACAGGACCTAGTGGGTAAGGCCAGAAGGAGGAACGGGCTGTGAGCAGTTCCCATCTTCCTAGCAGGGGGCCGGAAGAAGGGTCCAACCAGGCCTTTCTTTATCCCTGGATTTGAGGCTAACCAGCCAGGTGGCTTGACTTCCCAGGGGGCTCACTGGGTAAAGAATCTGCCTGCAATGCAGGAGACACAGGAGATTCGGGTTCGATCCCTTGGCCAGGAAGATCCCCTAGAGAAGGGCATGGCAACCCACTCCAGTATTCTTGCCTGGAGAATCCCATGGACAGAGGAACCTGGAAAGCTACAGCCCATACAGTCACAAAGAGTTGGAGATGACTGAGTACACATATACAGCCAGGTGGCTCAGACAGTAAAGAATCTGCCTGCAATACAGAAGACAGGATTTGATTCCTGGGTCAGAAGGATCCCCTGGAGAAGGGAATGGTTACCCACTACAGTATTCTTGCCTGGAGAATCCCATGTACAGAGGAGCCTGATGGGCTAAAGTCCTTGGGGGTCACAAAAAGTCAGACACGACTAAGCAATCTGGGGAGACCTCCAAGAGCAACTGGTGTCCTATGATAAAATCCACCCATTCACCCTTACCTCAGGCACTCCCATTGTCCCCTTAGAGTGCTCCGGGGTGTCCCTTCCTCTCAAAATCTCTTCCTCCCTCTCTCAGACACCTCAAACAAAGCCTTCAGGATCAAACAAAGCATCCAGGATCTTAGTTCCCCAACCAGGGATGGAACGCTCACCCCCTGCAGTGGAAGCTCAGAGTCTTAACCACTGGATGGACAGGGAAGTCCACCTCCACCAACACCCGGTACATCCACACATGCCTGGAAGAGCAGACAACAACATTTAATTGGGGTTTTCTCTAAAAGACCGGGAGTTGAAAGCTTTCTGTTGTTTTCTTTTTGCTTACCTGCATGCTCAGAAATTCCTGCAATAACTTTTAGAATAAGATAATTAAAATATTTAAGTCATGCAAAACTGAATAAAGCATGCCCATACTTCACCAACTAGCTCCAGAACACCTGGGGTCCATCCTGAGCGCTGCTGAGACAATAGTCAGGCTCCTCCTGTCCCGTCACAGGGCAGGGTCCTTCCAGTTCTAGCTAAACCGCTTTGGGAAAACCTCCTTTATACGACAGGCAAACTGGATGTCTGTGTGGGAGGGGGGAGGAGTGAGGAGTGATCTGGCGGTGATGTATCTGGTCACGCTGGGACAGGATCGCAGCTCGACCAGCCCTTCTCCTGTTCCTAATTATTAGGCTAGGTCCACGCTTACCTTTTACCTGCAGGTTCTGCCGCATCCCCAAGTCACTGCTCAGCTTAAAGGTTCCCTTCTGCCAGCTCTGTGTCTCTGCTTTGCCCTCACTGCCCAGCCAGTGCTGCCCACGATTGGGCAACAAATAGGTGCTTTGGGTGCAGTCTGAATGCTAAGCCCTGGGACCTCAAGCCGAG
Organism: Bos indicus; assembly: GCF_029378745.1. Taxonomy (NCBI): domain Eukaryota; kingdom Metazoa; phylum Chordata; class Mammalia; order Artiodactyla; family Bovidae; genus Bos; species Bos indicus. The sequence goes on from NC_091780.1 coordinate 22,080,551, forward strand.
CCCCTTAGGACTTGCCTTTAGGAAGCCAGTGACCACCCCTGGGGAAGATAGAAGGATACGCACCAGGAGCTTCCTGAAGCTTCGCCTTCCCTCTTGCCTTGCAGCTCCAAAAAGCTCTGCCCTTCCTTCTCTCTCTTGATACAACAATGTAAAAACAATCAGTTAACATGACTTCTTATTGAATTTTCCTATCAGTTTTATTATCAGAACAGGATTTCTCTACCTCGACACTATTGACATCTTTAGCCAGATTATCTTTGTTTGGGAAACTGTCCTGTGCATGCTAGGGTGGTTTAGCAACATCCCTGGTCTCTGAACACTAGGGGCCAGTAGCACCCCCACCCCCATTATTGTTAGGGGAAGCACACCGACTGAAACCGCCCACCCTGGCCAGGCACCATAGTAACCATTTGCGTGAGTTATTTTACAACAGGAGGTCCTACTAAGGAACACAGAACTAATAAGCCACCACCAACAAGAAGCGTTCGGGAAAGGGTCAAAGGAGATGCCACATGTCCTTCCATCTGCCAGAAGCCTCCTCGCTGGCATCCATCTTGGCTGAGCAAAGCATGTGCGACCAGGAAGGACCCTGAGTCAGAGTGACTGGCCAGAGACAACCCGGAAACTAATCCCATCACCATAAAACCTGAGACAGCGAGCCACGCGGCAGAGCAGTTCTCCTGGCTTCCCTCACACTCCTGCTCTCCACCTGGCGTCCTCTTTCCAATATAGCCTCTTGCTTTGACAGCTCGTGTGTCTCCTTGGACAATTCATTTCCGAGTGTTAGACAGGAACCCTCTCTCAGGCCCTGGAATGGGTCCCCCTTCCTGCAACATTATGACAACCAAAAATGTCTCATGTGTGTTTAGTCGCTCAGTCGTGTCCGACTGTTTGCGACCCCATGGACTTAACTTTCCCCTATGGAGCCCGCCAGGCTCCTCTATCCATGGGCTTCTCCAGGCAAGAATACTGGAGAGGGTTGCCATTTCCTTCTCCATAAAATGTTTTGAGACATTGTCAAATGTCCCCACAGCGGGGTACAAAACTGCCCCTGACTGAGAACCACTGGTTCAGAGTGAGGAGTGGGAGGACTCGGGAGAGGGTTGGTGTGCCAGGGTTCCGGGCGGCATGGGCTGTGTACCAGGAACTGCACCGAGACAGCTGGCAGCAAGAGAGAAAACTCCCAACCCCAAACCACCTGGCAGGGAAGGGCAACAATGGGGCCGTTTAGTGTTCAGGGCAAACAATCTTATGTATCTCCCCAGCATCTGAGGACATGGCTCTCAAGAACATTAATGATAATGCTGAATTGAGGAGAGGAACCATCACGTCGATCACACTCTGTTTACTGAGGTGGGGAAGCGGGTGAGACAGCTCTGCATTAAATATGTATTTGGAAAGCAGACAGAAGTGGTGGCTGAGGGAAGAAGGGTGGGGCGGAGGAGACTTTGGGGAGTGACAGATCTGTTCATTACCTGGATTGTGGTGATGATTCCAGGGTATTCACAAATGTCAAAGTGGATCAAGTCATCAGAATAAAAAAAGAAAAACAAAAATAACAAACAAAAATGGATCAAGTCGCATGTCTTAAACATATGCAGTTTATCATGTGTCAATTATATGTCAATAAAGTTATTTTAAAAATGTATTTCAGGACTTCCCTGGTGGCTCAGTGGATAAGAATCCACCTGTCAATCCAGGGGACATGAGTTCAATTCTTGGTCTGGGAAAATTCCTCTTGCCACAGAGCAGCTAAGCCAGGTTGCACCACAACTACTGAGCCCACGTGCTGCCAACTACCAAAGCCTGAGCACTCGAGAGCCCGTGCTCCCCAACAAGAGAAGCCACGGCAACGCGAAGCCTGAGCACTGCAGCTAGAGGGTAGCCCCTGCTCACCTCAACTAGAGAAGAGTCCATGCACAGCAACGAATACCCAATAAAAAATAAATAAAATGTGTTCATTGTTTAACATTTTAGTGCTTGAAAAGCATTATTTTGGAAGTGTGCTACCATGAAGTAGTCATTTCTTGACTGTGCCAGATGAATGGTGGGGTGGGACAGTCACTGTAGTCCTTAAAAAGGAAACGGAAAACAGGAGAAAATGATCATGGACCTCCAGGCATATCTAAGAAGGAGGGGAAAATGATGGCAAGAACATTCAGCTCCAGTGTCTTTCCATGAAGCCAGCGAGAGCCTGTCCGCTGGCTTAGAGGAAACACTGGAGAGTTTTTCTGTTGGATGATGCTATCAGACCAACGTGTCTGGAACGGTATTATCAGGGGCTTGGGGAAAAGAAATAACAACTCTAGTGCTGGCTGCCAGGAAAGGAACAGATGAATCTGGAAATTACAGGCTCCTCCACTGCCTTTAATCCCTAAAACAAACATTGCTGGGGGAAAAGCCAGTTAATACCTGGAGGAGGGCCGGTGTTATCCCTCAGTGGGGCTGCCGCAGCTGGGGAGCAAAGAGCCTTTACAGGAGTTGGCTGCACAGGAAAGGTGCCAGCAGCCACTGTGCCCAGGGGGTGTCCTCTGCAGGGAGGGGTGCCAAGGTGCCCAGGAAGAAGAGCTGGGGATGGCCAACAGTGAGGGGCATCTCGGCAACAGTTCAAGTGCCTTTCTTATTTTAAAAACCAAAATGTATTTATTGACTTGGCTGCATCGGGTCTTAGTTGCGGCACGCGAGATTTTTGGTCTTCCTTGCAGTATGGGGAATATTTTTAGTTGCAGCGTGTGGGATCTAGTTCCCTGACCAAGGGTTGAACCATGGGCCCTTTGAACTGGGAGCATGGAGTTTTAGCCACTGGACCACCAGGGAAGTCCCTGAGCTTCTCTTATAAACTGGTTTAGTTAGCCTGCTGTCTGCCGCCCTCACAAGTGGAACACTGGAGGAGATCCTGCACCCAGCAGGTGCTCAATCAATGTCCGAGGATTGAAGGAAGGAAATGCCCAGAGCACAATCAACCCTGCACAAACGGAGATTTTTATGGTCACACATAACATCCCTGTCACAAAGGTCTGACCTTGCTCCCCCTCTTCACTCTAGGCTCCTGAGAACTTCAGTGGAGGCTTCAGTGGAGACTTCCCTGCTGGCCCAGTGGCTAAGACTCTGAATTCCCAATGCAGCGGGCCCAGGGTTTGATCCCTGTTCGGGGAGCTAGATCCCACACACTGCAGCTGAAGATTTTGAGTGCTGCAATGAAGATGGAAGATTCAGCATGCCACAACTAAGACCCAGCACAGCTCAGTAAGCAAATAAGAAGTTCAGATCATGGTGAGTACTCTGAAACAAAATAACAGAGGGTGGTGTAGTAGTACCTGGAGGACGGGAAGGTACTATCCCTGGGGCGGTCTTCTTTGAGGGAAGGCTTCTCTGAGAAGGTGATATTTGAGCAGAAGCTCAAATAAGAGATAAAGGTGTGACGATCTGGCAAGAGGGCATCCCAGGCAGTTAGTGGAGGAAAATAGTGCATGAGCCTGGTGAGTAAGCTTGTGCACTTGGAGAGCAGACACTTCTCCGGAGCACTGGGGGAGAGGGTGACAGAAGGAAGAGAGGGATGAGAGTGGTCAGCAAGGCTAGACCACGCTGCGTGTAGCAGGCTGGGTGGGACACTGAGCTGAACAGTGGGAAATTTTACTAATTTACCTTTTTCAAAGACCCTCTGACTACCGTAGGAGAGAAGACACATCAGGGCAGGTGGGTAAGAATGGGAGCCCAGGGACTTCCCTGGTGGTTCGGTAGCTAAGACTGTGCTGCCAAAGCAGGGGGCCCAGGTTCTGGTCAAGAAGCTAGATCCCACTTGCCGCAACTAAAGATCCTGCATGCTGAAATGAAGATCAAAGATACCGAGTGCCGAAACTAAGACCTGGGGTGCTGCCAAATAAATAAATATATATATAAAGAGTGGGAGCCCCATGACAGTCCTGTGCAGGAGGCACCATTCGTGACCCTCCCATGTTACAGCTCCGTGAGGGTCTGGAGATGTCAGAAGACTCTCATAACCCAGTAATCCGGTTTGTGGGCTCTTGAGCCATCAGCAGGTCTAGGAAGGATGGACAGGAGCCATAACACGTGTCTGGCCTGGGAAGGCAGAGCCTCCTCAGGCCAAAAGCTGGCCCTGGGCGGCCAGGCCTGGAACCCCACTGCCCGACCCCTTTGGTGGTTCAGGTGCTTCTCCCTGAATCACATCCCTGTCAGCATCTTTAGCTGCAGCCTTGGCAACAAGGGATGCCCGAGTTCCCAGCCAGGACTCCCAGAGCACCCCCCACTCACTCCCCGGCAGGCACCCTGCCAAGTGCTTTCCTCTCACTGCCTCCTGTATTTGTCTTGGCCACCCTGGCCCGGGCACCGGTGTTAGTCCCATTTTATTTATTTCTTTTTTAATTGAAATGGCCCATGTTTAAGCCATATCATCTTATTTATCCATTTATTTTTGGCTGCACTGGGTCTTCGTGGCTGTGCACAGGCTTTCTCTAGTTGCAGCGAGTGGGGCTCTTTTCTAGTTGTGGTGCTTGGGCTTCTCATTGCAGTGGCTTTTCTTGTTGCAGACCACGGGCTGTAGAGTTTGGGCTCAGTAGTTTTGGCACACAGGCTTAGTTGCCCCATGGCACATGGAATCTTCCCTGACCAGGGATCGAACCCATGTCCCCTGCACTGACAGGTAGACTCCCAACCACTGGACCACCAGGGAAGTCCTGTTATTCCCATTTTACAGATGAGGAACCTGAGGCCCAGAGAGCCTGCTTGGAGTCAGTTAGGAAGAAGAGGATCCAGGATTTGAACCTGGGGAACACACACACTTCAGCCTCTCAGCTTTCTGCTTCTAGAAGAGGGAGACGCTGATTCCCCAGGCACTGTCATGTGGGTGGCTCAGCCATGGTTCACCTTTGACTTTTCTTGGAGGAAGCTTGTATACCTGCCCTCTCCCAGCTGTGATTTTTTTAATTAATTTGTTTTACATTAATCCATTCTCAACTTTTGAAAAAAAAAAAAATGGGGGCCTGGGTCTTCATTGCTGCTTGCAGGCTTTCTTTAGTTAAGGTGAGCAGGGGCTACTCTCTAGCTGCGGTTCTCGGGCTTCTACTTGTGGTAGCTTTTCTTATTGTGTAGCACAGACTCTAGGTTCTTGGACTAGTAGTTATGGAACACAGGCTTTAGCTGCCTGTAGCCTGTGAGGCTTTCCCGGACCGGGAATCAGACCCATGTCCCCTGCGCTGGTAGGTGGACTTCTATACAGTGTATGATGAGAGAATTCCTCCCCCACCCCTTCTTGTCTTGTCCCCCCCGACCCCTTGTCATAATGATGTTTCTATAACATGTGCGCTGCAGAACCAGAGCTGTTCTTCCCCCAACCAGCCCAGCTGTGGGCTCAAATGCAGCCCTAATGCTGGCTTGAGTGCCACCCCCAGTCCCTGGGCAAATTACTTAACCTCTCAGGGACTCCATTCCCTCATTTGTAAACTGGGCTGAAAACTGCCCAGCCCATCAGGCGTTAAGTGTATTAAGTCCTCACTCAGTGCAGCGTCTGGTCTGAAGCGGTGTCTGCTGTGAGTAAATTCCATCCTCCTCTCTGAGGCAGGCACCCTCTTCCAGTGGGCCGGCCCTGGAGGCTTCTAACTGTTCCGCATTGGCCCAAACCCAGGCATTCGTGGGTGAAATCTCTGCTCTCCCTGTGGTCCTTCTTTGGTGCCGTTGGCTTATTTTTTTCCTCGGAGGAGAGCGGCGGGCCTCCTTGCCTTGCTGCGGTGTGCAAAGCAGCCTTTGGTGTGGCCTGGTCCCTGGGTGGCCCATGAGATGCCTTGTAACCGTTCTGCAAGATGCTGGCTCCTTTGACCTCTTGCCTTTGAGGTTGAAGATCAGCAGACGGTCCTCTGAGGCAGTGTTTCTCAACATGGTTACATGCAGAGAATGTGAGTAGTCCTGGGGCCAAGGGACCAGGCAGATGACGTTGATGGGGTCCTTCTGGCAGCTGCCACTGCACACCCTGATGCCCACCTGGGGGCTGAAGGCTGTAGAACCCATTTCAGGCACATGAGTCGGCAGTGCTCTCTAAGGGGAGGCTGGCGTTCTGGCCACGTCGGGGACAAGTGGCTAGACTGTCCCACCACCTGCCACATCACTGTGTTGCTAAGTTCTCTCCTCATAGAGTCCTGGGCAGGGCTGGTCTTCCTGACGTTCTTGTTTTTAGAAAGAAGAAATGTTTTCCAGAGAGCATTCTTAGAAGGTCGTTACCCTGGGAAGCAATAAGGCTCTTTATCATGGACACGGGTCTCTAATCTGAGTCTTGTACATTCCCTTTATGGGAAAGACACCTGAGCAACCTCCCCAGTGCTCATGGAGATAAATTATTTTTGTTTTATTAGATATCTCCTTCTTATAGTTCTCATGCAACCACCAGGCCAAAACCATTCAAAGTGAAAACTATGTGGAAAAATACACATAAAGCAATCTTGCTTCTACCTCTGTCCCTTCTGTTCAACCCCCTTCCACACTTGGGTGCCAATTTTTATTAGATCTGATTTATCCCCCCAATATTTCTTTCTGCCAAAAAAAAAAACAAACATAAATTATATGCATATAAGCATTTATCTCTCTCTCTATTCTTCTAAGATTTTTTTTGATGGGGACCATTTTTAAAGTCTTTATTGAATTTGTTATAGTATTGCTTGTTTTACACTTTGGTTTTTTGGACAAGAGGCATGTGGGATCTTAACTCCCTGACCAGGGATTGAACCCAAATCCCTTGTGTTGGAAGGTGAAATGTTAACCACTGGACCACCAGAGAAGTCCCCTCTCTATTCTTGTACTTTCTTTTTTTCTTAATCAAAAGGGAGTATATTACTTTTTTTTTTTTTTTTTTACTTAGCAGTACATTCTGGAGAAGTTTACATAATAAAAATAAGCAAAGGATTAAAATATACACACTACTATATATAAAATCCCTGGGTCGGAAAGATCCCCTGGAGGAGGAAATGGCAACCCACTCCAGTATTCTTGCCTGGAAAATTCCATGTACTGAGGAGTCTGGCAGGCTACAGTCCATGGGGTCGAAAAGAGCTGGACATGACTGAGTGACTGAGCATGCACACACACATATATAAAATAGATAACCAACAAGGACCTAATGAATAGCACAGGGAAATATACTTACAATCTTTGAATAATCTATAATGGAAAATAATTTTTAAAAGAACATATATATATATGTGTATATATATATATATATGTGTGTATATATATATATATATATATATGTGTGTAATTGAATCACTTTGCTGTATACCTGAAACTAATACAACATTGTAAATTAACTATGTTTCAATTAAAAAGTTTTTTAAAGGGCAAAGAACACAAAAGTAAATAAACCAAACTACAAACCTAATGCAATTCAAAGTGAAAACTTTAGCTTGATGGGAGGGGTGATGCTGCTTGGCTGAAATAAAATTGCCGCTTGCCGTGATTTGGGACTGACCAATAAGAGTAGGTCTCCTTTCGAGTTTGTCATACCTATGGATGCTCCATGTGCTGGGGATGACTCAGTTCTCCCAGTCCTTTTCTCTATTTGAATTGCTGCAATACTTCTGTTTGCATAGTGGGCTGTTACATCATTTGGCCTCCACTTGGCTTCAATGCATCATTTACGCATTAAATCCGCCTCTGTTCTTTTCTTGTTAGCCAGCAGCAATCCAAAACGGCTGCTTGATGCCAACGCCATCATAAACACAAATGCAAACTCAGGCAGTGAAATCCTGTGTCAACAGTAGATGGTAAGGTGGTCATGCCGGCAGGAATGATGATGAAAATAATCATAATGACCAACACTTACTGAGTACTTGCTCTGAGCTGGCACCCTGCTGAGTGATTTACATGCTGAGTCTTATGTAATCTTCCAAACAACCCTATAAAGTAAGTACTACCCATTTTACAGACGAGAACATTTAGGCTAAGAGGGATTAAATAATTTGCTCAAGGTCACGTGTATGGGAAATGGGACAGTCAGAATTTGAACCTGTGTCAGTCTGGCCCCAGTAATCATCACAAGGGCTGCGAGCTGGGGCAGGGACCTTACTAACCTCTTTGCCATTAGATGCTGGCCATAACTGCTCACCCGGCTAGGTGTTCCTGGGCCGGGCCAGGTAGGACGTGTAGGGTCTGGGGCAGAAGGTGGAAGGGGAGGTGTGGGTGGCAGTCCCTGTGGGGGACTAGACTCTCTGGGATCCTCTCCCTGAGTCGTGGGTGAGAGTGTGTTGAGCCTGTTACTTCCCTCTCAGTATCAAAATGAATAAACACACACACACGCCAGAAACACCATTTCGAAGATAATGCTCTGTGTCCATGACCGGTGACTGTGACAGTGACACTTTGTCAGGTTCTGGCAAAGGACTGAGAGTTCTGAATGTTCTTCTACAGTCCTTGGCTGGCTGCGCTGGCCTGGGGTTGGGCCAGGCTCAGGGCGAAAGAGCAGACTCTGTAGCCATCCCGCCCCAGGGCCTCCTCAAGGCCTTCCACTTCCCCTCGACTCCTGCCCTGTCTCACTTTCTCTCCCAGTCCCTGTCCCACCCATTCCCCCTCTCCTATCCATGCTCATTTCCTGCCCTGGGTCTGCCCTTGTTCCCTGTTGCAGCCTCAGCCTGTACCCCCCAAGTCCGGGAGAAACAGGGCCGGTCAGGTAGGCCTGGAGCGGAGACCTCAGCTCAAACCCCAGCACAGGTGACGGAGCGTGTCTGAGCTTCACCGGCTTCCTGGACAACGGAAGTGGTGTACTAGTTCAGTGACGAAGATGGTGACCCAGTGGAGTCCTATTGGTGGCTGGCTGCCACCCTTTTGAATGGCAGCCCAGGGAAGGGGTTTGGCCCTCAAGAATCGGGACATTCCCCCCCAGGCATACCAGGCTGCTGGGGCTGACTCACCCCAAGGCTTACATAACAAATGCCTGAGCCCTGAAAACCTGGGCACTCCTACTGCCTGCCCGAGACCCTCTCCTGCTGAAGGTCCTAGGAGGCATACATAGGCCCAAGGATGCAGGGGCAGGCACCATTCCACACCCACCTTGTATCCAGGCCTAAGACCCCAAACACCCTTACCCTTTACCCTATATTAGGCCCCAGGAAGCCCAGCCCTCTCTGATTTGCTTCTCACCCTGCCTGGTAGTTTGGTTTCTGTTTTCCTAGAACAAAATGACGGTAGAAACTAAACCTGCCCCTGTGGCTCCAGGTGACACCCCAGGCATTGTTAGAGCTCCTGAAATGCTGGTCGGCTTCCATAGTTCCCAGCGTGGTCTTTGATGGGCTTACCATGATTGGATATCGGTAGCCTTCTTTTCATCTGGGTTTGAACGTCTACTAGAGTTTTTTTTTTTTTTTTGGTTGCATGGAATGTGGGATCTTAGTTCCCTGACTGGGGATCAAACCCACGTGCCCTGCAGTGGAAGCCCCGAGACTTAACCACTGGACCACTGAGGAATTCCCCTGTACTTCTACTAGAATCTAACCCTTTCCTGTTAAAAATTTTGGTTTCTTGCACTTCAAAAAGAGTACATACATAAGCACCATCCATCTCGTCCATTCCGACCTCATCTCATCTACTCCAGTCCTCTCCTGGCTCCCTCAGCTCCAGCATAGGGCCTCCCTGCTATGTCTCTTCTGTCCATGGGATTTCCCAGGCAACAATACTGGGGCTGGTTGCCGTTTCCTCCTCCAGGGGATCTTCCCGACCCAGAAAATATGCGTCTCTTAAGTCTGTGGCATTGGGAGGTGGGTTCTTTACCACTAGCGTCGCTTGGGAGGCCCATGGACAGAGGAGGCTGGTGGGCTGCCATCCACAGAGCTGCAGAGTCAGACGTAACTGAAGTGACTAACACTTTCACTCTGTCACTTTCTTGCCATCTCAGCCGCATAAACTAGGTCTGAATTTGCCTGGCAGCCGAGGATGGGTCACCAGGGGGAGTAAGTTTTGGTAATGGGGGCATTTAGAAGCGGGTCACTGCCAGGAAAGTAGGAAGCCTACAAAAGCTGTTCTCCATGACAGGAGTCCTCAGAATCGGAGAGCTCAAGACAGCAGTGACCTCACAGATAAACCCCAGTGCAGGCATTGGAGCTGGTTATCTGGGACAGGAAGTGGCTATGGAAGCGCTGAACCAACTCAAAATCCCCTTGCAACGGCTGCATAATTTCTCCAAGGACTCAGTCTTCACAGAAATGAGGTTATTGGGGCACCTCACCTGTGGGGAACGTTTGGGGAACTCCTTGCGGGTTCACTTGGGATGGACACTTGCAGGATCACGTTATGGCAAACACCCATCACTTCTTTGTCCGAGCCTATAGCAGACATTGCTAATCCATCCCCACATGGCGGTGGACTCCTTGTTTCCGCGGTGCTCCAGGCAGTCACTGTTAATCTATCAGAATTCACCCAGGAGGTGAGATGTAATATCTGTTGCTGATAGAAGAGCCATTCTTGAGTGTGGGGCAAAAGAAATGCGTCTGCAAACATCACAAGGTTAGGATTCCTCAGATAAGGAGACCAAGGGTCTGAAGGAATGAGACCTTGCTGAGGTCACGTGGGGCACTCATGGCGGAAGGGTCTGGAGCTCTGGTCTTCCCACTCCTGGCCAAGAAGCCTTGGTCTGTAACTGGACAGATGGTCTGGGAATCAGAGCACATATGTGTGTCCCTGTGCCCACATGTCCACCAGAGGCAGACCATTATATTAACAGCCCCTCATGCTGATAAGCGCAGGGGGTGAAATCCCAGGGTGGTTGGGTTGATCTGATGACCTTTGAACATTCTGGGCTCCAGTGGGGCAGCAGTGCGCAGATGGCCAGGAGGCTCAGTGCCTAGAACACAGCTGCGGGCCAGACAGGTTCATTTGACGCTTAGTCTGTGGCCAGTGTCCAAGGCAATCTCAGCAGGACTCTCCGACACAGGTGTCCAAGGGACAAGACTTGCTTTAGGCCAGTTCCCACTCTGGGCAGGTTACCTCTGCCCTCTTGGCCTCTGAGGCCTGATGCATCCATAAGGAAGCTGACCTGTGGCTTAATCTGGCTGAGCCTAAGTTTCTTCATCCATTAAATGGGGATAATGATACCTTCCCTGCTGAAATGTCTCAAGAATGGGATGAACTAATTCTATGAAATGCTCAGCATGAGGACCTGCACACACACGGCGACTCAGGGAGGGCAGCTGGAATCACCCGAGGACTTCTCCAGCTCTAAAAGGCCCAGCCTGTGACCCACCCACACCTTCCTGCAGAAAGCTGGCTGTCCCGTCTTCTGCTGGCTCTGTAGTCACCAGAACTCAAATGCCTTGGCCAACCTGGAAGGGTGAGAAAATTGATTTCTCCTCAATGGGAGAAAGGGCAAGAGGGATGAAGAACAGCCCAGAAGTTCCCAAACAGCAGTCCCAGGTGCCCATGTCCTGTGGCCTCTTTTGTGTGTTAGCTGGGGGAGCTACAAACAGAGACCCCTCCTAATGGAGGGAATTCCCTGTGTGGTGGGGGGCTTTCAATCAGCAAATCTCCAGCTTGGAAATAGGTTCTGGCAAGAAGTGCCCGCCTCTGACTTCCTAGGGGCCATTGCTGGGGACCACTGCTCTCTGTGCCCACGCACGTCACATGGGTTGATGCCAGAGAAGGGGACTCTGGTGGCACCAGGTAGGAGGAGAAAGAGCTGGCATTGACTGATCTTTAGCGGGCTTGTATTTTTCTTGGCCATGCTGTGCCAGATCTTAGTTCCCCGATCAGGGATGGAACCCATGGCCCCTTCATTTGGAGCAGAAAGCCTTACCTACTGGACTGCTAGGGAAGTCACTGCTCTAGTGTTTTGAAATAAAAATAGTGTAGTTTTAAATTTTAAAAAGGAGCTAATTATAAAATAGTACCTAAAATGAAGCTTACACTCACATGGAAAAAAAAACTGGAAGGAAATATACCACCAGGCTGAGAATTGTTGTCTTGGGTAACCAATGGACTGGAGGCTGGATTTTTCACTTTCTTCTCTGTGCCTATCAAACTTTTCCACAGCAAGCACGATTTGGATTTGCTTTTATCATCATCAGAATAATGACAACAATGTCCACTATCTTTAAACAAAGGTACACAAAGCCTAAGGGTTAGGGCTCCAGCTGTGCAGGTTGGACTGACTTCCTGACCCGCGCCCCGGGGGTGGGGTGGTGACCCCCAGGCTGGGGTGAGGCTAGGTCCAGTCCCCGGGAATGGTGAAATCTGGCCCTCGGGGTGCCGGGGCTGGGGAGGGGGCAGAGGGAACACAACCTCCTCCCCAGACCTCTTCATCCCCCCACCCCACCCCCCACCCCCATCCCGTCCTGAAGGCAGCGTGTGTCCTGCCAATCCTGGCCCGCTGGCAGCGGGGCTGTGGCTTCAGCCCACACACACCAGGGGCCTGCTGACTCCCTGCCTACCGGGAACTGGGCCAGCGGACGGACGTGGTGACAGGCAGCAGTGACGTTTCCCCCCACTTCCTTTTACCTGCCCTACTTTGTCTGGTGCTGAGTCAGGGTCCCTTTGGGGACCGATGGTGGGATGTGGCATGACACAGAAGGATGTGGTGGGAGGCTCTGGGTAGGCCCCGGAGGGCAAGGCAGGCTTCAAAGAGAAGCCAGGAGCTCCGAGGGAAATCAGAGAACATGAGCCAAGAAGCTGTGTCCCCACGTGTGTGCGCCTCCTCATTCTGTGGTGGGTTCTTTGCAGTCTCTTGGCCCCTGCAGCTCTGGTCTCACAGGGCTTCATCTGCAGTCTCTCAGCTCTCAGGGGACCCCAACATTTGCACCTTGACCTGAGCACTTACTTGTGTGCCTCATGGCAGCCTATAAGGTGGAAGTGAGTGGTGGCCAGTGCCCTGAGCTGAGTGACCCGCCCGCATTCCCCAGCTGCCCTTCTTCCTTGCTTTTGCAATGGAGACCAGAGGAGCTTCTGAGTTTTTCAAAGGGGAATGTTTTGGGCACAGGGTGGGGAGTAATTCTTCATGTAAAATGCTCCATGAAATGCAGATGTGCGATCATGGTGGGCACCCGAAATGTCCTCCCTCGTCTCCAAACATCCCTTCAAGCTGAGAACCACTGAGCTGATGCTCCATCCATCACCCTCACTCAGGTAGGGGCTCACGTGGCTCCATTCTGGACAACGAGATCAAGGGCAGGTCTTCAGGGCAAAGGGACTTTTAAAAAATTGAGGTATAGTTGATTTACAGGGATTCTCAGGTGATGCTAGTGATAAAGAATCCGCCTGCCAATGCAGGAGATGCAAGACTCTCAGGTTTGATCCCTGGGTCAGGAAGATCCCCTGGAGGAGGAAATGGCAACCCTCTCCAGGATTCTTGCCTGGAGAATTACATGGGGACTGGAGCCCGGTAGGTTACAGTCCATGGGGTTGCAAAGAGTTGGACATGACTGAGCACACCCTACATTCCACAGAGTTGATTTACAATATTGTGTTAGTTTCAGGTGTAAAGCAAAGTGATTCAATTATATATACATTTTTTTTTCAGATTCTTTCTTTTTGGCCTTACTGTGCTGTGTGTGGGATCTTAGTTCCTTGACTAGGGACTGAACCTGTGCCCCTTGCATCCGAGTGTGGAGTCTTAATCACCAGTGTGCATGCATGCCCAGTCACTCAGTCGCATCCAACTCTTTGTGACCCCATGGACAGTAGCCCACCAGGCTCTTCTTTCCATGGGATTCTCCAGGCAAGAATACTGGAGGGGGTTGCCATTTCCTCCTCCATTTCTTCCTGACTCAGGAATCGAACCCAAGTCTCCAGTGTCTCCTGCTTTGGCAGGCAGATTCTTTACCAATGTGCCACCCGGGAAGCCCCTTAAGCACCAGACCACCAGGAAATCCCTCAAAGTCTTTTCTATTGTAGGTTATTACAAGATAGTGAATGTAATTCCCTGTGCTATACAGTACATCCTTGCTGTTTATTTATTTTATATATAGTGGTGTGTATCTGGTAATCCCACAATCCTAATTTATCCCTTCTCCCCTCTGAGACTTACTAAGGGACAGAAACCTTCTGTCTGAGCTCCCCAAATGACAACCACCACCACACATCCAGGTTTTCCCAGATCAGAGAAACGAAGGCTCCATTTTGCCAAAAGCACTGAACATTAGGGTCCTCAGTTATTTACCATCAAACGCATTTCCAGCTGCTGCAAACAGAGAAGCACAGAGAGGTTGGGTCACTCACCCAGGTTCTCTCCCCTGGTGAGGAGTGGAGGGAGGATTTATATCCACACATTCTGGGTCCAGCAGCCCCACCTTATCCACCGAGCTGGCTGACTCTGAGCCCCACAGACACTCCGCTCCATTTCACAGACAGGTGCCTGAGTGTTTTTCTTTCCCTGAGGAGAGAATCCATTCCATTCATCAGATTCTCAAAGGGCCCATGATATGAATAAGAGACCTCTTCCTTGTGTTTGCTTATTTTACAGGTTATGAAGGTAAACTCCATAAAGGGGAATGGCTTGCCATGTTGGCAACCAAGCTGAGATGGTAACTGTGTTTCATGACTTTAAAAAAAAACGCACGACATGAGAGGTGTGAATTAAGTTTTATTTGGGGCAGAATGAGGACTGCAGCCCGGGAGACAGCACCTCAGAGAGCTTGGAGAGACTGGTCCCAAGAGGCAGGAAGGAAAGGTCAACACAGATGTGATTTTGGTGAAGGGAGACTGTATACAATCAAGCACATATTTTCCCACTAGGTTTCTGCTAGTCTTGAGCAGCCTTCACTAGTCACGAGAAACAGTCATCACCATGAAGGATTTCAGTGATCTTCTAGATATGAGCAGATACAAGAACTGGGCTCATAAAATTGACTCCTGAAAATATCTATCTGAAGACCTGTTCAGCTAGTCCCCCACCCCCACCCGCCGCTGAGCACAGAGTGGGTTTCCATTTCCTTCTCCAATTCATGAAAGTGAAAAGTGAAAGTGAAGTCGCTCAGTCGTGTCCGACCCTCATCGACCCCATGGACTGCAGCCCACCAGGCTCCTCCGTCCATGGGATTTTCCAGGCAAGGGTACTGGAGAATAATTTCCTCTGCTGCTGCTGCTAAGTCGCTTCAGTCGTCTCTGACTCTGTGCGACCCCATAATTTCCTCTACCTACTATCAAAAATGGCCACAGAAATATTTCTGGTCCCACATGGTCTTCTAAAACCTTGCTGCTCCCTCCCAGGAGGTGGAGTCAATTTCTCCTCTCCTTGAGCTACAGACCTTTGTAGATACTTTGATGAAGAAAACAGCAGAAGTGATGCAATGTGGCCTCCAAGGCGAGGTCATGAAAAGTGGTAAATCTTCTGCCTCTCTCTCTCCCTCTCTGTCTCTTTTTATTTCAGTATTTATTCATTCATTTATTTGTTTGGCTGTGCCAGGTCTTAGCGGCAGCACTCAAGATCCTTGATCTTCACTGTGGCATGTAGGATCTTTTTAAATTGTGGCATCAGAACGCTGGTGGCTCAGTGGTGCAGAATCTGCCTGCCCATGCAGGAGATGAGGGTTTGATCCCTGAGTCGGTAAGATCCCCTGGAGGAGGAAATGGCAACCCACTCCAGTATTCTTGCCTGGAGAATCCCATGGGCAGGGGAGCCTGGAGGGCTACAGTCCTCGGGGCTACATAGAGTCAAACCTGACTGAAGTGACTTAGCAGGCTTAGCGAGGCTCAGCCTGTGCCTCATTTCTCCAGGGTCAGCTCCGTCAGGTAGCCTCTATCTCTCCTCCCAAAGGCTCTGGTTTAGGTCCCACTTCTGATGTCTCACCTTGCACACGTCCTGTTTGCTGTGTCTAACTGATCATCCACTTCTATTTTGCTTTTTTTTTTTTTTTAATTTTGCTTCTTTTATTTTAATTGCCAGGCCAGGGAATTCCTGGCGATCCAGAGATTAGGACTCTGCACTCTCATGATGGAGGGCCTGGTTTCAGTCTTCGGTCCAGGAACTAAGATCCCACAAACTGCGTGGTGTGGCAAAATGAATTAATAAATACCTAAAAGTAAAAATAAAAATTATTGCCCAGGGCCATTTCTACTGCATGACTGTCTCCTCCTTTGATGATGTTCCCAGTTTCCCTCCCAGGACACTCAGATGAGAGTTTACTGTAGAGTCTGTACTGGGGAGGAAGGGCTAGGTCATAAATACACTTGCCCTCAACCTGGCGAGATGCCACATCATGCAAGTGTCAAATGGCCATATCTGTTCCTCCATCAGCCATGGGGTCTGCTTTGGGTAGCACTAGCTTTTTTTTTTTTTTAATTTTTGCCAATTTGAAGGCAATATCTCATGGTTGTTTTAATCTACATTTCTCTGATACTGGCAAGGTAGCACCTCTTTTCTTATATGGTTATTGTGCTTCTCTGGTGGCTCAGATGGTAAAGAATCTGCCTGCAATGCAGGTAGACCTGGGTTCCATCCCTGGGTCAGGAAGATTCCCTGGAGGAGGGAACGGCACCCACTTCAGTATTCTTGCCTGGAGAATTCCATGGACAGAGGAGCCTGGCTGACTACAGTCTGTGGGGTGGCAAAGAGTCAGACACAACTGAGTGACTAACACTTACTGGCCATACAGGTTTCTTTTCCTAGGAGGTATTTGTTGACAACTTCTGCTGAAATTTTTGTTGGGTTGGTTGTCTTCTTGATTTGCAGAAGTCCTTTATATATTCTGGAAACAAATCTCCTGCTGGTCGTGTATATTGCAAATATCTCCTCCCAGATTGTGGCATATCTTTTAATCTTGTTTATGATATTTTTTGTTGAACTGATGATTTGAATGTTAATGTCATCAGACTCATTATATTTTCCTTCACAGCTGATGCTTTTTTGCACCTAAGATGTTCTTCCCTGTCAAGACGCACAGGGAGGCTTTTTCTGAGCTGCTGGTTGCATCCTGTTTCTTGGCGTGGGTGCGGGGTACAAAGCCAGGTTCACTTTGTGAAATTTTATGGAGCGGCTCAATTATAATGTGCACTTTCAAAATGCATATTGTAATTAACAAAAGGTTTGTTTAAAAAAGAAATCTTTCCTTACCCTTAGGTCATAAAAATACTCTCTTAGATTTTCTCCTAAATGTGTTAAACGTTTTGTTTTTCACATGAAGCCTGGAATCCACCTGGAGTTGTGTGTGTGTGGTGTTAGTTGGGGATCTAATTTTACTTTTTCCATATGGATCACCACTTGTCCCAACACCATTTATAAAAGAGTCTGTCTTTTCCCCTCTGGCTAGTGATGCCTCCTTGTCATATAGCAAGTTCTCCTTTATGCACAGTCCTGCCTCTGGGCCCTTCTTCTGTTCATTTCATCTCTTTATAGCCCGATGCCAAAGCTGGTATCCTTAATTTCCTTTAAAAGGTTAAATATTCAGTAGGACCCCTCAGAGGGTTTGAGGACAGGAAATGGTGGAGTCAGAATGATGCTGTGTCGAGGTCACTCTGAGGAGTGGAGAATGGATTTTAGGCCAAGGCCAAGGGGTCAGGAGTCCAGTTGGTGGCTGCTGCAGTGTCCAAGCCAGAGGAGAGCAGCAAGGCTAAGGAATGGATTGATATTGGATCTAGAGAGGACGGGATCTGCTGACGGGTAAGAACTGGGGATCCAAGACGACTCCTTGTTTTTTGGCCACAGTGGCTAGTGGTGTCATTGGCTGAGATGGGAAGGTCTGGGGTGCAGCTGAGAGGTGGGGCCTTAGAAAGTGCTTGATAATTGACTGAATGAATGAATGAGTCGGGGCAGGTAGGAGGTGTGAACTGGCAGGGCCGCCCCACCTGCTACAGCTTTGCCATCGGATTCCTTGGGGAGGATGAAGCACCACCCTCTTTGTTTTTCACATGCTTTGGCTACCAGACCCTGAGGCTGGGAAAAGATTGAGGGCAGGAGAAGAAGGGGATGACAGAGGATGAGATGGTTGGATGGCATCACGGCCTCAATGGACTTGGGTCTGAGCAAACTTCAGGAGACAGTGAAGGACAGGGAAGCCTGGTGTGCTGTAGCCCATGGTATTGCAAAGAGCTGGACACGACTGAGTGACTGAACAAGTTTTTTCAGCACGTGTGTCATTTCCCCCAAGCAGGACTCTCATTGCTGGGGCAAGGGGCGGGGGGAGGGTCATCTTCCTCCCCACCCCCATCCTGGCTCAGCTCGGGGCCCTTGGATTCTTGGTCCCAGGATACTGGCTTCCAGACTCAGTGAACAGAGGCACCGGAAGGACTGAGCTGCATCTGAGGCTGTAGGACCGACTTTGTTACTCACCTCCCTCCTCAGTTAAGGAAGTGGCCTGGATGAGTCTCCATGTAATTTTTGGGGGCGTGGGGGTAGGGAGTTTGTGTTATTATTTGCCAGGATGGAGGAGAAGCTTACAGCCTGGGAGGCCCTTGTGTGGGTGGGGCCTTAAACCAGGGCCATTTTTTTTTTTTTGCTCTATTTACAGCCTGCTATTGATTCATCAACGCCGGCTGTTGTGAAAATACCTTTAGTCCATAAAATGTGGAAAATTGCATCTGAGCACTCATGCTGAGTCATTTCTCTGAGCATGTATTCAGCCAGGACAGCTTTCTTGAGGCCAGGCCCAGGGTGAGGCCTCTGTGTGGGTCTGTGTTTATTATTTTTTCTTTAAAATTTTTTTATTTATTTCTTAAAAAATTATTTATTTATTTGGCTAGGCCAGGTCTTAGTTGCAGCTTGGGGATCTTTTACGTTTTGGCATGTGGATCTAGTTCCCAGACCAGGGATCGAACCCAGGCCCCCTGCATTGGGCACACAGAGTCTTAGCCTGTGAACCACCAGGAAAGTCCCTGTGTCTATATTTAGCCTGTAGGCAGCCCCCGGTGGCCCCATCAGCCAGCTCACAGCACACAGGCTTCACTCATTCATTGAGTCAAGAATAATTTTAAGCCCTTTGTGTGTTGAGAGTGAAGCTGTGTCACCAAGATGGGGAAGAGCATGGAGGGACTCCTGGGGGTTCTCAAGTCTCCAAATAACTTCAGGGGTGTGTCAAGGGGTGGGGTGTGGGCAGGATGAAGAAGAGAAAGTGAAGGTAGCATCTCAGTTGTGGGGTGGGGAGGAAGCCTAGGCTTAGCCTGAGTCCTGCGGAACCCTTGGCCTGAGCACTGTCCACTCCATCACAGCCCTGGCCAGGGGCGACCTAGACGCTGGGGCCTGGCATGACTCTCGGCTGGTAGGGAAGGAGGGAGGAAGGCAGGAGACGAGAAACCAGTCTTTCTTAAGCAACTACTTCATGCCAAGTCCTCGCCTGAGCTTGTTCTTAAGGTCTCGTGCCTGGTCCAGGAGCGCTGGTGGCTGGGACTACAAGGCCCTGGGCCAGGGACTTCACCCCTCAAGTCTTTTATCCTCGTCTGCCTCATCTTTCTCATCTGGCCTCAGGCTTGTTGCGAGGCTCAAGTGAGGCGATGCAAAGGCACAATCAATAAATGGCCCTTCGTGGTTTTATAAATAATAATGACACGGTTCACATTTATTGAGTACACCCTGTCCAGGCTCTATGCTAAGTGTTTTCCTTGCAGTAAATAATTTAACCCGCCCCCCTGCTGCAACTCTGAGGCGAGTTTAGTCCCATTGTACAGATGAAAACATCAAAGTGTAGAGACATTAACTTGTCCGAGGCCACAGGAACACTAATGGTGGAGCCAGGATTCTGACCCAGGTGATAATGATTTATATCTTGTTCAATACATCAAGCCAGTTGAATTAAATTGGTGTTTCTCAATGTGAATTCTCCAGAACCCTCACCTTTGCCCCATCTAAAAAATTCGCTTCACTATCTGATAAGCATGAAAAATGCTGGAACACTGCATTCTCTGGCACTCTGATATATCAGAGGCTCTCAGACATGTTGTGACAAAAAAGGAAAAAGCAAAGAACCTGTTTATGTGTAACCCAGCATTTTGAAGCTTGTTCGCTCTTGGTGTCCTACTTCTGAGTCTTACTTCTTACTTCTGGGATGCCCTTACTAAGATCAAGATGGAGACTTACACATTTTCCCTGACTTTCGCCTGCTGCATCGGGAGTCTTTTACTTTCTTAAAGGGGTGGGGGGCATCCTGTGGACCACCTGGTTTCTGTTGTTGTTTAGTTGCTCAGTTGTATCTGACTCCTTAGCGACCCTCATGGACTGTGGCCTGCCAGGTTCCTCTGTCCATGGGATTTCCCAGGCAAGAATACTGCAGTGGGTTGCCATTTCCTTCTCCAGGGGATCTTCCTGACTCAGGGATCAAACCTGGGTCTCCTGCGATGGCAGGTGGATTCCTTACCACTGAGCCACCAGTAAAGCCACCCTGATTTTAGGATGCTGTCTTTTTGCTTTGTTCTCTCATTCATTTTACTTATTCATTCAACAAACGTATCTTGAGTTCTCACAGGCACAATGAGAGCTGGAGAAGACGCAACTTCTCTTTTGAGAATCGCGTGGTCCGACGGAGGAGATAGTGTGACCAGAAGTTGCACGGACGGGGCTTCCCCAGTGTCTCAGTAGTAAAGAGTCCTCCTGCCAATGCAAGAGACACGGGTCCCATCCCTGGTCCAGGAAGATCCCGCGTGCCTTGGAGCAACTAAGCCTGTAGGCCACAGCTAGTGAGCCTGTGTTCAGGGCCCGGGAACCACAGCTACTGAGCCCACGTGCCTAGAGTCCATACTGTGTGACCCCATAAGTCCCCAAGCTGCAGTAAAAAGTAGCCCCCACTCTAGACAGCTGGAGAAAAAGCCCTCTCAGCAACGAAGATCCAGCACAGCCAAAAATAAATACATAAATAAAATTAGATATTAAAAAAAAAAGGAGTTGCAGGGGCTAGGGAAGCAGGATGGATAATACCCACCCTGTCTGAAGCCAGGGAGGGCATTCTAGGGGAGGCGTGACCTCAGCAGGTCAGGTGAAGGGCTTTGGGTGCTCAGGGTGGTGGGCAAATCATTGTACTATCTATGGAGAAGCCCTGCATTACTTCAACTCTGCAGGACTCCCCTGGGATTATCGGATTCCATTTTATGAAGGCTGTTTTACAGCTCCGCAGATCCTAGGTAACTGATGGTGACGCAAACCAACTTCGGTCTATACTGTGGATTCAGAGCTCGCCTGTGGAACATGGACTGACTGCCCCTCCCGGGTTTTGCCTCCATGTCTACATTCACTTCAGTAGTCCCGATCAATAAGTGTGTTTGTTCTTCACCTTCTCTTTTGAACTGGTTATATCTCCTAATTTTCCTATGGATTGAGGAGTGTAATAAACTCTTTAACACATGTTCATTTTTACATACGTGTGACAGTCATGATTTGACCTCTTTTTCAAAGGATAGTAGCTAGAGGCTTCTCAGGTACAGACCCAAAGGCTTGCTGTCAGCACTAGGCATTGAGTAGCAGGTGGCCCGACCCAGATCCTCACCCGACCAAACCGTTGGGAGCAACTGAAATGGGCTGTTTTTTCAGCCTCCACTCATGAAGAGTTGTCGTTCAGTTGCTAAATCGTATCTGACTCTTTTCGACCCCCATGGACTGCAGCACACCAGGCTTCCCTGTCCTTCACTATCTCCCAGAGTTTGCTCAAACTCATGTCCATTGAGTCAGTGATGCCATCCAACCATCTCATCCTCTGTCGTCCCTTTCTCCTCTTGCCTTCAATCTTTCCCAGCATCAGAGTCTTTTCCAATGAACAATCCCTCTGCATCAGATGGTCAAAGTATTGGAGCTTTAGCATCAGTCCTTCCAATGAATATTCAGGGCTGATTTCCTCTAGGATTGACTGGTTTGATCTCCTTGCAGTTCAATGGACTCTCAAGAGTCTTCTCCAGCACAACAATTTAAAAGCATCAATTCTTTGGCGCTCAACCTTCTTTATGGTTCAACACCCCCCGCCTCCAACCACCACCCCGGGTCTCCTGCATTGCAGGCAGATTCTTTACCATCTGAGCCACCAGGGAAGCCATGGGGGCAGCTAGAATAAAACAAAAACATTGTTGTTTAGTCACAACAATGTTGTGTTCGACTCTTTTGTGACCCCATGGTCTGAAGCCCGCCAGGCTCCTCTGTCCATGGAATTCTCCAGGCAAGAACACTGGAATGGTTTGCCATTTCCTTCTCTGGCAAATCTTCCCAACCCAGGGATTGAATCCAGGTCTCCTGCATTGTGGTGGATTCTTTACCACTGAGCCACCAGGGAAGCCCAGAACAAAAAACATGCTAATGATCGATTGACAGGCATCGATGTGCATGGAAACTGAATATTGCTTGGCTCCGTGTCACCTCCCAATTGGCATGTCTGCAGAGGAGCTGAACATGACTCTTCTCTGGTGAGATCCATAGCATCTTCTGATGCTGCCATCTATTCCTCAACAACAGTCAGGGAGCAGACAACAGACACAGCTAATTTGTTTAATGAGCTTGCCCTGAGCATAGATGCAGGCAAAACTCACCAAGAACAGAGGTGAGCAGGGACACCTGAAGCCTGCGTCTGAAACGAGGCTTGTTAGAATCGCCAATCTAGGCACCAGAGCCCTTAAGATAATTAGCCAAAAAACAATTCCTGAAATGCGCCAAAGAAGGTGAGAGAAACGACTCTATCTAGGAACGTCATGTAATATAGGCATTATTTGAAGGAAGCTGGCCTGGGCTCTTCCAGCCTCACCCCGCAGGCCTCGGGCTCCAGGAAAGGATTTCTTCATTTCTCTTCCTCCTCCCTCTTCTTCATTTGTTGCTAGTACCTCTGGCCGGAGAGCTGATGGGGCCCCATTTCTTGTCCTCCCTGGGGCCGGGCCCTGCTTGGGGGCCCTCAGCCAGACACGACTTTGCCCCACTCTCTGTCAGTGTGGGACTGGGAGGGTTTCCAGTGGGCCAGAGCACTGGGCATGTATGATGTACCCAGGCTCTGTGCCGGTGCCCATGACCTAGACCCATTCACTGTGCAGAAGGGTCAGGACTGTGGGCACAGGGGCGCCCCCATCAAATATTCCTGCAATACCCAGGGACTCTGTAGGCATCTGAGGAGCCAGAATTGGCAAAGGGCAAGGAAACGGCCACACAGTCTCAGCACCCGCCCAGACTGGCTTCTGAGCTCTCTGGAGGGATTCCAGGAACGCAGGAGCTGGGGTGATGGCTGGACCCGTTTCCCTGTGTCCGGGTGGTCACTGTACCTTCCTTGAACCCCTCAGGACTCCTGCAGGGGTGGAGTCCCTAAGGTCCCCTTCCTCCCTGGCAGGCAACCCAGCAGGAAAGTGCCCCTGATCCCCAAGCTCGGCTTCCTCATCTGATTTGCTTAACAATCTGCCCAGACCAGCTCTGTCCATTGAGCACCCAGGGCTGGAGCCCAGCACTGCCCTTTGGCCAAAACCCCAACCAGCCAAACAAACAAACCTCTGATGTAAGGACAGGCTATCGGTGGTTCCTGGGCAGTCTTTCTGGGGAGCTGTCTCCTGGGGACTGGCTGGCTTTGGAGTAAGCTTGGGTCAGTCCCAAGTGAGGGGCCCTCCTGGAAACTGCATCCTCCTGGCGAGAGGCCCACCATCCCATCTGTGGGACCCAGATGGGGGGTTCCCACATCGACCCAGGGGCTGGAGGGAGCCCTGGGAGAATCTGTCACACACACACACACACACACACACGCAGGCAGACACACACAGAGGCACGGAGAGGGATGTCATCACAGTGCTACCTGTCTTAGCAAGACTAGAAATAACCTCCTCCGTGTCCACGAGTGGGGGAAGGGATCAAGGATTCTGGGCTTCCCTGGCAACTCAGTGGTAAAGAATCCCCTGGCCAACGCAGGAGATGTAGATTCGACTCCTGGGTCCGGAAGATCCCCTGGAGAAGGAAATGGCAACCCACTCCAGTATTTTTGCATGAAAATTCCATAGACAGTGGAGCCTGGTGGGCTACATACAGTCCATGGGGTCGAAAAGAGTAGAACATGACGTAGCACGCAAGCACACGTTTCCGTGGAGTACTGCAAGCCCAGAAAAGGAATGAGGGTCTCCAGAGTGTGCTCACAAGGGGAGAGGGTACCTTCTTCGCGCCCATCCCCTCAGTGCACTCAGCAGCTCAGTCATGCCCAACTCTTTGTGACCCATTGACTATAGCTCTCTAGGCTCCTCTGTCCATGAGATTCTCCAGGCAAGAATACTGGAGTGTGTTGCCATTTCCTCCTCCAGGGGATCTTCCCGACCCAGGGATAGAACCTGCGTCTCTTGCATCTCCTGCATTGGCAGGTGGATTCTTTACCACTGAGCCACCTGGGGAGCCCCCCATTTCCTCAGAGGCTGCCATAAACCCTGTAGCCAGGCTCCCATGTCCCTCAGAGACCCCACTCCCCCTGCAGCCTCACTCAGTGCTCCCTGTGTCTCACCACCCTGTTTCGGCCCAGCCCTGGGACTGGGGCAGAAGAGTGAGGCAGAAGAGCTCAGAGCCGGGTAGGCCTGCCAATCTCATCTGGGTGACCTAGAGCAACCCAGAGCCTGCTCTTTGCCTCAGTCTCCCTACCTGTAGAATGGGGACAATCTCCCCAGCTCGCAGGTGAGATGAGCTCCTGGTTCACAGAGTAGGAGTCCAATAGGGGTGAATGTGACTTAAGTTTTGCTCCCTGGGAACTATGGGGGTGCAGACCAGAGGCTGGGGGGATTGGGAAGGTGGGGGAGCCGTGGGCAGGGGTGGGGCAGGGGCTCAGACGGTGGCCTTGCCTGTCACACGCTCTGCGTGTGTGTCAGGGGTGCTGAGCCCAGCTCCTCGGGCCGCCCCCACAGCAGACGAGGGGAAGAGCTCACGCCACCGTTTCCTGGCGGAGCGGGGAGGAGGCGCATCAGGCGACACAGGATGACGGCCCCAGCCCTCCCGCCCGCCCCCGGCCTGCTCCAAGAGTCACTCGGCGCTGCTAGAGTGGGGAGACCTCAGTTCACCCACGGGCGCTGAGGGCTTTATCCCAGAGCCACGTTTGCTCGGCGAGCTCACTACATGGATAGAGACAACGGTTTTAGGGAACTTCTTGGGGAGCTGATGGACGCTGTGTGGGGTGATAATTCCCAGGGCTCTGAACGAGGCTGAGCTAGAAAAGCTGGGAGTCTGAGAATGAAGTTCCCACTGGGTCTGCAGGCGGGGATGCCCAGCCCTGCCTGTGATCTTCCATGAGCCTGACGGCATCCAACCCCTGGACCTGCAGACCGGCAGTGCGCTTTGGAGGGATTCTCTGTCCCCTCTGGAAAGTTAGACTTTTTTTCCCAATTAAACCTTTCCAACTTGATGATTTATTTTCCCCTTTCACTTTCCCTTCCTCCTTTAAGTGCATATCTCATTGCTATTCTTGCAACAGACCTTAAAATAAAGCAATATGAATTATATTCTTTATTCCCTTTGAGTGCCCCATGAGGAAGACTTGACAATGTCCTTGTTTTTCAGATGAGGAAACAGTCAGCAAGGACCAGGGACCTCGCTGAGGTCACCCAGATGGTAAGGGGCCAAGGCCCAGTCTCACCCACACGCTTTCCTGCCTCCCGGACAGCAGGCCCGGCTGGCACTGGGCTGTCCCAGGGGGCACTCAGCCCACAGCCAGAGGGCAGGGGCCTGACCTGAGGGGTTGGGAGGTATGTCAGGGAGGCTTCCAGAGGAAGGGGTCTGGGGATCTAGGGGCAAGGGAAGGAGGCAGGAAGAGGGTTCTGGTGGAGGAAAAAAGTGTGTGCAAAGGCAGGGTGGTGTGGGGAGGGTGGACTTAGGTTGGGGTGGCTAGAGTGAGGGGACAAACGGAGAAGGGCGGGGTCAGGGCTCCGCTCAAGAGGTGGGAGTGTGGAACTTCCTTGGAGGTCCAGTGACTAAGAATCCACCTTCCGGGCTTCCCTGGTGGCTCAGTGGTAGAGAATCTGCCTGCCAGTGAAGAGGACACAGGTTCGATCCCTGGTCCAGGATGATCCCACATGCCTCGGAGCAACTAAGCCCCTGCACTACAGCCACTGAGCCTGTGCTCTAGAGCCCAGGAGCCGCAACTTCTGAAGCCACCCTAGAGCCTGAGCTCCACAAGAGAAACCACTGCAGTGAGAACCCCATGCTCTGCAACTAGCAAGTAACCCCCACTCCCTGCAACTAGAGAAAAGCCTGTGCAGCAACAAAGACCCAGCACAGCCAAAAATGAATAAAATTAAGAAAAAAAAGAAACGCCCTTCCAATGCAGGGACATGGATTCAATTCCTGGTTGGGGAGCTAAGATCCTGCCTGCCTCAAAGTGTGGCCAAAAATTAAAAAAAAGAAAAAAGAAAAAGAGGTGGGAGTGGGAGGTGAGGGCAGTGGAGTCAGATGGGGCTCAGGCATCCCCAGGGCTGAGGGAGGAGAACCCTGGCCGGGCACTTCCCAGACACTTAGCAAGACTGGGCTGGGCCCCCAGCTGCCTGGTTCCGGTGCCTGGTAGAGTGGGCGTCTGTCTCATAGGCTTAGGATCCCAGGGCAAGGATGGGGTAGAGTGGGCGTCTGTCTCATAGGCTTAGGATCCCAGGGCAAGGATGGGAACTTCTGGCTGAGGGGCTCAGGAGACAAGCTCAGAGATTCTTTCAGCTGAGGGGGTCTGAAGACCTCGGGACCACCTCCCCTCTTCAGCTCTTCCCAGGAGTCAGGTTCCCCAGGTCAGGATCTGCAGAGACTCTGGGTCCTCATGCTGACTTTCTAAAAACCTTATTTACACTAAAGTGTTAATGACTCATATTGCTCACAAGGTAGTGGGTCTCAACTCTGACTGTTCAGAAAAGTCATCTGAGGTGTGTGTGAAGGTAATGACTGCTGTTTTTATAAGAATGATACACGCTCCTTCTCAGACAAAATAAGCAAGTTAGAAAAGTACAAAGAAGGAAGCCATAAATCCCCTGGCTAGAATGCCAACTTCCTGAGCGCAGGAGCTTTATCTCTTCTGTTCTGTACTGTGTTCCCAGATCCTAGAACTTTCTGGCATGGAGTAGATGCTTAATACAGCCAATTATCCACTGCTAACATTTGGTGAATGTCAACTGTACACAGAGAGCTTGGGGGAGATAATGAGGTACTGGTAGAAAGGTAAATTGGTGGTTGTCATTTAGTGGCTAAGTCGAGTCCGACTCTTTGTGACCCCATAAACTGTAGCCCATCAGGGTTCTCTGTCCATGGGTTTCTCCAGACAAGAATATTGGAGTGGGTTGGCATTTACTCCTCCAGGGATCGAACCCTATGTCTCCTGCCTTGCAGGCAGATTCTTCACCACTGAGCCACCTGGGAAGCCGAAATAATTTTAAAACGTGGGATTGTATCACACCTGCTCTATTTTAAACAAAAAGTATTTAATTTTTATTGAGTTTAATGGAAAGAAAATGAAAAAATTGCTGAATCTTAAATAAACTTCTATTTTCCACAGAGATATTCGTTCATAATGAATTTATGAAACATTAAGAAAAAAATCATGAAACCCATTAAGAGATTGGAGTCCTGGGGAAAAAGAATAAACCCTTCACTTTGGGCAGGCTCAGTATGTCCTGGGATTGCTTCTTCCTTTCCCACTCCCCACAGCTCCTGGTTTTGATGTTAATATTTTCACTTTGTCAGGGTTTATAACACTTATACTCTGTTCTGCATCTATAATTCTCCTAGTATTTTGGCTTAGTTCTGTACTTAAATAGATTTCATTCTTTCTTTTGAGCACATCGTGTCCCTGAATTTTGCGTTTGGAGTCATCTCCCGGTTGAATCAGTAAAACCTGTGAAAGACTTTGAATTTGGACCCACAAAAACAACAAAAGCCTGGTGGGTGTCCTGTATCTAGAAATGCAAATTGGTTTTGTCCAGTGGAATGCAATTGACTGCTGTCTGTGGCCGTTGAGCAGTTCCTGCTCATACATGTAAATTCATTTCAGTATTTATCTGCCTATATATGTGTGTGTGTTGTTCCAATTTTCCTTTGAACTAGTTGGAAAGTATTGCTTGTTCTTCATTACTTAATGAGTTTAATAAAAATTTCGACATGTGTTCATTTTATATTGTCTGAGAGTCATGATTTTACCCTTTTTAAAAAATAAAAAAATATTTATTTATTTGGTCGTTTCGGGTCTTAGTCGTGGCGCACTGACTCTAGTTGTGGTGTGGGGGCTCAGATGGCATGGGGGATCAAACCGGCGTGCCCTGCATTGTGAGGCAGATTCTTAACCACTGGACCACAAGGGAAATCCTTGGTTTTTTTACCTTTGGAAAAAATGGACACTTTTTTTGGGTGAGGGTATCACTCTGCATGGCTGGTAGGATCTTAGTTCTCCAGCCAGGGATTGAACCCCGGGCCACGGCAGTGGAAGCACTGAGCCCTAACCACTGGACTGCCAGGGAATTCCCCAAAATGAACACTTCTAACAGTTAGCTGGATTCATGACTACGTTTTTTTTTTTTTTTTTCCTTCAAAAAAAAGGCTCAAGGATACTATTTCCATGGTGTCTACAAATCGAAACAACCCCAGCGGGTGTAACATTCTTGGTTTCCCCTTTCCATACCACTGTGAACACTCAGCTCTCTTGTCTTCTGGTCTTGAACGTTGCTGTGGAAGAATCTGAGGTTGTCAACCAAAAAAAAAAAAAACCAAAAAAACCCAGGGAAGACTACAAGTAAGAAAAGAGTTTATTTGGGGTCTTAAGAAGCTTAAGTCAGAAGAGATAGACTTGGGTAAAACTGAGTGTTCAGGAAAGAGGAAGAGTTGGGGGCTTGTAAAGACAAAAGCCACAAGGCTGGACTCTGACACAAGAAAGGAAATTATTTATACTTAAGGGATGGGCTGTCATGAGTTATTTTAGGGTAAGTAGTTATTTTAGGGTAACAAGTATCTGGAGTTTCTGGAACATGGGCAGATGTGTTGAGTAGATTCCATTTGGGCCGTGTGTGGGTGCTTGGTTGCTCAGTCGTGTCTGCCTCTTTTCAACCCCATGCACTGCAGCCCAGGGCTTCCCACATGGTCCTAGTAGTAAAGAACCCGCCTGCCAATGCAGAAGACATGAAAGATACAAGTTCGATCCCTGAGTGGGGAAGATCCCCTGGAGGAGGGCACTCAAGTGTTCTTGTCTGGAGAATCTCCATGGACAGAGGAGCTTGGCCAGCTACAGTCCATGGGGTCGCAAAGAGTCGGACGAGACTGAAGAGACTTAGCACGCATGCACAGACTGTTGCCTGCCAGGCTCCTCTGTCTATGGGATTTTTTTTTTTTTTTTTTGTCTATGGGATTTTCCAGGCAAGAATACTGGAGTGAGTTGCCATTCCCTTCTCCAGGGGATCTTCCCAACCCAGGGATCAAACTCTGTCTCCTGCATTGGCAGGCAGATTCTTTACCACTGTGCCGCCAATTAACAACGCTGTGGTAGTTTTAGGTGAAGAGTGAAGGGACTCAGCCACACATACACATGTATCTATTCTCCCCCAAACTCCCCTCCCATCCAGGCTGCCACACAACATTGAGCAGAATTCCCTGTAGTTCAATAGTAGGTCCTGGTTAGTTATCCATTTAAAATGTAGCAGTGTGTACCTGTCCATCCCAAACTCACTAATTGTCGCTTCCTCCCCTCTCCCCCAGCATCCTCCACCATAATGACATGCCTTAAAGGTGGAATTCAAAAAGAAGTGATACAAATGAGCTTCATTACAAAACAGAAAGAGACTCACAGACTGGAGAACGAACTCCTGTGCTCTTTTTCCACTCCACTCATCTTACTGACGTTTCTCTCTCCTCAAGCTATTAGTTTCAAGGAAGCTGCCTTTGATCCTCGGCCCCATCCCCTTCCAACCATGCCCTCATGTGATTTCCTTCCCTTTCCTGGTGGTTGGCAGGGTGGCCTTGCAAGTTCTTTTCATCTTGCTCAGTTAATTCAAGCATCTCCTGCAAATGGTCCACTTCTCACTCGGGAACCACGCTGCCTTCCCCTGGAAGGATGGTTTTGAGGGCTGTGTTGTTCTCAGTTTTTTGGGAGCCCCAAGTGTGCAGGGGTTGGGGGAGAGGCCCCCCTTGCTCAAGGCACGGGTCTTCTGTTTCTTGCCCTTCACATACCCTGCACCCCAGACCCCCTCTGGCCAGCCAGGCCTGTGTCCTCCTCCTGGGATCCATGAGATCGGGGGGCCCTGGAGTCCTCTGCTGGAGACTGTTTTCTTAGCGTGTTGATTCATCTCTCATAATCTGTCATTCTTGTTCACGTTGTCAGGTACTGGGGTAGGGAGAGTCTGTGTTCTCCTCTCAGTCTGCCATCTAAAGCCTGAACTCCTCTCCTAGGCAGTCTCTTTGAAAGCAATTTAAAAAATATATATTTTTATTTTATTCTTTACCATCTGAGCCACCAGGGAAACTTCAGATGGAAAAGAATCCACCTGCAATGCATGAGACCTGGGTTTGATCCCTGGGTTGGGAAGATCCCCTGGAGAAGGGAATGGCAGCCCAGGAAATTCCAAGGACAGAGGAGCCTGGCAGGCTACAGTCCATGGGGTCGCAAAGAGTTGGACACGACTGAGTGACTAACACTGTTATTTTATTTATTTTTCTGGCTGCCTCGGGTCTTAGTTGCATCATGCAGGATCTAGTTCCCTGACCAGGGATGGGTCCCCTGTGTTGGGAGCGAGGAGTCTTAGCCACCGGACCACCAGGGAGGTCCCTGGGCGGCCTCTTAACGCAGATCTCCAGGCCCTGCTCACCCAGAGGCCCAGAGCCTCAGATTCTGTGAGTCTGGGTGGGACCTCTCCCTCTCCACTCCGAGAGAAATGGGTGGACAGGCCAGGGTTGAGGACTGCTGAGTCATCTACCGGGGTCATTTGCATTTTCGTCAAGTTAAAAGAATGTGGCTCTGATTATGTAAAATCACATATCTATAAACATATCACAGTTTTGGAATGTCCTAACAGATGGGCATATTGGATCATTCGTTCTAATGATGAGGCCACTGAGGCCCAGAGAGGGGAAGTGACTTGCCCAAGGTCACCCAGCATGTCAACAACAGGTCTGAAGACATGGAAATGCCAATCCCAAATGTGGGACCTCGGGAAGAGGGTAGCCCACCTCGAGGGCAGGAAGGTCTCTGCCTGTAGCAAGAGCAGCTCCCTTCCCACCTCGGGGCCTTGGAGAGAAGATATGGGTGTGGCTCTTCCCTGGGGGCATCGCTGGCGAGGGTGGCCAGGCCAGGAGGCACACCGCCAGTCCAGGAAGAGTGACCCCACTTCTCCTCCTGCCTGCCTCACCCCATCACCCACTGCCCCAAAGCCACGCTCTGCACATGAGTCCCAGATCTGGTCAGGACCATGGGCCGGGCGGCAGGTTGAGCCGTCCTGGTGAGAAAGCAGCCTCAGAACAAGTGGGGAACCTGGGATGAGGGCTGGAGAGGGGCTGGTCAGGCCTTTCTGGGAGGGATGCCTGCTGGCCCAGGGAAGGGGCTGCCGGCGCAGTTGGGCCATGACCAGGCAACACAGCTTGACCATCCATCAAGAGGATGGGCCTGGCAGTCCAGTGGTTAAGACTCTGTGCTTCTACTGGAGGGGGCACAGGTTCGATTCCTGGTCAGGGAAGGTTCCTGCCTGCTGAGTGGCTTGACTGAAAAAAAATATATACATAAGGATGGGACAGGACCCTCAGGCATTTAGGTCAGCCACGCCGGGTGTCCTGGGTATTATCAGCCCCCGGCCTTTTTCCTCCCGGGCTTGCTGTAGAGCCAGGAAGCCCATGCACAGGGTGATGTGGTTAAGGCTGGCTGCAGCAGCAGCTGTGTTGGTGCAGCCCGAGTTGGCACCTCCTCCCCGGGCGCCCTGTGTGTGATGGAGTCCTGCTACGGGGTTACGTCCCTGTACTTCCCAGAGCGCAGCGAGCGCAGTGCAAGCCCCGGCCTCCCTCATGATTCACATATTCCCTGGGACATTCGCATGCTCCCTGGGACTCTGGCCAGCCTGATGACATCGGGCAGCCTGGGGAGAATCTGGACCCAACCCTGCCTGCTTTGATGGTTCCACCGCCTGCCTCAGGGACAAGCAGGACTCTCTCGAAGGTGGTGGGGAGGGTAGATTTCTGTAAAGGTGCTCTCCTGAGCTCAGAACAGGAGGTCTGTTTTTTGTATTTTTGCGAGGAGTTGAAAAGGAATCTCGCCATTCACCATAACAGAGCTGCGGCTGAGTTTCTCTCTGGGATGTCTCTGCTCTTTCCTTGCTCAACACGCCCCCCACCCTGTCCTTTCCCACTCCCGCCTGACCTGGAGTCCCCTCTACTGTTCAGCTTCAGCCCTCTGTTTGCACAGCTCTTACCACAACTGGGGGTGCTGACAGTGGCCCCCCGAGGGTGCCCCAGGGAGTGTATGAATCACGAGGGCAGCTGGGGCTTGCATGGGGCTCGCTGCACTCTGGCAAGTACGGGGAAGTGACCCCGAGGCAGGACCAGAGACTGTGCGCACCTTGCTCTGCAACTCCTTGGGCGGTTTTAGTCTGACTGCACCACGGACTCCAAGCACCTCTCCACACCCGACCTCCCAGCTGTCCCAGCCAGCCTGCCTAGCTTGCCATCCGCTGGGTTTGTGACAGGGCAGCTCCACTCCCTCTTCTCCAAGTCTTGTCTCCTCCTTGACATCACAGGCAGCTGGTCATTATGCCCAATTGTCATCAGACATTTTTGCCTGGGGTTTTACACTTTCTAATTTGCTCTCATTTTTAATTTTTTGGCTGCACCACAGCATGCTGTGTGCCAGTGGCAAGTGACTGAGCCCTTGAGCCTCAGTGTTCTCATCTGTAAAATAGGAGTATCCTATATAATAGCAGTATCCTAGGGCTTCATCGGAGAAGGCAATGGCACCCCACTCCAGTACTCTTGCCTGGAAAATCCCATGGATGGAGGAGCCTGGAAGGCTGCAGTCCATGGGGTCGCTGAGGGTCAGACACGACTGAGCGACTTCACTTTCACTTTTCACTTTCATGCATTGGAGAAGGAAATGGCAACCCACTCCAGTGTTCTTGCCTGGAGAATCCCAGGGACAGGGGAGCCTGGTAAGCTGCCGTCTATGGGGTCACACAGAGTCGGACACGACTGAAGTGACTTAGCAGCAGCAGCAGGGCTTCATAGGTGGCTCAGGGGTAAAGAATCTGCCTGCCAAGTAGGAGACACAGGTTCAACCACTGGGTCAGAAAGATCCCCTGGAGAAGGAAATGGCAATCCACTCCAGTATTCTTGCATGGAGAATCCCATGCACAGTGGAGCCTGGCAGGCTGCAGTCCATGGGGTCACAAAGAGTTGGACGTGACTTAGCGACTAAACTACAACAGTGCGTTGGATCTTAGTTCTCTGACCAGGGATCAAACCCACCCCCCCCTGCATTGGAAGTGCCGAGTCTTAAGCACCAAACCACCAGGGAAGTCCCGCTCTCATCATTTTATAGCGGTGAGTCCTCTCCTCACTGTGAAGAAGGCTTGGTTCTCAGGGAAGGAGATGCAGAGCTGAGCTGCTCCCATATTCTTCCTGGGTCTTGGTTTCAGGGACTCCCTGTGTGTTCCTCGGAGGGGCTATACTGTCCAGGGAGTCTGCTGAGGACTTCTTCAGCCTCTGAGGCAGGGTCTCTGGACCTTCCAGGTGTGCTGGCCTCTCTGACCATCTGATGAAGGTCTTGGCCCCTCTCCCAGAAATCTGCACAGATATACAGAAATAATACATACACTTTAGGGGTTTATACATCCTCTGCCATCCATCCCTGGATCTTCCAAGGGCTCCTAGAGTCTGCATGGAGACCTCTTATGTTAGGAGGTGCTGTCTGCCACTCTCTAGAACCCAGAGTCTGGCTGCTTATGATGGTTAGAGGGCTGGATGCTTCCACACCTGAAGGAGCCTTCTTTTACTGAGAGAGCAATTTCAAAAAAAGAACAGGTTTCGGGGGGCTTCCCTGGTGGTCCAGTGGGTGAGAATCCACCTGCCAGTGCAGGGGACATGGGTGGGATCTCTGGTCCAGGAAGATCCCACGTGCCTCGGAGTAACAAAGCCAGTGCACCCCAACTACTGAGCCTGAGCCCTACAGCCCCGGTTCCACAACAAGAGATGCCCCTTCAATGAGAAGCCTGAACTCGGCGACTGGAGAGTGCCCTTGAGCAGCAACAAAGACCCAGCACAGCCACGGGAAAAAAAGAATCAGGTTGAGAGTGGCTGAGCCCTCTGTGAGAGCGAAGTCCAGTGTATTCACCAGTCAACTTCTGCACAGATACATGCAACAGAAAACACAAACATAGGGGGGGTCCATGCCCCAGTACCAACAGTTCATGTTCAGTGAGTGCCAGGCATGGCACTGCCTGCCGACCATGCATTATCTCATTAAACACTCATCAGAGTAAATCTCACAGGGGTTATGCTCTTATGAGCACTCTGAGGCGCAAAGAAGTTAAGGAGCTTACTCGAGGTCACACAGTAAATTGTTTCAGTTGGCCTCTGACCTCAAGCACTCTGACTCCAGAACCACCTGATAGTCCTCATGCCTTTATGAAAGTGAAAGTGTTAGACTCTCAGTCGTGTCTGACTCTTGGCGATCCCCATGGGCTGTAGCCCGTCAGGCTCCTCTGTCCATGGGATTTCCCAGGTACGAATACTGGAGTGGGTTGCCATTCCCTTCTCCAGGGGATCTTCCTGACCCAGGGGTTGAACCCAGGTCTCCCAGATTGCAAGCAGATTCTTTACCATCTGAGCCACATTTCATAGCGGGTGGTGAAACACAGCCAGTGGGGTGGGGGCCGGGGGGCGGGGGGACTGGCCCTGTCCTCTCCTGAGACGTGGCTTTGGATGTTGTGGGGTCAAGGCAAGGAGAGCAGGCTCTAAGTGGATGCTGAAATGGTAATGTTCTGGAATGCCTCTGTAGCACGTTGGTGCCCCCAGCCCTGTATCACGAAGTGGTGTTTGCCTGGCTTGGAAGGGAGACAGAACTCCACTTCCCCCTGCAAATTTGGGTGGTGATGTGACCCCATTTGACCTCACAGGCTGGCAAAGCCTGCGGAACATCAGCCTACACTCCTTTCTAGTGCTTTTAAGTTTCCCTTTACCTCCAGTGCTCTCTGCAAACTGCCTGTGGGAAACCATGTTCCTGTCCCTGCTTCCTTGGTGAAGGCAGACTTGGGCGCTGGAGGAGCTTTTTCATGAGGCCAGACCACTTCCTGCAAATGGCTTTCCCACCCATGCATTCCTAAACACCCTCCGGAGGCTTCCGGCCCACCCGACAGGCTCAGCTGACGTTGCGGGGGAAATCAAAGCTGAAAGAGGTTGCCTTGGACTTCCCTGGTGGTACTGTGGATAAGAGTCCACTTGCCAATGTAGGAGACACAGGTTCGATCCCTGGTCCGGGAAGATGCCACATGGCGCAGAGCAACTAAGCCTACATGCTGCAACTACTGAGCCTGTGCACCTGGAGTCTGTGCTTTGAAACAAGAGAAGCCCGTGCACCACGACCAGAGAGCAGCCCCCACTCACCACAACCAGAGAAAGCTCAGGGGCAGTGGTGAAGACCCAGCACAGCCTAAATAAATAGATAAGAAAGAGGTTGCCTTGCCGACAGCCCAAAGCTACATTTCCAGCAGCCGAAGTTTGTATTC
This sequence comes from Bos indicus, assembly GCF_029378745.1. Taxonomy (NCBI): domain Eukaryota; kingdom Metazoa; phylum Chordata; class Mammalia; order Artiodactyla; family Bovidae; genus Bos; species Bos indicus. The sequence continues at coordinate 22,116,089 of NC_091780.1, forward strand.
ACCCTGAGGGCTGACTCCCGGGGCTCTCCCTCTGCCCGAGGCCAGCGGTTCTCAAAATGTGGGCCCCGGGGAGACTGATGGCCTCAGCATCACCAGGGAGCTTGTTAGAAATGCAGACCCTTTGGCCTCTCAGCCCAGATCTTCTGAATCAGAAACAGTGTTTACCCCACCCTCCAGGGATGCTGAAGCTTTGAGAACCGCTGCCCTGGGCTTCTGCCTTCTCCGCTGGGATGAAGCTCTGCACACATATTGATGATTGAAGGTTGAATTCCAAGCCCTCCCTGCATCGTGGTCCTCCCCAAAGCCTTCCCCATAAGACAGTGAAAACTCCACGTGCAGAGGCTAGAATGGGGAGCTAGAAGCAGACGCGGGTGGTTGTACGAACCTTAGCAAGCGGTGAATGGTGCACCTCCGAATCAGTAAACAGGGAAATCAGCTAGTTTTCTGAAAACAAACAAGACACTGAGAGCCAAAAACAACAACGCACACATACAAAAGGAAATGTAAGTGAATACCGAGGCCAAGAAAGTTGAGAAAAGTTGAAAGTGTTAGCTGTTCAGTCATGTCTGACTCTCCTTGACTCCATGGACCATAGCCCGCCCGGCTCCTCTGTCCCTGGAATTCTCCAGGAAAGGGTAGTGGAGTGTTACCATGTCCTCCTCCAGGGGATCTTCCCAACCCAGGGATCAAGCCCAGGTCTCCTGCACTGCGGGCGGATTCTCTACTGTCTGAGCTACCGGGGAAGCCACTGAAGCCAACTGGAAGGCAGCTTTCACTTCGTGAAGCCAACAGACGTGGTGAGGGGGGAGTGTCCCCACAGGCCTGGCAGTGCCAAATGGGCAGCGAGATTCTAAGATCCAGCAGGCCCCAGGCCCCGGTCCCCATCCTGCTATCTTACCCACCATGGGGAGGGGAGCCTGGGCAGGCACCTTCGTATCGGCCCCTTCGCCCACTCATGCGTGAATATCATCTGGCGCCTGCTGTGTGCCAGGTCTTCTCAGCCAGAACCCTGGTCTGGGGCAAAGCACAGACCTCAGCTAAGGACTATGGGGGGAGTGGCAGGACTTGTAGGGTGGGGGTCCTTGCAAGCCATCTGGGGTCCTCTTCTCCTTGCCCCTGGGCACCACCCTCTCCTTGAGCCAGAGTTCCACTGTGCTCCTGGTTGTCACCTAGTCAGGAGACCCAGCCCAAGGCACTTGTCCCCTAGAAGCGAGAAGGATGGCCAGGTGGGGAAGTGTTGCTTTCTGTTCAGGAATGGGCAGGGTGGCCCCATCGGCAATGGCCAGACCCTGGGCTCCCCGGCCTGGAGGCCATGGGGCCACTCCAGCCTCAGCACCCTGTGCAAGTTAAAGTTCACTGACATCTGTTGGCTTTGCTTGATCCTGGCTGGTGCCGGCCCTGGGCAGGGGCATGCTCGTTCCTGGCCCCATGGCCCGTTCCTAGTCCACTGGAGGTTCCGACCCCACCATCCCCAGCCCTCCTGAGCAAAACTGAACCCCAGAGTGTCTGAACCCCAAAGTGTCCCTTGCTTTCTTCTGATTATAAAAATGATACAGGGCTTCCCTGGTGGTGCTCAGTGGCAAAGAATCTATCATGCCAAGGTGGGAGACACGGATTCAGTCTCTGGTCCCAGAAGATCCCGCACACTGTGGAGCAACTGAGCCCATGTGCCACAACATCTGAGCCTGTGCTCTAGAGCCCGGGAGCTGAGCCCATGTGCTGCAGCTAGTAAAGCCCGTGTGCCTAGAGCCTGTGCTCTGCAACGAGAGAAGCCACCAGCATGAGAAGCCTGCGCGCTGCAAGTAGAGAGTAGCCCCTGCTCGCAAAAACTAGAGAAAAGCCTGTGAAGCAACAAAGACCCAGCCCAGCCATAAATAAATAAATAAGGAAGTCTCAAAATTTAAAAAAAAAAAAAAAAATACAGAGCTTTTTTGTAAAAAATCAGGCAATTCAGAGAAGTAAAAATCATCTCAATCCCACCAACTGTTAATATTTTGGTGAGCAACCCTTTATTTAAACACATACACACACACAGATAAAGTGACAAAATCTTTACTAGCGATGTTGTTCTATAGCCTGCTTTAAAAAAAAATAACAAAAACAAAACGAGCTGTCGTTTAAGATGTCAATGCCAAGAGGGCTATGCCTATGACATGGCCCTTCCTGCAGACCATGAGGGACCCGGGGTCCCGGGCTGGGCAATCGGAGGCAGGGACTTACAGCAAAGCAATAGAACCCTGTTTGGCTCCTCACATATGTGCTGTGAATGATTTTCTAGGTCAATCAGCACAGCGTTCATTACATGCTCTTAAATATAAAAAATAAATTAGCACAGAGCTGGCTTTGTTGGTGGGGTGCTGGTGTGGCCTTTGGGGATTACTTGCCAAGCTCAGAGGAGGCCACGTGGGCTGCACGGACCACCATCACGCGCACACCAGGCACACCCCATACTTCGCAGGATATGGTGGACCCGGGGCTCCCAAACTGACCCCTCGGGCAACACAGCCTCTTCCTGCCTGGGAAGGGCAGGGTCTGTTGGTGTCCCTGGGTGGGAGCACCATCTCTGGGATGTCTTCAAAGCACGTCAACAGCCCCTGTCCCCACCCCGTGTCCCCTCCTTGCCGGTGGGATCTGGCTTCTCCTGCCACTTGTTACCCCGAGGACTGCTGCTTCTCTTCCTGGACAAGCATGAGCCTCCTGCCTCTCTGCTGGCGTCTGGCCTCACCCGCCTCAATCCTTTTCTGACCCTGTGATCAGAGTCATTTCTCAAACACAAATTGGATCATGTCTCTCTGGCTTCAGAGCCTTCCCCGGGGACAGGTCCCCACTCCTCAGCCAGGACCATCGCGGCTGGCTCGTCCACCTCCCGCCCTTGATTGGCTCGTCCTTCACCCCAGGGCGGCCCCCTCTCGGTCCAGGCTCCATCACACCTCCTGCCTTTACCTCTGCGGCTCCCCGGGGTCTCCTCCTCCTGTTCTGAATTCCTACTCATTCTCCAAGGCTCGAACTTCAGGCTGGACTAGGTCTCCCTTGGGGCTCCCGTGGCACCCCGTTCACCCAGTGCTGCTTCTCCTCTCCTTCCCCAGTGGTGAGTGAGCACGGCTTCCCTCTCTGATTGTGAAATCGCCCAAAGCCACGGCCATGCGGGGGTCTCTGGTTTCAGACCGGCAAACATTTGCGGGGCCTCTGACCAGAGGATACCATCACCACCTTGGGCGGCAGGGCCGGCTGTTAACGATTCCCATGCAGATGAGAAGCTGAGGCTCAGGAAGGCCAGGGGGCTTGCAAAGGTCACTCAGCGCGTGTGAAACGAGCAGGGCCGCGGGGCTGGGAGCTGGGACCAGCGGTGACGAGTGGATGGTGGTCCCCCACCGCCCCTCACCCCCACCACGGTCCCTCGTGGCGGAGCGCGTGCAGCTGCAGGTGGCGGCCCTTGGGGCTGGCGAGGGCGGCCTGCTCTCAGCTGTAACTGTCAAACCACGGCCGCCACAGACGTTCACACTTCCGTCTTGAGGTTGATGGGGTTCCCTGTCCCTCGGGTCACAAGATGCTTGGGGCCCTTGCTGGGGAAGGGTGCTGGGTGTGAGCGGGACTCCAGCCACAGGGCTCATTTCTCAGACATGCCTCCTTCCAGGCTAGGGTTCCAGACCTCTCCTCCTGAGAGCAGTGAAGACCACCAGGTCCTGTCGCCTACCGTGTGCCCAGAGGTGTGTGGCTTATTCCTGCCCCTCAGAGGGGACCTGCGTGCTCTGCTCCCGCCCAGAGCTGGGCCGGGGACCCCGACCTCTGTGGGGGCTTGAGGCTCCTGCCAGTGGCCGAGCCCCTGGGGCCGCGTGTGTGGGGGACCCAGGGGGATAGATGGAGCCCCACTGCGGGGGCGTCCATATCCAGAGTAGGCTGAGGGGCCACCCTAGTCACTGACGGTCACCACAGCCTCTGTGGGATGGGGCACCCATGCAGCTGAGCTGTTATGACACCAAAACCCCATCACCCACACCTCTGAGCAGCAAGGACGAGCCTCAGACCCTCCTCCCTACTTGGGAAACGCCTCCCTGCCCGAGGGTCTGCGGACTCAAGATTCCGCTTCTGCCCAGCCTCTCATCCTGTCCTCTGTCCTCTGCCCAGAACAGAGGCCCCATGGCCCACTCCAGCCCCTATGGGATTTTGTTCCCTCCTTCCTTTCTCTCTCGCCGACAGGGAACATAGGTCTGGCTGAGGAAAGCTGTTCTGAGGGTGGAGAGGACAGGAGAGTAAGTGGTTTTTGAAAAGCAGGAGCTTTCTAAAGGCCAAGGGTGCTGGTTCGAGCTGCTCTGGTGATGCCTGGCACAGCTGTAGAAGCTGAGCCCTTGATGCCTAGCCAGTCGGGGCTGGGTCCACGGCCTGGGGAACCTAGCAGGGGCCGGTTGAGGCTGGGGTCCCCCGAGCGTGTCCCACCGGCCTGCTTCTCCGAGTCCTGTCTGTGCAGCTATGTAGGGGACATGACTGCTGTCCTGAGGGGAAAGTGATGCCTCTTGGGGTCTCCACTGAGGGCCCAGGGGCAATGGCCCCCTGCTCAGAGGCCTCCACCAGGGTGGGAGCCCCAGAGTTCACTGAGATTCACCCCAGCATCAACCCAGACTGCTGCTCAGAGGAAAGCCAGGCTGGGGACCCAGCAAGCCTCTCGGCACAGGGTGGGCCCTGGGGGCTTCGAGCAGCTCCAGGCTGTAGGAAGAGAGGCAGTGTCTTGAGCAGAACGAGGGGGCCTGGACCACAGCCTCTGCTTTCTCTTCTGGAGAAAAACCACAGTTCAGCTGTGCTGGCTGATAAGCTCTGCTGCTTCTGTGCCTCGAGCCTGCCCCAAGGTTCTGAAGTTTTGAGCCCTAGGGTGGTCCTTGGGGCTTTGGGAGGGAAAACGGGCTGGGAGAGGAAGCTGGATTGTCCAGGGAAAGAGTACAGACCTGGATTCCTTATAATTTAGCATCGAAACTGGAGCGTTTTCAAGAATTGAAAGGGAGTTGTCTTATTACACCAGGGCAGCAGATACCAATTGGGACTCCTCAGGGCAAACCGAGACATATGTTACCCTACTTACTAGCATTTCTGAGCTGTGTGCATTTGGGCAATTACATAACCTCTCTGAATTCCAATTTCTGCATAAAGGCTGATCCTGTGTGCCTGCCTCCCAGGGCTGGTGGAGGGAATGTTGTTGTTTAGTTGGTAAGTCCTGTCCAACTCTTTGTGACCCCATGAACTGCAGCACACCAGGCTTCCCTGTCCTTCACCATCTCCTGGAGTTTGCTCAAACTCATGTCCATTGGGTTGGTGATGCCATCCAACCATCTCGTCCCCTGCTGTCCCCTTTTCCTCTTGCCCTTGCTCTTTCTCAGCATCAGGCTGTTTTCACATCAGGTGGCCACAGTATCGGAGCTGAGGGATTGAAGGAGGCCATTAAGTTATGTGAAAATGCCTGAACAGCCCTCAGCATAGACTGGGCTCTCCGTTTGTTCTCTTTCAGAGAGGAAGGGGGCTCCTTGTCCTCGGAGGGAAGCAGGGACCTGTCACTCTCTGGAGGGACTTCTCGTGGGGAGCGGCCAGGGAAGGCGTGCATGCAGCTGGACAGTCAGATTCCAGTCTTCGCTGTGCCTTCCCGCAGGGTGACAGTGCGGCCCCAGGACTGCCCCATCCTCAGGCCGACCTGTACCTGGGGACGGCGGGCCAGTGAAGGGTCCTAGGCGGCAACTCCCTTGTGGACTTGTCCCCTCCCCTCCTCCCAGGTGGTGGTCTTTGGTACTCATGGAGGACCCCTCCCAGCACCTGGCCTGAAGTGGCTTTGCTTTCTGCCAGAGGTCCCAGTTTTGGCTGAGAAAGCCTGTGTACTTCTGTTCTCTGAGGTTGCCCTGTATGAACACAGCTGTTTTCTGGGAGGTCCAGGAAGAATTTAAGGAGGCTGCCTGCACTTCCTGCGGCTGCTCCTGGGGACTGAGAAATTGACCAGAACCTGTGCCAACCCAGCATTTTGAACGAGGTGGCGAGGTGGGTGTGGGACCTGCCTCTGCCCCTTGACCCCGGGCTAGCCTGAGGTCTCCAGGCCCCAGGTTCCTGCAGGGAGTGCCTCCTCTGGGCTTGATGACAGGCATGGGTGGTGCTGCCCTGCTCAAATCCTCTGCATTTCACCCCAGGGCCCCCAGGCACCACCTCTGCCTGCCCCCTCCCCTCCACTGCCCTGGGAGCCCCTGAAGGCAGAGTGGGCACTGTGGAGAGGACAATTAGCTGAGTCTGGACAGAGGTGCCCAGTAGAGGACTGAATGAGTGCGGTCAGAGCTGGGAAGCAGTCCAGTGTGTGGCACACTCTGCATGGAGGCTGCCCCCACATTCCCTCTGTCCCCAAAGCCAGAGCTGCTGCAGGCGGAAGGTGCCAGATGCCCAGGTGCATGGTCAGCTCTCCATGGAGGCCTCAGGCCAGCAACATGAACCCTGCAGTCCAGACCACTGGCTACTTTGTTCTCCACTTCCTCCTCTCACCCCAAGGAGGCTCTTCCCGCCACCTGAATCAGGACTTGCCAGAAAAGTGGTTTCTGAAGAGGTCAGCTCCGGGAGGCATCTGGATCTAACAGCGCATGGCCCTCAGCAGACTTCTGCCTCCCAGTCTCCTCCATTAAACGAAGGCCCAAGGCCTCAGTGGCAGGGGGTAGGCATGGAGCTCCGAGGGTGACCCCTTGGGGTGGGTGCAGGGTCGGCCTCAGCGTCATCTTCGGGCCAAGGCCGCAGACTCCCAGCCAACTCCTTCTTTAACAAGTTTGGCCCAGGCAAGGGCTCCCCAGCTCTATCCTCTTGACAAAGGACAAGAAGTGGGGTACCCAACAGGTGTCACCAAGATTACACGATAGCTGAGAAAAGATGTCTCCAAAAATGAGGGGCTGGAACTGCAAGAAGAGGTGCCAAAATCCCACTGTAAGACTTTCTGGCTGATCAGCCAGTTCAGGGAGGGTCTTGACAAGTAAGGCTTCTTTGATGCTAAAGGAAGACACCAGTATTAATACATGTTTTCACACAGAACTTCTGACCCTTCTCTTGCAGACCCCAGATTTATCATCTAGGGCTGACAATTTCATAGGCAAATGAATGGCAACTTGTTGTTCTAACTGATATTTTAAACAAGGGTGATTGAGCATTTTTCACATATTTGTGGGCTGTTTGCATTTCCTCTTCTGAGAACAGCTTATTCACATCCTTTGCTCATTTTTCTACTAGCTCGTCTTTTTTTCTTAATGATTTGTAGGTACTCTTTATATATTATGGATATGAACCCTGTGTGGTGCGTTTTCTTCCCTTTTTTCTGTCATTTACATTTTAATGTTGTTTATGTTGTCTTCTACAAAAAGTTTTACAGTTTCAAGCTGTCCCGTTTGAATCTTTCCCTCTGGCTTCTGTGTTTCATGTCGTGCTTAAGATTTCTCTCAATGAGATGATTCAGCTGCTGGTTCAGACATTCTGAGAAACAACGGCCACAGCGTTTGCAGTGGCAGCAAATTGTGCATGTATTTCAAAAGAAAATAAGAAAATGTTTATTGTAAAAAGCCAGAACTGTCACCCCGAGCATTTATTTAAATATTAATAGATATGGGTAAAAATTTACAAATGGTATAACGAAACTAACAGCTTTATATTCACAGATGGTCAGATGCTGACAAACAAGAAATGAGATCTATGTACATTGAGATTTGGTTGTTACGAAAATGCATATGAAGGCTTCAGAAATGGTCTATTTATAGGCTTTGGTGGAGCCATAATCCCCAGTTTCCTACTGACTCCTGATGCTGCTTGAGAACTATGCGAAGTGGAACTGGGTCCGATTATGTTGGAGGGTTTAGTTTTAGAAGGTATCCTTCGGCATGTGTTGGACCCCCTAAAATGTGACAAAGAAAAGAGAAGTAAAATGTCAAATGAAACCAAAAGCGAACAGTCATTTTTATCCTAACCTGCATTATTGTGATTTAGTTGCTCAGTCATGTCCCAGCTCTTTGCGACTCTATGGACTGTAGCCCACCAGGCTCCTCTGTCCATGGGATTCTCCAGGGAAGAATACTGGAGTGGGATGCCATTTCCTTCTCCAGGGGATCTTCCTGACCCAGAGATCAAACCCGTTTCTCCTGCTTGTCAGGCAGGTTCTTCACCACTGAGCCCCCAAGGAAGCCCTTTAACCTGTATGCACTGTATAATCCATGCTTTTCCTTGGTGTGACATGTCTCTCCATTTCTGGCCTATGATGGCCCTGGGGTAAGGTAAGTTTCCTTTGCAATTCAAGGAATAAAGGACTGCTGCCCTTTACACACACTTGTCCTAGACGTGTCTTCCTAAAATGTCAAGGCCTCTCTGACTTGAGCCCAGCCCCAGCTGCCTTCTCTCTCCTCTCCAGTCTTTCCACCCGCCCCTCCAGACATCTGAGCTGAGATTCACATTCCCCACCTACTCCAACCACACAGAAAGGTGACAGCACCTCGTCTCAGGCCCCAGCGCCTGGATGACAGGCGTGGTGGGACTACTGCACTCCCACAGCCCAGAGGAAGGGAGCTTTGTGGGTGGGCGGAGGCGGCGTGGAGCAGGGGGCCCGCCAGTCTCGGGCAGGCTGCAGACATGGCTCCTGGGCGGGAGCAGCTTAGGGCTGCCATGTCTTCATAGGACCCTGTTGCCAGTGGGTCGCTCGCTTGTCTACACTCCAAGGTCTGCCTGCTCTCACCTTCCACTCGCTACCTTTAAAACAGGTTGAGGAGCCCCTGCCACAGTCTACTACAGAGGCCTTCCAGCACCTCACTTCCCCCATTGATCTGAAGATAACAGCTTTTCTCTCCCCACCGAATAAACTGTTAAAAAAAAATCACAGGGCCAGTGTGTTTACAAGGCTAACAGCAGGCAGCATTTGCCACAGAAGCTTGTCCCTAAACCAGTATTTCCCGTCGCTTTGCAGCCAGGCTGAATTCCTGCCCCGTGTTAATTTCTGGTCATCAGGGCACCCAAGTGGCCCGGTGTCAGGGCCATCAGTCTGCTGATGATATTTTGGTGGGGCTGAGTGAAAAGTGGTTTTTCAACATTTTAAAACTCTTGCTCGAGGGCAGTTTTACTGCAGAACTGGTAAAGATCTGCTAAAACTAGCAGAGAAGCAGCCTTAAATCTCCCTATGCTGATTTCCTGCTGAGAAATTAAGCCCCGAGAGAAAACCTGCTGCTGATATTGATTTACAGAATGAATCTGCCAACTGCAGCCTCCATTTTCACCAGAGCCATCCATTTCACTGCCACTCAGGGCCCAGAACACAACCAGTTCATTGTGTGTTGTTCGGAAGATGTGAAACTCTGAGGGCAGGGTGGGGAGGTGAGGGCACTGGCAGGGAGCCATGTTGATCCCGTGGCCGCTCGGGGCCCCAGCCAGGTGAGCGGCCCGGACACGTGGGGAGCCACCACCTTGCAGAGTGGGTCAGTGGAAATGTGGAGAACTGGGCACGGAGACAGCGAGGCTGCTGCAGGGTAAAGCAGTATTACACAACTGCTGCTTTTCGCCAGCAGGGACTAGCAAAGAACCCTGCCGTAAACACACAGGCTAATTAAAAACCAGCATCAAAACTGTGCTGGCTTTGGGACAAGTGTGAGTTTCTCTGTGCTGCTGAGTTCAGTCACTAAGGCATATTTGCGACACCCCACAGATTGTAGCCCACCAGGCTTCCCTGTCCATGGGATTTTCCAGGCAAGAATACTGAAGTGAGATCCCTTCTCCCAGGGATCTTCCCGACCCAGGGATCCAACCTGCGTTTCTTGCACTGGAGGCAGGTTCTTGACTACTGAGCCACCAGGGAAGGCCCTTACCAGCTTAGGTTCCAGGCCACAGGGCAAAGTGCTTCCCTCCGAAAAACAACAGTTGCGACAGCACTAAGGGAGACAACGGTCTGCTTTGTTCTAAAGCGCAGCAAGAGGAGGCCATGATGGAACCTCCGCGGGCCACGTGCAGCAGTGCAAGTGCTCTGGGCAGGCCTGGGCAAGCCAGTGTCCAGCCCCACCTGTGAGACAGGGGCCAGGCCAGGGGACACAGGCCTTTCCCAGGGGAAGCTTCAGGAAGCCCCCGTGTCCTCAGCGTGAGTCCCAGGGAGTGGGACAAAGGCCTTGCAAGGTCTTCTACTCTGTGTGAGTGCCTGAGCAAATGAGTCTTTCCCCAAATGGGGAAACAAGTGAAGAAATTAAGAAAACGTCCCCACGGAAGGGCACTGGTGGGTCACTTGCACATCAAAACCCACAGAAATTACTTAGCCATAAAAATGAATGAAATCCTGCTAGTTACAATACGTGTGGACCTCAAGGGAGTGAGCCTAAATGAAATAAATCAAATACTCTATGATCTCTCTCATAGATGGAACCTAAGTACATATGAATATTTAAACCAAGTTCATAGATGCAGAGGACAGACTGGTGTGGTGGTTGCAAAAGGCATGGATGGGGTGGGGTGTAGGATAAATGGGTGAAGTTTAAAGTTTAAATAGAATTAAAATAGAGAAATAAAACCCACAAAGTTAAACTAATATTTACTAATGTCTTTAATTTCTGTCCCCCGACAGAAGGATTAGCACATACAAGATGTTTGTTTGCAGACTTAAGCAGAAAATGACAGCTTGTTAACACTACCTTCTTTTCTCTTCTCCACTCAATTTTTGGTCTTTATTAACCCGGAAGGAACAGAGGTAGAAAAACTGCAAGAGGAAAACACGATAGCCTGTGCAAGTTTACTGAGTTCCCTTTTCCTATGTTTCTGTCAACACCGACGGATGCTCGCCATCCCACCAGACCTGACCTAGACGGTGAGGGCAGAGGACGTTCTTGAAGAAGATGGGAAAGAGCAGGGCAATGATGAAGAGACAAAAACGCTCTTCAGATCATCACCCCGGACCTGACGACAATGCTTTGTTCCGCCTTGGTGAGCAGACAGCACCCCAGTGCTGGGGCATCCCAGCCCCGGGGGCCAGGCAGACGTGGGAACAGGGAGATGGCAGGGCTGCACTGACCTCTGCGGGGTTCCAGTCCTCACCTCTTCTCTGCTACCCTGCTAAGGTCGGGAGGCTGGCCTCCCGGCTGCTACTGAATGACAGGGGTTGTGCGGGGCCTCCAGGTGGACGCCCTGCAGATGCTGCAGCAATAAAAGCAGTGTAGCAAGTACTGGCGGGATCATAAGAGTCATGAGGAAACAAAAGCCTTTTGTTTATTCAGCTAGCGAATGACTTACGGGCTTCCCTGGCGGCTCAGTGGTAAAGAATCTGCCTGCCAAGCAGGAGATGCAGGTTGATCCCTGGGTCGGAAAGATCCCCTGGAAAAGGAAATGGCAACCTACCTCCAGTACTCTTGCCTGGAGAATCCCGTGGACAGAGGAGCCTGGCGGGCTACAGTCCATGGTGTTGCAAACAGTTGGACACAACTTAGCAACTAAACAACAACAATATGGTTTACAGTATTTTAGGTGGAAAAGTCTCTTCAGTGCAAGTGTAAAAAAAAAAAAAAAAAAAAAATTTTCCCCCCTTGAAGGTAAGGTCAAAATTGGAGCTTTTTTACAAACTAGAAAACTTCAGTGATAGTCAACCTAGGAGCAGATATAAAAATCCGCAACAAAAAAAATTTTTGTTTTGGATCAAAGCTTAATCCTGACTCCACGAGTTGGACCAGGCAACACTGAACAACGGCTTATTTTAGTGAACACTGCAAAGCAAAGCAGGGCAGCCCTGCTCCCTTCTATCCTCCCTTCCACCCGACACTGCAGACAAGGTGGCATAACCTACCCTTTCGTCCTGGAACCACTGAAACCAGTTCTTCTCCTCTTGGCTTTTTGGGAGGCTGGCATCCTTTTCCTCTTTCTTTCGTTTCTGGTTTTATTTGCAAAGTAGTGAGAAGATATGGGTGCTCCCTCATCCGACTCCTCAGGAGTGTTTTTTCTGGTGCCTCTGCTGCTGGAGGGGCTTCTCCGTGGGGAGGTGTCCTCAGCTACAAAGGACAATACAGACATTTACTGGCGATGCCGCGCTGACAGTCTACGTGCAGACGCACAGCACAGGGCGCAGTTCAGCCGAGGCCCTGCTGCTTTCCTGGAGCACCCCGCCACTTGGGTTCAACCATCCCACAAGAACCTGCTCTTCTTTTATTTCAGAAAGCCCCAAAGTCATCAATGGCAATTCAGTTTTAAAGAATGGGGGGTCAGAATTCATGAAGAAAATAACCAGAGTCAGGTTTATTAGCTCACTCTCTGCAGCCCAAGTCCCTGCTATTGTTTGTGCCATTAATCCCATTAAGCTCTCTGAAAAGTAGAAAGTGCTAACTAAAAGACAATTTATTAGTTTACATATGCTGAACATCTTCAGAGAGATAGTTACTTAGAAGTGAGTGTCGGAAAATTCTAGACTGTATTTTACTTTTCTTTGCATAATAGCTGTGAATGGTTTACATACTGTGCAGGAAATGGGCCTGTACAAAGCACACATTTGCAAAGAAGATGGTAATTTCCATAGGTATTTGCAAGCCAAGGCACTCCCAAAGCCTGAAATCTCCCCACCAACAGTGACTGGGTCTTCATTTCTGAAGGTACTTCTGGGCTGGCCTGGTTGGTTTTACCCTCGGGCTACCCTGCCTCACTGCGTGCTGGGAAGGGCGAAGAGCTCAGTCCTTCCAGCTGTGGGACTTTAGGAAAATGAAAAACCTCGCCCCTGTCCACCTCCAAATTGGGTGTGGGGAAGTCCCTGGCGGTCCAGTGGTTACGACTCTGCCCTTCACTGCCCGTGGGTCTGGGTTCAGTCCCTGCTTAGTGGACTAAGATCCCATAAGCTGCACGGCGTGGTCAAAAATAAAACAGGAAGGACTGAATGACACCAAACGGGCGAAGCTCTTCACTTAGCATCTCTCCCTCAGTAAGTGGGGTGGTCATCACGGCGATTTCTGCACAGCTGCCCTGTCTGACGTGGGTAAATACCCTCCCAAACAAGGTGCTACACTAACCAAGCGTTAAGTTCCCACCAAGAGTTCAATGTGTCTGAAGTAAGGCTTTTATGGAATAATTACCGTACAGAAGAATTAACGAGAACCTGACTCTTCGTGCCAAGGGATAAAAACGACTGTGGAGAGACAGAACGCGACTTGCTCGTTTCTCATCCCACTACCATTTCCCTCAGCCCTGGGAAGGACTGGAGTCACAGAACAGTTCTCTTGGCTCGTATGCATCACGATACCCTGGAGGCAGGCACCTGACTCCTGCACCTGACTTATCGCCCACAGCAGTCTTTGTTCTCCATTTTCCCTGCATCCACACTTTCCATCGTGATGAGCTCTGTTATCAGAGGTGCTACACGACAGGCCTCACGCAGCCTCTGGGAACGTCCATAAGGATGCACTTGCTCAGGCAGCGCCTTTCAACGCTTAGCGACAGTAGAGGCTCTCGCGTTCCAGTTACATGTTCATTTTCCAAAACATTTCAACTTAATCTTTAGACATGCTTTTCGGATAACACGTTCCTTCCTCAGATAAGGAAAGTGAAACACAAAAAGGTTATTCGTGGCCTGCCAAGGTTCACACAGGGGGATCAATCTGACCAATCTGCAACCGGCACCCGGGGGCTCCAGGGTCCTCAGGCGCTTGCTTTAACAGAATCAACAAATGCTGGGCCCATAGGCCCTCCATTGGGTCCTATTAGCAGGTCTGCTAACTGGCACCCCCAGGGGACCTAAGCACCAGTGTTCTCTATGAAGTGCCTGGCACCCCACCGGGGTCTGCTCGGAGCACTTGGATGTCAGTGTGACGAAGTGTAGGAAGCAGTGACACAACCCAGAAACCACACAACTCTCATCCAGTGAGAGGCACTGCTTAACATTAAAAGAGGCTTTTGGAAAAACACGTATTTGGCTGTATACTGAACCTGGCAATGTCCACTCAGAGTATTTCTGTAATATTGGAATCACTTCAGCACCATATTTTTCCAGTTTGTCTTCGGTAACACCATCAATTTGAAGCAAAACCTCAGGATCAGAAGATAAAGATTCTGTACATGGGCATAAAATTAGAAATTTAAATTACCACCCAGAGAAAACCCACTGGATTTATGCTCATTCACCCATTCAGCGCCTGTGTGTTAAGTGCCAACTGACTGCAGAGCGCTGGGTACACGGGCCAATTTTCTACAAAGGCAGCTAATGCCAACAGAGGCAGCAGACAGGCCCAGAGGGCAGGCGCCCACCATCGCATTCCAGCAGCAAAGGTGTGTGGTCAGGGCAGAGAATAGGAGGGGGTCGAGGACGTTGGGGCGAGCAGAGTAGGGGGGTATCCGGTCTTTGCTCTCATCCACTGTTCACATTACAAAGACGAGTCTAGTTGCAATTATGGGGATCCTTTGTTTGCAGAGAAGGCCCACATGTGTGCTTCCTTCCACCTCTGACTTTTCCCCTGCACTCCTGACTTGCATCCACTGATCAGTAAGGCCTCAAATGAATTCTCACTCCCCCCTCAACCCAAACCTGTCCTTCCTCTGGCCTTTCTGCACATGGGCGAGGCAAGTAGGCCATTAAGAGTCCTCTGAGCACAGAAGGCACGTGAGTCTTACAGCTAGACAAGTCTGTCATTGTAAATACCACTCTGGCTGCTGTATGCAAAATGGACTGCAAGGGAAAGAGGAGAAACTGGAGCCCTGAGGAAGCTGCTCAGGGGCAAGTGAGGATACTGTGAACTAGATGGAGAGAAGCAGCAGATTCGGACATGTTTTGGAGGCTAGGTCTGTAGGATTTATTGATGCACTGGCTATGGGGAGCAAGTGAGTATTCCCCACATATTTGAGTTGAGCAAAGGGTGGATTTCAAATCCGTGATTCTCGCATCATTTCTACATTTAGAGGAAAAAGAACAGACCTGTGGGACAGACCAGGGGGTTAGCAGAAGATAAAGTTAGGGAGGCAAGGAGAAATGCCGATCCCTGCAGGTTCCCTGGGGGTCCAGTGGTTAATGTTTGATCCCTGGTCACAGAACTAAGGTCCTATATGCCTCGGGGTGTGGCCAAAAAAAAAAAAAAAGAAATGCAAATCCCTGATAGAGTTTGTACTTTATCTGAAGAACTGCTGGAGCTTTAAAGAGTACTTAGAAGATTAAAATGAGTATCATGTTTATATCTGGAGTTAAGGAGTCCAGTTAAGAAACTTCAGTGAGAACCTAGGAACGAAATACAGTATTTTATTGATTCTAAGACATACACTTTTTTTTTTTTTTTTTTTGCATTTTGGCATTCCTGAGGTCAAGCTGCGTCTTACCAGTGCAGATGGTCAGATGGCAGCTGTCCAGCGGCTGTCACCGCCTGTGCACGTGAGAACATAGTCACAGCATCAGTCAACAGCACCACTGCAGTGCTGGTTCCTCACAAGTTGAGTTTAACTGCACATGAACTGTCTTCAAAAAGACTAGACTGGGATGAGCACTGAGAAAATGATGTGGGGACGTCCCTGGTGACCCAGGGGTCAAGAATCCACCTTCCCAGGCAGGGGACACGGGTTCAATCCCTGGTCAGGGAACTAAGATCCCGTATGCTGTGGGGTTGAGCCACAACAAAGACCCAAGGCAGCCAAAAAGAAAAAAATAATAATTAAAAAAAGAAAACGACTGTGAATGCAAAAAAGCTCAGACATGGAGTAATGGGGAATAAATGTGGCATTAACAAAGCAAATGATTTGTTCTGGAGGAGATGACAATTTCATAGTTTCTTGTAGGCAACAACCAAGTGCTTTACATGACTTGTGTTGCTAAGAGATGCGTGCCCATCTGTGGACAACTTCCTGGTATCATTAAGAAAACACCACCATCACATTGGAAGGGGTGATGGGGATTTTGATAAAAGTTTGGGGGATATAGTGGAACATGCTAAAAAGGCTGTATCACTAACGTCCCTGATGACATGAGGGAAAAACAGTGACAGCTGAGTCAAAAAAAAGGTTCAGAAGAGTCAGGCTTTGAATGTGAATTTTTACAAGTAGTTAAATCAACCTACTTTGACTTATGCGTTTTTCCACAGAGGCACAGTTATGTATGTTAAAAATCTAAATTAACTAGAATACAACTCTTTCAATAAAAGTACTGTGTCACAATTTAATTAGCAGAATTTTTTTCTTTCTCAATAGTCCATAAAATAACAACGTGGCATCTTAGAGTTGATGAGATACTATAATGACCTATGGTGGCCAGAGTGGGAATGGGAAAGAGGGAAGGTGGTGATTATGGGTTTTTATAAAGGATAAGCATGGAAGGAAATGTACACTCATCATCAGTCAACTACTGGCCAACTTATTTTCCAGGGACTTTACTACAAGAATTCTGGGTGGAGCTATCTGAAGCCATGGGGATAATTCAGGTCAGCAAGTATTTATCACAAAATACTTAAGACACAGCCATGTGCTAGGTCTGGATTCGGAGAAACATAAAACAAAATCTCTTTTCATAAGGAACTTATGTTTTAGGAATGTGAAGCTAAGGTCCTCACGAAAACAAAACAAAACCGTGTGCACAATTCATTAAAAATAAGGCAGGCAAGTAATGCACACAAAGTAAGAGACACCTGGTATTAGCAATTACAATTATCCATATCTTAACATGGAGCATTAAACCAAAGTATAAGATTAAAATTATATTAATACCATATGTCTGAAGAACAAAGTACTGTGTTTATCTTCAAGAATATATTTTATTTCAAGAATGAGTTTAAAATTGTTTGAGCTTTCAATTCAGAGATGAAAAAGACTGAGATACACTTATGCTCTTGATGAGTTCTTTATCAGGATTAACTTTGGCCCATTCATTTATGCTGTGCAGCAGGAGACACACACATACCAACCTGCGAGCTTCTTGAGAGTGACGGTATTAAAAATATTAAAGTAGTGGACGCCAAAAACTTTCCCCAGAGATTTGCAGACTTCTGTAAGTTCTCCAAGACATTTCTTCACCACCTCTTCCCTCTGAGACACCTTTGCCACTAACGCTTTTTGTTTTTTCACACTGCTGGAATTTTCCGTTTCCATAAAGTCTACCTTTGTGAGAGAAAAACAGAGCACAAGAGTGGGTGTGTGCATACTTGTAGCCAAACAGAGGCTTTATTTAATGCTTAATTACATTTCTTGGGGTCAGGGTAGGGGTATTTCTGTTATGTCAAGTAGATAGTAAGTCTCTTGGGAACAGGGGCTGTCCATTCTCCATCTTCACATTTCCAGTGAGCACAGAAAAGCTTTTTAATAAATGTTTACTTAATGAATATATGATGATCTAATGATCTGATAGCCCATATAATTCATTTTGACAAGTATGACATTACTTGGGCTCAAGTTTAAGATCTCTTTCTAAACTAAGAAGAACAGAATATGTTCATATAGGGCAGTACATGTAAGTTCAATGTCCATCAGCTCATCAGCTTAGGAAAAGACACTTTAACTCACAGTAATATATTTCTATCTACTGTTTGGGAGATAATAAAATCAACATTTAAAAAATCATACCTTTAAATGCCCATTTAGTACGGTTTGTGCTTTACTTCCGAGCATCACATAGGCAATTGCTTGATCATTGGCATTGATATATAAGTCTTCATCCAAAATCCTGTCAAGTATCAGTTTTTTAAAAAGTCTTTCGGCGTTGTGTCTTGAATAAGTAGATCCTTTTCCAAATATTCCTGACTGAATTTTTGCACTCTTACTCCCTGGCAAGAAGGTACAAGAAGTTAGACTAGTAAATATAGGTATATCATAACTGAGGGCTTCCCTGGTGGCTCAGATGGAAAAGAATCTGCCTGCAAGGCAGGAGACCCGAGTTCGATCCCTGGGTTGGGAAGACCCCCTACAGAAGGCAACGGCAACCTACTACAGTATTCTTGCCTGGAGAATTCCATGCACAGGGGAGCCTGGCAGGCTACAGTCCACGGGGTCCCAAAGAGACAGACATGATTGAACAACTTTCCCTTTCACCATAACTGTAACAAAAGAAGCTAAAAAAAGTTATTTATGGGGACTTCCCTGATGGTCCATTGGTTAAGAAGCTGCCTTCCAGTGCAGGGGACATGGGTTCAGTCCCTGCGTGGGGAACTAAGATCCCACATGGCATGGGGCAACGAAGCCCATGAGCCACAATCAAGAGCCTGCAGGCCACGACTAAGACCCAATGCAGCCAAATATATATATATATATATATATATTTAAAAGTCATTTATGGACAGGTCTGGATAAAGGGATAGACAACTCTTCTTCAGGAAAACCTATGGCACAAACAGACACTCATTTCCATCAAGTAAGAATATTTGAGTAGAATTCTAAAATAATTTCATGTACTTCTCTTTATATAACAGGCATTGACCAAACACAGCAACAAAATTCAGTTGGTCATTTTAGGATGCTGCATGTACAGCTTATAAAATTATATGACAGCAAACAAATCAAAGACAAAGTTTATGTCAACTTTAATAGCTTCACATGACTGCTGCTGTATTAGGATAACTATGTATTGTTGATCTGGTTCCAAAAAATTTTTTTGACAATCAACTTTATAAATATCTCTGATCCTGTGATGAAAGTGCTACTCCTTTACAATCAAAGCATTTAAGTCTACACATTCTGTCATCCTCACAGATGAAACCTATATAAACTCCAAAACAAGAGCACAGCATTCCAGGAGGCCATGTACTTCCCTCCTCCCCCAGGGGGCTGACTGAGAGCTCCACAGAAGGCTGGATACTTGGTTTCACATCCCAGCTGCTGTGATGACAAGTGTCTGTTTTTTTTTAAATCATAAGCAGTTATTTTTTTCTTTAATAGCAATCTATTTATGAAGGTTGGAGAAGGAAATGGCAACCCACTCCAGTATTCTTGCCTGGAAAATGCTATGGACAGAGGAGCCTGATGGGCTATAGTTCCGTGGGATCGCAGGAGTCAGACAAGACTTAGCAACTAAACCACCACCACTTAAGAAGGTTGGTGACACTGATTATAATCAGAATTAACAGCTATATTTTGTAAGGCTTTAGCTCTATTGTAAGAGCTCCAAATAGTTATGTTACTGTAAATTTCAGATGGCTTCTGGTCACAGATGCTGAATGATGCAAGTTTTACTTCTTCAAGTGATCTGGACATAAAGGACTACTGCTCTGGTAAAGGCCTTGGTGACGTGGACCCAGTGCTAGTGCTGAGGGTAACTAAGAAAGCTGGATGGAACATAAACAGTTTTCTTAAAAACATACGAGAGCTGATAAGAAACTGAAGTATGTGTCAGAAAAATGTCTGACTTAGCGATCTTTCTAGGACCCTACGTGAAAGCTACAGAGATGCAGATGAAGGTGTACTTAAAAGGCTATTTATCACACATTCTACAGAATGTGAAAACAGAATAGGAAAACAGCGAGTTGGCCAAAAGTCCACTTGGGGTTTTCTGTAAGATGTTACGGAAAACCCCTAACAGACTTTTTCACCAACCCAATATGTCCTACAATAAAGCTATTAAAACATATTTCATCAACCTGATAAAATATAAACTAAAAACTACTTCAAGAGAGTAAAAAAATTTTAAAGTGCTTATATTATTAAATAAAAATGATAGAAATTATACATTCAATATGATAAATATGTAATTGTGAGCAAACGCATTAAAATATTAGTAGTTTTTTTTCTGGAGTTTGTATTTTTCAGTTCTCTACATGTAATAATGTAGAATGATTATGTATCATTCTTATAATAAACTGCTTAACCTACAACCCTTTATGCTCCCAAACTAGAAGGCAAGAATCCAGAAAGGGGGTCCAGCATTAAAAGCTACTTTGTCCTGAGAAATGTGTGGATCCAGAAGCAGCAGCTTAGAAACTGAGCAAACCACCTCCCTTCCCCAGTGGAGGCTATTCGTGGTTTAACTGCTTTAGATTTTAAATTAAAGTAATACATGCACATAGGGAAAAATACAGTACAGGAGGGTTTGTAATTAAAAGCAACATTCCTCTATTGTACCCTTCCCCTCCCTAGTCTCACTCTTTTCCAAGTCAATCGCTTTTTTAAAAATTTCAATTTTTTTTCTGGCTGTGCCATGCAGTATGTAGGATCTCAGTTCCCCAATCCCTGGTCAAACCCCTGCCCCCTGCAATGGAAGCGTGGAGTCTTAACCACTGAACTTCCGGGGAAATCCCAAGGCAATCACTTTTTAAATGGCTTGTTTTCAGCTCTTCTGGTGGTTACCATTCATGGAACCCACACTTCTGCTGTCATTTCAAGCCATCTGTATACTCCCCTTTTATTTTTATCTGTTTATTGGTTTTGCGAAGGCGTTCTCTAGTTGCGGCGAGCAGAGCTACTCTTTGTTGCAGCGCATGGCCTTGTCATTGTGGTGACTTCTCTTGTGGAGCACAGGCTCTAGGTGAACCTACGCCCTAACGGGCCCGAACAGGCTCTAGCGAACATGGGATCGATAGCTGCAACTTGAGGGCTCGAGAGCATAGGTTTAGTTGTGGTGCTTGAGTTAGTTGCTCCACAGCATGTGGAATCTTCTTGGATCGGGGATCAAACTCATGTCCCCTGCATTGCCATGGCAGGTGGATTCTTACCCACTGTACCACCAGGGAAATCCCTATTTTTACTTATTCTACTTGCATTCTTATATCACCAGGATTAACCACTATATCCTGTCCTGTTCTCTAACCACGTTTAAGTCTATAAGTTGACTCTGCTGCTTATCAGCAGTGTTTAGATTAGGACAAGCTTCCTTTCCCTCTCAGAACTCCTGACTCTTGTGCAACTAAGGAGGATGTTCACTGTATCCAGACAGATTATTTTGTACATTTTATCAATTACGCAAAACGGTGTGGCCACTTCCTTCATTTTCTAGTTGACCTCCGCTCTCTTGTATAATCTCTTCCCCGGAGTTTCTAAGTGCCTTTCTCCTTTTGTTGTTGAGAAGTAACATTTGTGGCCTTTTCTGTCATCAAAAAGAAAAAAAAAAAAATTCATTTCTTGTTCTTTCTCTATATTGCATGGGACTTATTTTTCCGACTTTCTGTTAACAATTTCTACAGACTGCTTCAGGACGATCCCCTGGAGAAGGGCATGGCAACCCACTCCAGTATTCTTGCCTGGAGAATCCCATGGACAGAGGAACCTGGAGGGCTACAGTCCACAGAGTTGCAAAGAGCTGGACACAACTGACTGACTGAGCATGCATGTAAAGACTGCTTACTGTGACTCTGGGATTTCTTCTCCCTGGACCCATGGGTCTGTTCCTGTTTATGGTATAGATCACATCATATTCTTTGCCTACAAGTCTCCAGGGTTGCTGGTATTAATATGATGTCCTTTGGTTTTGGTTGTCTTTTTCTTTCCAAAGCTTTTGGGAGTATCTTTGAAGGGGTTCAGAATATGCCACAATGGCATCAAAACTATTCTGAGCAGAAGGTATCTGAGCTCCTGAAATCTATCTGCCAAAAAGCAGACACTCCCCAAAGAACTCAATTGTCTTAAATCCTAGCCCCCGCCCCAGCCCCGGAGCAACCAGAAGACTGACTCACATCATCGGAGATGAGAACTTTCCATACAACACCCAGACACTGTTACAAAAATGACCACGTGTTCCCCTCCCCTCCCCCGCCATCTTTCTCCTAAGGGCCCTATGATCCCCCCCCTCCACATCATTTGTTTCCTCCTAACCCTTCCTGCCTCTCCTTCCCCTTTAAAATGGTAGCTAAGCCTCAGATTCTAATGGCTCCTTTGAGTCACATTTTCCATGAATTCCCATTACATATCTGATTAAATCTGTCCTTTCTCTTGCTAATCTGCCTCCCCTAACTACAAGAGAAAAGGCTTTTCCTCCCTAACATGGCTTTACTCTTGGTATTCTTAAACCTCATCTTATAAAGCATTTATTTGGCATTAAGCAGGCTTTTTTTTTTTTTAATTTAAATTTTGGCACACCACACAGCTTGCGGGACCTCAGTTCCCTGACCAGGGATTGAACCCAGGCCATGGAAGTGAAAGTGCCGAATCCTAACCACTAGGGAACTCCCCCAGTGGGCAATTAAGGTTTTTTTCTTTTTCGGAGAAATTTCCTTTTATTGTTGGTTTATTTCCTATTTCAAAATTCTGTCAGATTTTACATTTCCTAAGAATTGATCTGTATTTTCTCTCTCACATTTTCCATATATTTTTGCTGAGGTCTTCAGAAAATTTTCTTGATGTTATCTTCCAGCCTTTCTACTAAATTTACTTTGTTAATCATTTAAAAATTTTAAAAGCTCTTTCTCCATCTTTGTTTCTTTTCCATACAAGTGAAAGTTGTTTAGTCATGTCTGACTGTGACCCCATGGACTGCAGCCCAACAGGTTCCTCTGTCCATGGAATTCTCCAGGTAAGAATACTGGGGTGGGTTGCCATGCTCTCCTCCACAGGATCTTCCCAACCCAGGGACTGAACCCATGTCTCCTGCATTGCAGGTGGATTCTTTACCATCCAAGACACCGTAACATTCTATTATTGTTTGTCTTTGTGAAGATACTAATGAAGAGTTCCCCTTCCTGTCTCCCCAGAAGTACTGCCTACTTTCTAAATTACCTCTATCCCCAGGATCAAATATGTTACTTCTTTGGCCTTTCTCTCATTTTTCTTTGTGGCACGCAAACTCTTAGTTAGGGCAGTGGGCTCTAGTTCCCTGACCGGGGATCGAACCCGGATTCCCTGCACTGGGAGCACAGAGTCTTAGCCACTGGACCACCAGGGAAGTCTCTGGTCTTTTCTTGATCGTCTATTTATATTTACTCTTCAGGGACCAGATTAAACTTTTTAAGTGGATTTCTTATTATTTTGTATCAATGTCTGTTTCCCCCCAAATTTCTCCCTTAAAATGTAATGTCCAGTTATCAGGTTTGTTTTAGGGTAAATGCGCTGGTAGCCCCCAACTTGGCTGTCTTTCTGCTCCTCAAGCAGTTTGTTTATCTTTGTTCTAGAACGAGTTGCAGGCTGGTACTCCATGCAGTTCTTCTGTGAGCAGACTTTCTTCCAATTGTCCCTTCCTATTTGGAGCTCCCCTGCTTTCACTTCTACCCCTAGGTCTCTATGACTCCAGGTTCGGGGCCTGGGGACAATGGCGTTCCGCCTGGTTGACAGTCCCTTGGCTGTAACTTTCTCCTACATTTATTTGCTCTGTGATTTATTGAATTTCATTCCATTCATCAATATGCTTTCATCCATTTTGTAAAAGATTTTTAAAACTTCTAATCCGATGATGGTCTCTTCCTGGTTCTTTATGCTGTTATGGATTGAATCCTCCTTCTATTTCCTTGCTACTATTTTAAAAGGGCCTCAAGGAAGAAAAAAGAAGACAGATACTTAATGCTCAAGCTGCCGTCCCAAACTAGAAGCTCACTCACTCAGATGAAACTCCGTGAGCTTTCTTTTTTTTTCATTTGTGAAAACTGATTTTAGTGACTTATATAAATTCTATAAAAATAACTGTTATAATGCATAAAATGGCTTTTCCTTTATTACTCTAAAAGGTTTTTATTCTAAAGCCCTTAAATTCTTTAAGAAAGCGACAATAGAGGTGTTTCTATGTAGCTGTAATGACTTCTTTAATGTTCAAATTTAATTGATGTAATTCAAACGATAAAACAGCTGACTTACCCAAGAAAATGTCAACCAGCATGTTCATAGTGAACCTCCCAGAAGGACCTATATGCTTTATATTTCTTGTTCCCTGAGATGAACTGTGTTCTTGAACAAATCTTACAATATTTTTCACATCTTCAGTCACATCTTTTGTCTTAAAATCCTATGAATAAAAAGAGATTACCTTTTTATATTTATTAGCTTTTACTGTTATCTTTATAATTAAGATAACAATACCTAGATTGCTAGGGTTTAATACTAACTGAAACAGTCCCACAACACGCCATTCCCACACTAAAACCAAGAGCAAAAACTAAGGAAGTTGCAAATGTCCTTCTTTTCTAAGTTTTTATATTAATCTTGTGTCTAGAACAACTAGCAGTCTGCTCTATTTCATTAGTTTCACAGACTGTTACCGGAGAGCACTCTGTGGGTAGAAACATTTTTTTCCCCCAAAATCCTTCATATTTTCTCTGTCACTTACTGTATGGTGACCTCTGGAATGAAAAACACTGTCTAACCATGCAAATGTATGAGTTCTGATGTCCTTTGGGTCTTTGGTGCCACAGTCAATCCTTTTTGTTATTTCCAGTCAGTTTCCTTTATCATAGCCCTCAGTTCAGTTCAGTTGCTCAGTCGTGTCCGACTCTTTGCGACCCCACGAATCGCAGCACAACAGGCCTCCCTGTCCATCACCAACTCCCGGAGTTCACCCAAATTCTTCTCCATCGAGTCGGTGAGGCCATCCAGCCATCTCATCCTCTGTTGTCCCCTTCTCCTCCTGCCCCTAATCCCTCCCAGCATCAGGGTCTTTTCCAATGAGTCAACTCTTTGCATGAGGTGGCCAAAGTACTGGAGTTTCAACTTTAGCATCATTCCTTCCAAAGAAATCCGAGGGCTGATCTCCTTTAGAATGGACTGGTTGGATCTCCTTGCAGTCCAAGGGACTCTCAAGAGTCTTCTCCAACACCACAGTTCAGAAGCATCAATTCTTTGGCACTCAGCTTTCTTCACAGTCCAACTCTCACACTCATACATGACCACTGGAAAAACCATAGCCTTGACTAGACAGACATTTGTTGGCAAAGTAATGTCTCTGCTTTTCAATATGCTATCTAGGTTGGTCGTAACTTTCCTTCCAAGGAGTAAGCGTCTTTTAATTTCATGGCTGCAATCACCATCTGCAGTGATTTTGGAGCCCCAAAACATAAAGTCAGCCACTGTTTCCCCATCTATTTGCCATGAAGTGATGGGACCGGATGTCATGATCTTCGTTTTCTGAATGTTGAGCTTTAAGCCAACTTTTTCACTCTCCACTTTCACTTTCATCAAGAGGCTTTTTAGTTCCTCTTCACTTTCTGCCATAAGGGTGGTATCATCTGCATATCTGAGGTGATTGATATTTCTCCTGGCAATCTTGATTCCAGCTTGTGCTTCTTCCAGCCCAGCGTTTCTCATGATGTACTCTGCATAGAAGTTAAATAAGCAGGGTGACAATATATAGCCTTGATGTATTCCTTTTCCTATTTGGAACCAGTCTGTTGTTCCATGTCCAGTTCTAACTGTTGCTTCCTGACCTGCATATAGGTTTCTCAAGAGGCAGGTCAGGTGATCTGGTATTCCCATCTCTTTCAGAATTTTCCACAGTTTCTTGTGATCTACATAGTCAAAGGCTTTTTGGCATAGTCAATAAAGCAGAAATAGATGTTTTTCTGGAACTCTCTTGCTTTTTCCATGATCCAGCGGATGTTGGCAATTTGATCGCTGGTTCCTCTGCCTTTAGCCCTCAGGTGTCTCCAAACTCTGCCAACCATTTTTTTCCTTTGCTCTTTGAATTTTATTTTATTTTCTTTTTTGGCTCTGCTGTGTCTTCATTGTGGGTTTTCTCTAGTTGTGCTTGGTGAGGGGGTGGCTCCTCTTCATTGCAGCGTGCTGGCTTCTCATCGCAGTGGCTGCTCTTGTCGCAGAGCACAGGCTCTAGGCGTGTGGGCTTTGGTAGTTGCAGCACAAGGGTTCAGTGTCTGTGGAGCACGGGCTTAGCTGATCTGCAGCATGTGGGGTCTTCTTGGACCAGGGACTGAACTCGAGTCTCCTGCACTGGCAGGTGGACTCAGCCACTGGACCACCAGGGAAGTCCCTCTGCCTTCCTCTTGGAAGTCCCCATTACTATGTGATGCTTTACTATCATCACATCACAGGATTGCTGAGCACCTGCAGTTCTCAGAAGTGGCATCGTGCTTCTGTATATGAGTCCCTCTACCTGCTAATCCCTGCTCAACCCCCACAGTCCTGAAGACAGGTGGGTTTTTCATCCTATACTAACAACTGGTAGTTATTCTGAGGCTCTACCTGGCATTGTCACGAGAGAGTGCCCCCATTGCTCTCTCCAACCTGACTCCTGTCTTAATTCTTGGTGACTTAGTACACAGAAATGATTCTCCCACATGTTGGCCTTGGGCAACTTGATCTCCTGTGCTCTAGTGATCCCATTCTCCACAAATGTGGCCACTCACTCTAATGGTCACGCCCACTACCTTAGTCTTACTAATATCAGCAACACTCTGTTCTCTGACCATCACCTCCTACCTTTCAAAATCAGGCCAGCTAGTATGCTGACTCCAACAATCCTCTGGGACTGCCTAGCCATTGACCCACCCTCTTAGATGTTCTCTAAGTACTAAGATATTCAGTTGATATCCCAGAGCCAATCTCTCGCTTTTTAAAAAAAATTGTAACACCACCTTTCACAGAACAGCTTCAACTCCCTTGCCCTTATGTCTCCTAGTTTGACAAACACATTACATCCCATTCTCCACCACTTCATGCCTGTATCTTTGTAGCTACACCTGGCTGGAGAAACACTTGGACAACTGAGCTGTTTTCACTTTCGACTTCATGGCTTCACTGACTTGATGGACATGAGTCTGAGCAAGCTCCAGGAGCTGGTGATGGACAGGGAAGCCAGGCGTGCTGCAGTCCATGGGGTCTCAAAGAGTCAGACACGACTGCTGAACAGAACTGACTTTCACTTTCAACACAGGGCCACAGATCTCAAGTGCACCCTTTGGTGATCATGACAGGTGTGTGGTCTATCTTCCTCCATTCTCTTAGAATAGGAGTCAGCAAATTATGGCCCATGCGCTATACACCTGCTTTTGTAAATCAAATTTTATCAAAATACGACCACGGAAAATCGATGTATTTATTGTGCTTTATGTCCCCCTTTGGGCTAAAATGGCAGAGTTGAGTAGCTGGGACAGAGACTGCCCACAAAGCCTGGAATGTCTGCTCTCTGGCCCTGTAAGGTAAGCCTGTGGACTCCTGTCTGATTTCACACTCTTGCTTCCTGCACACACCTTGCTTCCTACTTTGCTGAGAACAGTGAATCGATGAGAAGCAACTTTCGCAAACTCCCTCCACTACATCTGTCACCAGCGCCTCTCCCACATTTTCTCTCCTCCTTCCTGTTATTACAGATGAACTATCCAGGCTACTGTCTGAACCCATCTTGGTGCCCTCGACGAGCTCCCAGCCCCCCTCGCCACCCCAGGGACCCTGCTGCAGCACATCTTCCTGTCCTCACACATCAGTTTCCATCCTCTGTAGGTGTGTTCCTTTCAGCACACAACTACAGCATTTCTCCTATCTTTTCTTGACTCCAGCTCTCCTGGCAGATATTGTTTCTCTGTTCATCCCTGAAACAAAACTTGAAAGAATTTTCCATAAGCACACTGCCTCCAGCTTTGCCCCTCTCCACTGTAACTGGTCATGTCCAGGTCCCGTATTTCTGTAGGGCTACGTTCGTGGGGACGTCTTGGTCCTTATGATATGGGGTTGGCAGCAGTGTATGACCAGGCAGCACTCCCTTTTCCCTGAAGCTCTTCCACACTTAGCTGCCTTGCTCTTCTTCCTACCTCACTTGTTCTCTTTCCTGGGCTCCTTTCCTAATTCTCCCTCTTCTCCTCAGGCTTTTGAAGCACCAGGGCTCGGTCTTTCATTTTCTTTTCTTCCATGTAAACAGAAACCACTGAAGGTTTCACCTGCTTTTATGACTTTCAATTCAACCCCCGGGCCAAGCACTTCCAGCTATGGTATCACCAGCCTCCTTCCAGAATTCCTGAATCTAAGATAAGAGTGTCTAACTCACTGTGCCCCAGGCCGAACTCCTGATCTTCCCTGCCAATAGGTCTCCTCTGCTGAGGGTTGTTCTACTTGGCCAGTCTCTCCGCCCTCCAGATAATGCTATGGCTGGCTGTTACCTTTCCCCTGACTAACTCTTAGCCCAGGGCAGGCTTGTGAGTTCCCTTGCTATCTCTCAAACATACAGGCACATCCCCACCTCAGGGCCTTTTGTCTTGGCTTCTGCCAAGAATACCCATATTTGAGAGCTGCTCAGCTAAACTCCCTTCAAGTTTTTGCTGAGGTCTCATCACATCAGCAAGAGAGTTCCAGAAAAACATCTATTTCTGCTTTATTGACTATGCCAAAGCCTTTGACTGTGTGGGTCACAATACACTGTGGAAAATTCTGAAAGAGATGGGAATACCAGACCACCTGACCTGCCTCTTGAGAAACCTATATGCAGGTCAGGAAGCAACAGTTAGAACTGGACATGGAACAACAGACTGGTTCCAAATAGGAAAAGGAGTACGTCAAGGCTGTATATTGTCACCCTGCTTATTTAACTTATATTCAGAGTACATCATGAGAAACGCTGGGCTGGAAGAAGTACAAGCTGGAATCAAGATTGGAGAAATATCAATCACCTCAGATATGCAGATGACACCACCCTTATGGCAGAAAGCGAAGAGGAACTCAAAAGCCTCTTGATGAAAGTGAAAGAGGAGAGTGAAAAAGTTGGCTTAAAGCTCAACATTCAGAAAACGAAGATCATGGCATCTGGTCCCATCACTTCATGGGAAATAGATGGGGAAACAGTGGAAACAGTATCAGACTTTGTTTTTTTGGGCTCCAAAATCACTGCAGATGGTGATTCCAGCCATGAAATTAAAAGATGCTTACTCCTTGGAAGGAAAGTTATGACCAACCTAGATAGCATATTGAAAAGCAGAGACATTACTTTGCCAATAAAGGTCCATCTAGTCAAGGCTATGGTTTTTCCTATGGTCATGTATGGATGTGAGAGTTGGACTGTGAAGAAGGCTGAGCGCCGAAGAACTGATGCTTCTGAACTGTGGTCTTGGAGAAGACTCTTGAGAGTCCCTTGGACTGCAAGGAGATCCAACCAGTCCATTCTGAAGGAGTTCAGCCCTGGGATTTCTTTGGAAGGACTGGTGCTAAAGCTGAAGCTCCAGTACTTTGGCCACCTCATGCAAAGAGTTGACTCACTGGAAAAGACTTGATGCTGGGAGGGATTGCGGGCAGGAGGAGAAGGGGACGACAGAGGATGAGATGGCTGGATGGCATCACCGACTCGATGGACGTGAGTTTGAGTGAACTCTGGGAGATGGTGATGGACAGGGAGGCCTGTTGTGCTGCGATTCATGGGGTCGCAAACAGTCGGACATGACTGAGGTACTGAATTGAACATCATTGTAATAGGACTTCCTAGGGCCACTGCCTCCTAAATCTCATTTATCATTCCTGACTCCTTATACTGCTGTACTTTTCACCAAGGCTCTTCCCTCTTCAAAAGACCCTGATGTTGGGAAAGATGGAGAGCAGGAGGAGAAGAGGGCGACAGAGGATGAAATGGTTGGATGGCACAATCAACTCAATGGACATGAGTTTGAACAAACTTCAGGAGATGGTGAAGGACAGGGAAACTTGGCATGCTGCAGTTCATGGGGTCTCAAAGAGTCAGACATGACTGAGCGACTGAACAGCAACAATTTCCCTCTTCACATGTACTTATAACGTATGTTGTCTTTATTCAGCCTTCCTCTGCTTGAAAGTGAGCTCCACAAGAGTTAGGGATCTTCATATGTTGCTCGGTGATATATCCCAAACTCCTAGAACAGTGTCTATCACAGAGCAGGCACTCAACAAATATTTGTTGAATGAGTGAACAGATTAGGAACATCTACAGAGTGGGGCGCGATGGGTGGAGATGGCTGGGAATCCACAGAGACAGAGTAAATTGCTGTCTGCTCGGCTAGTGCTGCCTATCTGTAACTGGATTTATAACACAGTATCACAATGATATGAATACAAACATGTCTTTCTCTCCTGTCTGTGAATCCCTAGCACCTTGCACAGACATTTCAAGTAATACATAAAACAAGAAAATGCTCCATAAACTGTGAAGTAGAGAAGACAAGGATTGAATTTAACCACCTCCCAAGGTTGTTTTTACGAAAATTGATAGCAAACTCATCTTGAAGCTATTGCCATTATTCTTTATAGTTTAAAACCAATTTACAGAGTAATCTAATTGATCTGAATTCAAACATATAAGTATACTAGTTATAACCCTTTTGAGAATGGGATGCTTAAATGTAACTACAATTGAATGGAAATTATTCTAGCTGCCCATATTGGATCTTTTTGGAAATTTATAGATTAACGACATTTCTAAAGTATCCTATAATTGCTGAAACAGGTACAGTATATATTTTTTAAACAGGCTTCGAATTCTAAGGGTATGTCACAGAATTATTATCAAAATGTTTCTATTTCCAATTAACATGGGGAGGAAGCCACTGTTCCCTTGTTAAACTCCTTAGGGCCGACTTGATTGCAGTCTAACCTATATCTAACTATTCTAAATTAAGAGAAGAAAAAAAAAAAAAATCTTGGCAATTTCCTTATTACAAAGAATTTAAAACCTGCTTATTTTACCTTTGTTTTATAGCAGTTATCACATGAAACATCTGGGTATTTCTTACAAAAATGAGGATTAAATTCATTTTCGCCAAAGTAAGCCAAAAGCTGTATTCTCCTACATTCTGTTATATTTTCACAGTAATGTACCATGCTATACAAATTATTGAAGTGGGTCTCTCGTGTATGACGGTTTCCATCTTTTTCCACTAAAAGAGATGAAGAACATAGTAAAACATACTTATTAAAGTAGAAACGTTGAATATATCACAGAAGTATTTCAAACAGATTCCTATAATTCTAAATATTTATATTATAATTAACTGAATGTTTATGTTCATCTCCAAGATTTATCTCAAGAGAAGACTCTTGAAGGTTCCTTGGACAGCAAGATCAAACCAGTCAATCCTAAAGGAAATCAACTCTGAATATTCATTGGAAGTACTGATGCTGAAGCTGAAGCTCCAATACTTTGGCTACCTGATGCTAAAAGCCAACTCATTAGAAAAGACCCTGATGCAGGGAAACACTGAAAGCAGGAGAAGGGGATGACAGAGGACAAGATGGTTGGGTGGCATCACTGACTCACTGGACATGAGTTTGAGCAAACTCTGGGAGATGGTGAAGGACAGGGAACCCTGGCATGCTGCAGTCCAGGGGGCTGAAAAGAGTCAAACACAACTGAGGGACTGAACAACAACAACCAAGAATTTAGTTTTATGGGAATAAACACAGGTTGTCAGGAGTAGCTGAAAACATTTTGCATATCTTCATTATTCCTAATGATAACTATCTCAACTATATTTACTACATTTATCAAGACAAGCATGAACTAAACCTAGCATCCAGAGTGAGCAGAGACGGGCCGTGGCAGTGGGCTGTGCATCTTCTGGAGTATTTGGGACCAAAGTGGTGAAGCCATTGGTTCTGAAACTGTGTGCGAAGGACCTCCTGGGCCAGGGTGGGTGCTGCAATGAATGCACACGGCTGCTGGTCGGTATTTTAAATTTAAGCGAAACACAGCAACACCTAACACATGTTGAACTCCACATACACAACTTGATTGAGCTAGTTCACAATGAGCTTGTTGTTTAGTCACTAAGTTGTGTCCAACTCTCGTGACCATACAGACTGTAGTCCGTCAGGCTCCTCTGTCCATAGATTTCCCAGACAAGAATACTGGAGTGGGTTGCCATTTCCTTCTCCAGAGGCTCTTTCTGATCCAGAGATTGAATCTGCCTCTCCTACACTGGCATGTGGGTTCTTTACCACTAAGCCACCAGGGAAGCCCTCATGATGTGCTACTTTTCTTCTGATGACATTGTTATTGTTTTTTATTTAATTTTTTTTTGTTTTCCTGCCCGTGCCAGGCAGCATGCGGCATCTTAGTCCCCTGACCAGGGATCGAACTCTCACCTCCTGCATTGGAAGCGTAGAGTCTTAGCTACTGGACCACCAAGGAAGTCCCTCTAAATGCCACTGTGAAGTTAAAATTTTGGCAGTTGCTATCATGAACACAATTCAGCTCAGTTCAGTTCAGTCACTCAGTTGTGTCCGACTCTTTGCGACCCCATGAACTGCAGCACGCCAGGCCTCCCTGTCCATCACCAACTCCCGGAGTTCACCCAAACCCATGTCCATTGAGTCAGTGACGCCATCCAACCATCTCATCCTCTGTCATCCCCTCTCCTTCTGCCCTCAATCTTTCCCAGCATCAGGGTCTTTTCAAATGTCTTTACCTCCAAAAAAATCAACCTGAAACAGGAAATGAGGGTGGTAGCGTGTACTCTGATTCCAAGGTTTGAGAACAACATGTTCATAATTTTCATTCATAAGCAACTGTGGTTCGTTAAAAAGGAAATTAAAAAAAATTTTTTTTTCTGCTTTATGAGTATTATTTTTTTCAGATGGCTTCTAAGTATTTAGGGTTTAAATACTTACTAAATTATTTGGACCTAACTTAATATAGGTTCTTTTCAAAAACACACTAAGTTTAAAAGTTTCACTTTTTTGGACACGCTAAGTTTAAAAGTTGCATTTTTTCACTGAGAATGATCTTGGTATAGTGCAAGGGAGGTGAATCTTGGATTCAGATGAACCTGGATTCCACCAGGGCTCTGCCACTTATCTAGCTCTGTATTTCGAGGAAATTCTTCTGTAAAATGAGAAGAGTAAGAGTAGTGTCTCTTAGGGATCTTGTGAACATTAAGTGATGTACGTAAAGCATTCCAGACAGTGGCATACAGTAAGTAAGTGCTAAGGAAACATTATCATTACCATGACAACTCCCCCTGCTACCGCTGCTGCTGCTATTGGGAGCAAGTTATAAAACTTTTCTGAAGTTCACTTTTCTCTTGGGACTGACTCTATCTCTAAAGCCAGTGGCTGGGAATTCCCTGGCGGTCCAATGGTTAGGACCCTGCCCTTGCTACCGGTTACGAGCAAAACAGGTCAACATTATCTGGCACAGAACTTGGTAAGCGTCATTTCACGCACTCAGTATCTTTGCCAGAGTTCCTTCAAAAGTGGTCTCAAAACAGGCAAGTTTACTTATCTATTAAAAGGGAACTGGTTCAATAAACAAGGAATATGATTCTATAGAATTCTATATAGTCAAGCTATGTGTACTTGTTGGAATCATAGTCACACCCTGGTGTTGACTAGAAAAAAATCTGGTCAATATACATATATATTTAAAAAAGCACATTTATATAATAACTGTATGTAAATAGAGTAGGCTTCCCTGGTGGCTCAGAGGGTAAGGAAGGCATCTGCCTGCAATACGGGAGACCTGGGTTTGATTCCTGAGTCGGGAAGATCACCTGGAGAAGGAAACGGCAACCCACTCCAGTACCCTTGCCTGGAAAATGCATGGACGGAGGAGCCTGGTAGGCTACAGTCCATGGGGTCACAAAGAGTCGCACATGACTGAGCAACTTGACTTTCTTTCACTACATATATAGAGTATAACCTTTAAATCACTGTGTTGTACACCTGAATGACTCAACAATACTTCAGCGGGGTGGGGGTGGGGGGGGACGACACACATAATAGCATTTATACTGTGAAATACCTGCATTTGGGAACGTAAATATCAAATATAAAATACTGCCCCAAATTTAAAGCAATCACACCCCAATTTTTAAAAAATTATTAAAAATAAAAAGATACTGTTTAACTCCAATGTGGAAGTCAAGAGATGGGATATGAGAGGCTCTATAGGGAGTTTATTTCCTAACCTGGATGGGGGTACACGATAGCTTATTAGTTTTTCCATTTTACTTTTTTGCATGTCTGAAATATACATTATATACAAGGATCCAGGCAGAAAATGGGCCTAGAAGGATACAAAGGAAATTAGTAACTGGAGTTATTTCTTAGGATTGGACTGTATACAAGGCCTGGTTTGGAAATTTTCTAGTCTTCAACATGTTGAACAACATCTTTATCATACAGATGACCTAAAATAAAACTTCCATATCTACATAAGCATCTCTATTTTAAGAACACTGGACCAAAAGCACCATGACTGCAGGGGTGGACGACAGTCATGGGACTGAGCGGGACAGCACAGTCCCCCAGGGAGCCGAGCTTACTCAGGATAAGCCTCTTCAGCCGGGTCACGTCGTGGTAGGTGTAGAAGAGTATGCAGTGAGAGATCTCCCCGTCCCTTCCGGCTCGGCCAGACTCCTGGTAGTAACCCTCCACGGACTTCGGGAGGGAGGCGTGGATCACAAAGCGCACGTCCGGTTTGTCGATGCCCATTCCAAAGGCGATTGTCGCGCAGATGACCTGCCATACAAGCGAAAGCCAGTGAGGCTCTTAATGCATCTGAAGGAACATTTTAATAATAGATGCTTTGAAAACCTTCATCCTCTATTTTACTTAATTTTTTAAAAAGTAATTTTGTTATTTATTTTTGGCTGCCCTGGGTCTTCATGGCTATGCTTGGGCTTTTTCTAGTTGCTGCTCTTGGGCTCTAGAATGCGGGCTCAGTAGTTATGGCACACGGGCTCAGTAGGTGCGCAGGGGCTTAGCTGCCCCATAGAATCTTCCCAGATTAGGGATCAAACCCGTGTCCCTTGCATTGGCAGGTGGATTCTTAAACACTGGACCACCAGGGAAGTCTTCCTCTCTTTTACTTTGAAATGTACTCTATACAAGATTCTAATAACTTGATTTCATTATTGAGCATGACTAATTAGGAAAAGGTCAGTTTTCATTCCAATCCCAAAGAAAAGCAATGCCAAAGAATGCTCAAACTACCGCACAATTACACTCATCTCACATGCTAGCAAAGTCATGCTCAAAATTCTACAAGCCAGGCTTCACCAATATGTGAACCATGAATTTCCAGATGTTCAAGCTGGTTTTAGAAAAGGCAGAGGAACCAGAGATCAAATTGCCAACATCCGTTGGATCATCAAAAAAGCAACAGAGTTCCAGAAAAACATCTATTTCTGTTTATTGACTATGCCAAAGCCTTTGACTGTGTGGGTCACAATAAACTGTGGGAAATTCTGAAAGAGATGGGAATACCAGATCACCTGACCTGCCTCTTGAGAAACCTGTATGCAGGTCAGGAAGCAACAGTTAGAACTGGACAGGGACCAACAGACTGGTTCCAAATAGGAAAAGGAGTACGTCAAGGCTGTATATTGTCACCCTGCTCATTTAACTTATATGCAGAGTACATCATGAGAAACACTGGGCTGAAAGAAACACAAGTGGGAATCAAGATTGCCAGGAGAAATATCAATCACCTCAGATATGCAGATGACACCACCCTTATGGCAGAAAGTGAAGAGGAACTCAAAAGCCTCTTGATGAAAGTGAAAGAGGAGAGTGAAAAAGCTGGCTTAAAGCTCAACATTCAGAAAACGAAGATCATGGCATCTGGTCCCATCACTTCATGGGAAATAGATGGGGAAACAGTGGAAACAGCGTCGGACTTCGTTTTTTTGGGCTCCAGAATCACTGCAGATGGTGATTCCAGCCATGAAATTAAAAGATGCTTACTCCTTGGAGTAAAGTTATGACCAACCTAGATAGCATACTGAAAAGCAGAGACATTACTTTGCCAACAAAGGTCCGTCTAGTCAAGGCTATGGTTTTTCCAGTGGTCGTGTATGAGTGTGAGAGTTGGACTGTGAAGAAAGTTGAGTGCCGAAGAATTGATGCTTCTGAACTGTGGTCTTGGGGAAGACTCTTGAGAGTCCCTTGGACTGCAAGGAGATCCAACCAGTCCATTCTAAAGGAGATCAGTCCTGGGCATTCTTTGGAAGAAATGATGCTAAAGCTGAAACTCCAGCACTTTGGCCACCTCATGCGAAGAGTTGACTCATTGGAAAAGACTCTGATGCTGGGAGGGATTGGGGGCAGGAGGAGAAGGGGACGACAGAGCATGAGATGGCTGGATGGCATCACCGACTCGATGGATATGAATTTGAGTGAACTCCAGGAGTTGGTGAGGACAGGGAGGCCTGGTGTGCTGCAACTCACTGGGTCGCAAAGAGTCGGACACGACTGAGTGACTGAACTGAACTGAACTGAATTAGAGATTTTCATGTTGTTAATTTGCAACCCTGTTCAGACCCAAGAAGGCAGGGAGAAGCTTGGTGTGGCAGGCCCGTGCTTGCGTGACTAAGTGTTATCACCACGGGAGCCAAGGCCAATGGCAGTTGCCTCTCGATGTGTTGCCACTATTTGCTCTCTCATTTTTTTGACATGGATGTGCAAGAGTGGTGCTCACACAGCCATGATATCCATAATGCCCGGATAACCGTGTTGCTCTGAAGCTCTGGGTATTTCCAGGGCTGGGGCTGTCGGGGTCACTGCTGCTAGCTTTTCCAATGGCTCAGGAATAGTGGTGTTCTCACCTACTCCAGGGCTTACTAACCATTTTTCCAGCTGATCACACACCGGTTCCTTATATTCATCAGCTGGTTTCAGAGTCAAAATTTGTGAATTTTTTTACTGGAACTCAGATGGGCAATAAGTCTGAGAGTTGTTTATACTAAAAAAGAAAAAAAGACTAGAGACTGTGGATCTTTGTCTATCAAGTTACTCAGTGGAAGCAAACTGGCACTTAAATTTCAGGAGCCTGATAAATCAGTTTTTGGTAAAAAATCATCTTCAAGCCTATCTGTTTCAGTGGCAAATTTAGAGCCTATAACCCAGGTGAAGACACTGTATCTCCAGGCAAAATTATGTTACACAAATAAAGCTGCAAGTCTTTTTTTAGGACCTAAAAAGATGAATTGCAACTTCAAGAAGAGTATTTCAAAAAACAACTGGACGATGTGGCAGCCAGACTGAGGTTAATGACATGATTTCAGTCACTGTGAGTACCAGACCCGGGAAGAGCACAGCACGGAGCACACGGATGGCAGACAGGGTGCTCATCCATACCAGGAGCACTGATGGCTGTACTTCAGCTTATCCATCCACTGAAATTTACGGCACTGTGATCAAAGGTGAATCCCCTGGAAAGGGAAGGTCTACCGCAGCCTAGAGAGGTGGGAGAGCAGGTGGAGAGGCTGTGGAGCGAGCTGTGCCAGCCCACAGGTCTCCAGGAAGCCTGGGTGCACCTCCCAGGGTCTGCTGAGCACAGCCCTTCCAGGGAGCCCGCAGGCTCATAAGGTGACAGTGACCCCAACTCCTCCTGAGCCTCTCTTCTTCTAGTAACTGGGAACACTGGCTTTGCTGAACTGATAATTCCTTCTTTATATCTGTGTGGCTTTCAAAATTTCAGGGAACCATCATTTCTTTGTGAAGAAAAACAACCAAGTTTTATTCTGTCCCACAAATCTATTAAGATCAAGGCTGCCCAGTTGGTGATTACACCTTGACTATGAGGATTAGCTGCTCTGAGGCAGAAACAATTAGATTAAAAAAACTGAGTTAACTGATCAAAGTGTTTAAATATAAAAACATGTATACTGTAGAATATACTATATATAACGGGGCATCCCAGGTAGTGCAGTGGTAAAGAATCTGCCTGCAATGGTGGAGACTCAGGTTCGATTCCTAGGTTGGGAAGATCCCCGGGAGTAGGAAATGACAAGCCACTCCAGTATTCTTGGCTGGAAAATTCCATGGACAAAGGAGCTTGGCGGGCTACAGCCCATGGGGTCACAAAGAGTGGGACATGACTGAGCAATTGAGCACGTACATATATATAAAGAATTAAAGAAATTAAACAAATTGACTTACTTCTTTTTTCTTATCAGTTTTCTATCCGATTTTTTTATGGTTGAGATTACACACTTTTGAATTATATTTTTTCCTGCATTCATCTATCGTTAACATTCCAACATTTTCATACCATTAAAAAATTCTTCATAAACCACTTTTAATGGCAGGAATGTACTGCAATATAACCAATCATGGTCTCAGAACATTTATTATTAAAAATAACACTAAAGTAAATTCCACACCTGTTTCAGATTTGAGTGTAGTCCATCACATTGTTTTCCAGAAAAGGTCTCAGGATTACTATAGGAAATTGCCTCTCACAAAGCTGTTCCCGTCAGTTAACAAATGTTTGCCAATACAGAAGGTAAAAATCTCTGTTTTAAATGTTAATTCGATTATTAGTAAAGTTGCACTTAAAATAAATTTGTATTTAGCCCTCTGTGGTTTCTTCCTTTCCGATAGTCTCCTGACAGCCTCAGGTAATTGACTATTTGAGACTCATGCTTCTCTTATTACATTTTTACAAGGTCTTCATTATGTTTTATTTTTGAAGATATAGTTCCCAGTTTGCTGTTGCCTTTTGGTTTTGTTATAGATACAGAACTGTTTAGTTGTTTAGGTTTTTAATCATTTGGAGCAGTTACTTCCTGTGGGGTTTGTTTCTAAGCTTAGGTTCTCTTCCACATTTAAAAATATCAGTACTTGTATTTGCCTGTAATTTTTTTCTTGGTTACGTGGTATGTGGAATCTTTGTTCTTGGACCAGGGATTGAACCTATGCTCCCTGCTTTGGAAGCATGAAGTCTCAACATGGACAGCAAGGACGTCCCTACCTGTAATTACTTTTGATATGAGGACTCGGGATAATTCTCCCCATCAGGTAGCCAGTGCCACAAGTTGAATAAACTTCCCTTCCTGATTGTGCTGAGTGCCCAGTCGTGTCTGACTCTTTGCGACCCCATAGACTTATAGCCCGCCAGGCCTCTGTCCATGGAATTCTCCAGGTGAGAATACTGGAGTGGGTTGCCATTTTCTTCTCCAGGGGCTTCTCAATTAATTTTAAATTTTAATTAATTTATTTACTTTTGACTATCCTGGGTCTGTGCTGCTGTGCGGGCTTTTCTTTAGCGGTGGAGAGGAGAGCTACTCCCCTGTTGCGGTGCACAGGCTTCTCATTGTGGTGACTTCTCTTGCCGCAGAGCATGGGCTCTAGGGCATGCAGGCTTCAGTAGCTGCAGCACAGGAGCTCAGTAGCTGTGATACACTGGCTTAGCTGCTCCATGGCACGTGCGATCTTCCGAGACCACCCATGTCTTCTACACTGGCAGGCGGATTCTTTACCACTGAGCCAACAGGGAAGCTCCCAAATTAATTTTAAATGCCTTCCTTATCATATACTGTTTTTACATGTTTCTAGTCTATTTTTGGATTTATGTTTCATTGATCTATAATGTATTGCAAAGGCAGTGTTCATGAGTTATCATTTTCTTGCCAAATTCTTTTGGTTATTTTCACTTGAATGTTCATCCAGGCAAACTTTCAAAAAAGTTCATCAAAGGAAAAAAAAACTGCAATTTTTATTAGTTAAATATTAATTCGGAAAGAATGCCATCTATAGTTATGTCTGTGAAGACAAACCAGTATTTTCTGAACTTCTAAATATCTGAGAAAGCCGTTCCATTGTTTTCAACATAAATAACAATAAGCTGAGCATGAAGCCCCTCAGTCCCAGCCTTCTAGAGATAGTCTGGTTCTGTTTTTTTAATTTAGTGACAGTGCCTCAGGCAAATCTGTTTCTCATTCTTTGTAGAGTAACCTATTTCTTTATCTTAACGAATACAATTTCTTCAGTTCAGTTCAGTCGCCCAGTCGTGTCCGACTCTGTGACCCCATGAACCGCAGCA
Source organism: Bos indicus (assembly GCF_029378745.1). Taxonomy (NCBI): domain Eukaryota; kingdom Metazoa; phylum Chordata; class Mammalia; order Artiodactyla; family Bovidae; genus Bos; species Bos indicus. The sequence goes on from NC_091780.1 coordinate 22,155,609, forward strand.
CTCCAGGCCTCCCTGTCCATCACCAACTCCCAGAGTCTACCCAAACTCATGTCCATCGAGTCGGTGATGCCATCCAGCCATCTCATCCTCTGTCGTCCCCTTCTCCTCCTGCCCCCAATCCTCCCAGCATCAGTCTTTTCCAATGAGTCAACTCTTCGCATGAGGTGGCCGAAGTACTGGAGTTCCAGCTTTAGCATTATTCCTTCCAAAGAAATCCCAGGGCTGATCTCCTTCAGAATGGACTGGTTGGATCTCCTTGCAGTCCAAGGGACTCTCAAGAGTCTTCTCCAACACCACAGTTCAAAAGCATCAATTCTTCAGTGCTCAGCTTTCTTCACAGACCAACTCTCACATCCATACATGACTACTGGAAAAACCATAGCGTTGACTATACAGACCTTTGTTGGCAAAGTAATGTCTCTGCTTTTCAATATGCTATCTAGGTTGGTCAAAACTTTCCTTCCAAGCAGTAAGTGTCTTTTAATTTCATGGCTGGAATCATTACCTGCAGTGATTTTGGAGCCCCCCTACAATAAAGTCTGACACTGTTTCTTTCCACTGTTTCCCCATCTATTTCCCATGAAGTGATGGGACTAGATGCTATGATCTTAGTTTTCTGAATGTTGAGCTTTAAGCCAGCTTTTTCACTCTCCTCTTTCACTTTCATCAAGAGGCTTTTGAGTTCCTCTTCACTTTCTGCCATAAGGGTGGTATCATCTGCATATCTGAGGTGATTGATATTTCTCCCGGCAATCTTGATTCCAGCTTGTGCTTCTTCCAGCCCAGCGTTTCTCATGATGTACTCTGAATATAAGTTAAATAAGCAGGGTGACAATATACAGCCGTGATGTACTCCTTTTCCTATTTGGAACCAGTCTGTTGTTCCATGTCCAGTTCTAACTGTTGCTTCCTGACCTGCATATAGGTTTCTCAAGAGGCAGGTCAGGTGGTCTGGTATTCCCATCTCTTTCAGAATTTTCCACAGTGTATTGTGACCCACACAGTCAAAGGCTTTGGCATAGTCAATAAACAGAAATAGATGTTTTTCTGGAACTCTCTTGCTTTTTCCATGATCCAGCAGATGTTGGCAATTTGATCTCTGGTTCCTCTGCCTTTTCTAAAACCAGCTTGAACATCTGGAAGTTCACGGTTCACATATTGGTGAAGCCTGGCTTGGAGAATTTTGAGCGTTACTTTGCTGGCGTGTGAGATGAGTGCAATTGTGCGATAGTTTGAGCATTCTTTGGCATTGCCTTTCTTTGGGATTGGAATGAAAACTGACATTTTCCAGTTCTGTGGCCACTGATGAGTTTTCTAAATCTGCTGACATATTGAGTGCAGGACTTTCACAGTATCATCTTTTAGGATGTGAAATAACTCAACTGGAATTCCATCACCTCCACCAGCTTTGTTTGTAGTGATGCTTCCTAAATCTTTCAACTTTGTAAATCAAACAAATATTCTGAATTATCTAAGTTTTTCCCTAGTGATTCTGAGATGACTCTTAATTTCTTATATATTTATTATGTATTTATTTATAATACATTTGACTATTCTATCAATCTCAACTCTCCCGATTTCATTCTTGGGTACACTTATTATTTTTAGGCTGAATATTACTCCCTGTTGCCAAACATTTTTCTGTTTGGCAAAAAAAAACCCCACACTTTCTTTGTTTTTTATTCCTTCAATTTTCGTATGTTTCTTTTTCCCTTTACAGTCTGAAGTTATTCACTACATCATTGATTCAAATGTCTGCATTGAATTGAACCGTGTGTGTCTTGATATATAATTCTATTTGTTTTGTTTTTTCTTGCATTTTCTTGTTTGCATACATGGAATTTTTATTTTTCCCTTCATGTCAGCCTTTTCATATCATCTTCTTATGGCAAACTGTTTCTAGTTCATACAAGTTTTCTTAAATCTTTCTAAGGATATTAAGTTGATATCCTCTAAGACTTCCTTTTATTTTCCCTCAGAAAATAATTTCAAAAGTTATTTTCTTTCTGAATCTTCAGGGTAATGATTTCTTTTTTTATGAGCTGAAAATTTCATGGGCTCCAAAAAAAAAGTTTAGTCATTCTCAGATTCATCCTTGTATGTAGAGGGATCTATCCAAGTGACAATATGGGATGCCTAGAGTGTTCTCGGCTTCTTTCTTGATCCACTTGGGTGACAAATCTGTCATATCAGAAGTAGATGCTCAGCATCACTAGTTATTAGGGGATGCAAGTAAAATCACAATGAGATACCACTTTACATCCACCAGGATGGATATAGCTTAAAAAAAGGACAATAATTAGTGTTGGTGAAGTAGAGGCATTGGAACCTCATACATTGCTGGGATGTCTAACTTTATAATTGCTTTGGAAAACGGGCAGTTCCTTAAAAAGTTAAACAATGAGCTTCCATATGACTAAGCAGTTCTACTTCTAGGTATTTTTTTATTTATAAATTAATTAACTTTTGGCTGTGTAGGCCTCTGTTGCCGTGCTCAGGTTTTCTCTAGTTGTGGCGAGCAGGGGCTGTCCTTCGCTGTGGGGCTTGGGCTCCTCATTGTGGTTGTGGGGCACAGGTTTAGGCTCGAGGGCTTCAGCAGCTGCAGTCTGAGGGCTTAGAGCACAGGTTCAGTAGTTGTGGTGCATGGGCTTAGTTGCTCCGCGGCATGTGCAATCTTCCCAGACCAGGGATGGAACCCGTGTCCCCTGGACTGGCAAGGGGATTCTTATCCATCATACCACCAGGGAAGTCCCTCCACTCCTAGGTATTTACCCAACAGAACTGAACGTATGTTTACATAAAAACTTGCACAGAAGCACTATTCATAAGAGTTAAACAGTGGATACAACCCAGATGCCTTCCAACTGATGAACAGATAAGAAATATGGTACCTCATACAATGGAATATTATCCAGACACAAAAAGGAGTCAAGTACTGATACACACTACAATGTGGATAAATCTCGAAAACATGCTAAGTAAGAGAAATCTGTCACAGAAGAATGCATACTCTATGATTCCATTTGTATGAAATGTCCAGGATAGGAAACTCTACGGAGACAGATTAATAGTAGTTAATAGATTAGTGAACTGGGGGTTGGGGGGTGTGGGGAGTGATGGCTAGTGGATATGCGGTTTCTTTCTGGGATGATGGAGTGTTCTGGAATTAGACAGTGGTAATGGTTGCACAACCTTGTGAATATACTAAAAACCACTGACTTGTAAACTCTGGGAGGGAGAATTTTATGGTATGCGAATTACATCCCAATAAGAAAATTTTTTTTTTAATTTAAGAAAGAAAAAGCAACTTTAGATGTCTCAAAGATCTACTTTTAGATCCGCCTTCTTTTGATGTTTACTATTTAAGGTAAAAACAATTTTCCACCCAAGGTGGCTTATATACTATAAAGCATTGTTTCCTTTATGTTAAGAGATGTTACCTGGCAGCCATCCTGATTAATCCACTTGTGCTGCACTTCGTCTCTGGCGGAGTCACTGAGGCCGGCGTGATAAGCCAGGGCAGCAAGGCCATCGTTCTGTAACGTTTCAGCCATTGTGTCACATTCTCGCCTGGAGAGGCAGTAAATTATCCCTGAGTCATCTGCCAAGAAACCAAGACAGTCTTGTGAAATGAGGACACGTAACATAAACGGCGACATGACTTACATGATGTCTTCAGAATTGTCTGAACTGTAAACAAACCTTCAGTTTTCTGACAGCAGAGGAGAATCACATAGGTAGAATAAATCAAGCAAGGAGTAACATGTGCTGGAAATGACAAGATTTGACTTGCAATCCTGTTCCTCCAAATGGACCTGGAGGCGCCCTGGCTCCGTTTCTCACTGCTATACAATAGGAAGGCACTCCTACACAGACTTTGTAGAAAGCATATGGTGATATGTATCAAGAGCCTTAGAAATTCTCCTTCCTTTTGACTCAGTTTCCTTCTGGGAAACAAATCGAAGAAATAAAGTGTCCCAAGGACTTATTTAACAAGTTCTGTTTATAATTTTTGGCCACATTGTGCAGCATGCAAGATCTTAGTTCCCCAAACAGGGACTGAACCCTGGCCCCCTGCAGGTGGAAGTGCACAGTCTTAACCACTGGACCACCAGGGAAGGCCCTATAGTTTTTAAGATTAAAAAAAAAAATTTAAGGGCCAACATAGGACATAATTAAGAAAGAAAATTATAAGCAATCATTCAGTGTTTTCTAAGTTTTTAAAAAGACACGAGAAAATGTTTAAGATTTAAAAGAGGTAAAGGGTAGAAAACACTGTATATACAGTAGGCTAATGGAAAGAAAAATACACACAAAAATTACTGGAAGGAAATAAGCCAAAATGGTAAGAGTAACTTAACTTGTCCTATGGTAAGGTCTGTCCTTTGATTCTTTCTTCCCTTCCTTTCTAAATTCTCTTCACTGTATTATATTTGCTGCTGTTTGTATGTATGTTATTTTTAAAAATCGGACAATAAAAGGCAGTAAAGAAAAAGACATCTCTCTGTGGAAGGGCCAAAGATACAGGTACACACAGAAGGCTATTTATATTAGCTCCCTGGGTGGCGGGGGCTGGGGGTGGGGGTATGGGAAAGGAAATTACTGACTTTTTCTTTGATCTATCTCTGTATTGTCTGATTTACTGAAACAAATTTGTATACAAATTAAAAAAAATAAAATAGAGATGTTTAACAGCAACAACAACAAATGCTCCATGGAAAAGTAGCTAAGAGGTTACATGGAAAACTACCATGAATCTCGGAATCTCATTCTAGTTAACAGGACTCAAAGGCAGACACACTTGGGAGAAGGCACTAGAACAGAGTTGCATAATTCACACACTGATAGCAGCCAGAAGAAAGACTGAAACCACGAATAATACAGGTGTGTAGGAGGCGGTATTTAATATGCTTTTTATTAGGGGTTATTGCTAGCAAACCGAATGAGGTTTTCTAATTTTCAGAACTGAGAGAGTTGCAATATTCTGTGCTATAAACAGCAAGTTAGTGCTACCATGATGAGAAAAGAAATGCTTAATAGGCGATTTTATATATTCAACCATGGTACTAAAAAGACATTTACTCATCACTTCTAGACATAGTTCATCACAAGGCTGTACTCACGTGGGTGATGCTTTCTGATCCATTCTAAGCAATCAAATGCCACCTTTTTAGGTTTTTTGGGTAACACGTAGTATTTTAGATTGTGTCTGTTGAAGCTCATGCTAAACCTAAAAGAAGTCAGAAACATAAAAATTTCACTATTATGAGAAAATATAGGTTTAGCCACCTTCAAAAACTGAACGCTGATTGGGCTTTCCTGGTGGCTCAGTGGTAAAGAATCTACCTGCAAATGCAGGAGACACGGTTTGATCCCTGGTCCAGAAGATCCCACACGCCTCGGAGCAACCATGCCCGTGCACCACAGCTATTGAGCCTGTGCTCCAGAGCCCGGAAACTGCAACTACAGAAGCCCAGGCGCCCGAGGGCCCGCCCGTGCGCCACAGCGAGAAGCCACTGCAACGAAAAGCCCGCACACCACAACTAGAGAGCTGCCCCCACTCCCCGAAATCAGAGGAAAGTTCTCACAGCAACAAAGACCCAGCACAGCCAAAATAAGTAAATGAACAAAATTATAAAATAAAAAAAATTAAGCACTGGTTTTCTACAATGCAAACCTAATCATCAAGTTGTCTTAAAGTGAATATAACTACTGGCAACTTACATAATAAAACACAGCTGGAAGTTAGGTTAAAGATTAAGGATGGTGATAAGGAAGGTATGTCTATGGGACTATGACAATCAGAAGGAGGGCCAAAGAAAAAAATATGCAGAAAAGACAGGAGTCCAGGTTCCAAAAACAAGGTAGATTAAAAGCAGAGATGGTTAAAATATTATGTAAAAGATGAGAAATTCATAGAGAAACCATACATAACTTTAGGCTACCAGTATCCCCCAATTCTAACTGTGCACAGACGAGTGGGGGCTTCCCGGGCGGTGCTAGTAGCAAAGAACCTGCCAGCCAATGAAGGGGATGCCAAGGGACGTGGGTTCGATCCCGGGGTCAGGAAGATCTCCTGGAGGAGGGCGTGGCAACCCACTTCAGTATTCCTGCCTGGAGAATCCCATGGACAGAAGAGCCTGGTTGGCTACAGTCCATGGGGTGGCAAAGAGTCGGACACAACTGAAGTGACTAGGCACGCATGCACACAAAGAGTGGAGAGCTGGCTGCAAGGCCCCAGGAGGTGAAGTCTGCAGACCCTGATCACTGCCCTTTGCTCTGTGCTCAGAGGGGGCGTGACTGACTCTGAGATGGATACACTCTTCGTCCTCTGGCCTTTCGCTCTTGGTCCCCCACGTCCCCTATCTCCTTTGTGAGCTCTGCCTCTCCATTATCTCCTTTCTTGTGCTCCAGTCTCTTCTGTGAATTCTTCCCTTTTATCTCTGTGTAGGTACCTGGACCTTCCAATCCTGAAAACAACAAAAGCTTCTCTTGACCCATCATACGTTCCACTGCAGCTAGCGTCCCACTTTGTTCTCTCCCTCCAAAGGCAGGTTTCTCAGAATCTTCTTGTGCCCCCAACCAGCTGGCTTTTGGCATTACCATTCTACCAAAATTGCTTTATCAGAGCTTTGAGAATCTGGAGAAGGATGATGGAATTGTTATAGGGTCCTTGGCCCTGGGGAGCCCCTGAATCTGTGCCAGGTTCCAACATGGCCCCAGGAAGGAGTGAGAACATGAAGTAAGGAGTTAAAGTTAGAGAATGAAGACATCTCAGTGCCTGGGTGGATGGAAGGGAACGAAGATGGTGAACTGCAATAACCTGTGGTAAGGAGGTGGTCTATACACAGCGGGTAGGGATCAGAGGAAGGAAAGATGGGGACTAAAACCACTGCCTTTCTGTTTTTGTATCTAAGTTCAAGCTAGATGGGTCCAGGTTTGGTTGCCATTGATATCAAGATACACACTTAATTTTAGGACTAAAGAATGCTTCACATGTGAGGCGGGCATGTTCCTGAGGGGACTGCTATGCAGATAAGATGGCCACGCAGCAGGCGGCAGAAATCAACTGCATCTGGTATCTGCCTGGTCTTCTGTCAGACCTCATTCTCCTACCTTTTCTTGTCACCGTCTGCTGTTTGCTAGTCTTACCAAAACCTCTACCTGGGGGGTTTCTCCCCACTTACAGGAGAATCAGCTCCCGAAACGCTTGGCTCTTTTCTTCTTCCCCTGTATTATCCTCTTCAGGGACTGCACTCTCACTGCTTTAAACAGCATCCAAATATCATACCTGCGAGTTCCAACTTCACTCCCACCTTAGACCTCTTTTCAGAGTTCTAAACCACTGTTCAACTTCTTCCAAATCAGTGGTCTAAATCTGGGGTATGCATACCCTTGCTGCTGCTGCTGCTAAGTCACTTGAGTCGTGTCCGACTCTGTGCGACCCCACAGTTGGCAGCCCACCAGGCTCCCCCATCCCTGGGATTCTCCAGGCAAGAACGCTGGAGTGGGTTGCCATTTCCTTCTCCAATGCATCAAAGTGAAAAGTGAAAGTGAAGTCGCTCAGTCGTGTCCGACTCTTTGAAACCCCATGGACTGCAGCCCACCAGGCTCCTCCGCCCATGGGATTTTCCAGGCAAGAGTATTGGAGTGGAGTGCCACTGCCTTCTCTGATGTATACCCCTAGGGGTTCACAAAGATTTTCTCAAGGTACATGAGCGAAGATAATCTTACAGGAATCAATTTCCAGATCCTGTTTTCACATGTATGAATTTTTCCCTAAAAGATGGATCTGAGGGACTTCCTGGTGGTCCAGTGGTTAAGAATTTGCCTTCCAATGCGGGGGACATGGGTTCAGTCCCTGGTGGGGGCACTAAGATTCCACATGCTGTGGGGCAACTAAGCCCCTGAGCTGCAACTACTGAGCCCTAGCACACCACAACAAAAGATCCTGCATGATACAACTAAGACCTGACACAGCCAAATATATAAACAAATATTAAAGACAAACAATCAAGAAAAGATGGATCTGAGAATGCTGGTAATCAGGACTTTCTGCTCATCGTTGTTTAGTTGCTAAGTTGTGTCTGACTCTTTTTTCGAATCCATGGACTGTAGCCCACCAGGCTCCTCTGTCCATGGGATTCTCCAGGCAAGAATACTGGAGCGGGTTACCATTTCCTTGTCCAGGGGATCTTCCCAACCCAGGGATAGAACCCAAATCTCCTGCAAGGCAGGCAGAGTCTTTATCGCTGAGCGACTAGGGAAGCCCTTTCTGCTCGATACTCCTGCCCCTTTTTTTCCCTTTTACAATTGTCTCTCACTTTTGAAAAACAAACTTTACTTTTCAGCCATTCTAAACTTACCACGTGCATTGTTCCAGATGTAAAAACCTCCCAACAAAACGACTGAAATGCAGTATGGGTGTAGGTACAACTTTCTCTAATCTAAGTACCAGAGACCCCGGGTGGGGCTTCCTGTCTCTCAGTGCTTTACACGTTTCTGTTAAGAGTAAACATCAGGAAAAAAGTATTGTGGCCTTTATTGGGATGATCTGATTTCAGATACACTGACAGGAAAGTGGCGGCAGAGAAGCTGATGCTCACTTTATGACATTGGCCGCTTTCATTCCTATTGTCATGAGATGCATTATGCACAGCGTCTTGTGAGATGACTGCTAAACCATACTGAGAATCCACTCCTCTTAAGACACCATGTATACGTACAAAGCACTCAGAGATCTTTCAGAGCTTGAGATGGCAGAAGAATGTGTGGCAGACTGCGGCAAGACGGTAGATGAGAGACTTGATACACCCACAGACTATTCTGATTGTTCTCAATTAATTATTTATAATCACTGCCACAGCAAAGGAAACTGCAGTCTTGATAAAATTTAGGCATAAAAAGAATTGCCCAGGAATACAAATGATGTAGATAATTTAAAAACTTGTATGATTTGGGCTTAAGCTGGGAATGCCATGTGAGTCTCCCTGCTGCTGCTGCTGCTGCTGCTGCTAAGTCGCTTCAGTCGTGTCCGACTCTGTGCGACCCCATAGACGGCAGCCCACCAGGCTCCCCCATCCCTGGGATTCTCCAGGCAAGAACACTGGAGTGGGTTGCCATTTCCTTCTCCAATGCATGAAAGTGAAAAGTGAAAGTGAAGTCGCTCAGTCGTGTCCGACCCTCAGCGACCCCATGGACTGCAGCCCACCAGGCTCCTCCATCCATGGGATTTTCCAGGCAAGAGTACTGGAGTGGGGTGCCATCGCCTTCTCTGTGAGTCTCCCTAGGAATGCTGAAATGATTATACACAAGAATGACCTTACTGATTTCCCCTACATTTTACACATTACATTTAATTTCAGAACGGTGTTTTATGCATTAAGCAAAAAAGTTTTGGGTCAAAAAAGGGGAGATAAAAGCACATGCTGTTGAATCCACTATATCACTGGTGGGAATGAAAAATGGTGCAGCCACTTTGGAAAGCTCTCAAAAGGTTAAAAATAGTTACAATACGACCCAACAATTCCACTTCTGGGGATATACCCAAGAGAACTGAAAACACAGGTACACACAAAAACATGTATGGGAAGTTACTATGCCTGTGTTCAAATTCATGTTGCTCAAGGGTCCACTGTATTCACACAATTTGTTATAATGAAAAAGTTAAATCTCTTAAAGAGTTCATCACATATAACAAATCTTACTTGGCTTGTTGGAAATGGGATGTTTGGAATTAACAGATACTCTAATTAGAGTTCACATCAGTTGATAAGTGGATAAATAAATGTGAAATGCCTATTCAAAAAAGATTATTACGCCATAAAAAGGAATGAAGGAATTTCAGGTGGTTTACTGACTAAAACTCTGTGCTCCCAATGCAGGGGGCCTAGGTTCAATCCCTGGTTGGGGAACTAGATCCTGTATACTGCAACTAAGAGCCGGCACAGTAAAATAAATGATTTTTTTTTAAAGGAATGAAATTCTGATATATGTTACAAAATAGATGAACCCTGAAAACAAGTGAAAGAAGCAGGGCAGAAACAGGAAGGAGAGAATGGGTGGTGACTACTGAGTACTAGGTTTCTTTCTGGGGTGATAAAAATGTTCTAAACTTAGATTTGGGGGATGGGTACACAGCCTGTGAAAGTACAAACAAACCAGTAAATTCTAACCTTGAAATGGGTGAATTCGGTGGTGTGTCAAATGTGTCTCAATATTTTTTTTAAAAAAGCTTTGGATCCCAAAATATCTTCACCGAGGGAATACTGGTGTAGACACTGAAATGGTAAATATTATTAGGTCCAGGGTGTCAAGCTCTAGCCATGCTAAGTGACGTTAGGAAATGGGATCAGTTTGTGCTCGGCTCTGCTTCTGGAACCGAGCCACCATCATGGGCATGTGTCCTAAGTAGTTTATGTGAGTTGAAAAACAAAGTCAGAATTTTTTTTTTTTATATAAGAAAATAAGTCTAGTTTGGCCAATTGTTTTGGCAATGAAAACTGGCTTTGCCAATTAGGTTTCATGGTAGTCATGTCTCATTGTTTGAAAGAGCTAATTGGCAGCCATAAAGTTCTGACAAAACTATTATTTAAAAGCATATCACAGAATAAAAACATGTCAAAAATACACTAGAAAAGATGTACTGAAGTTAATAGTATTTTGATTTCCCTAACTCCTGGATAAAGGAATCATTTGAATGAAAAGAGTAACAAGGATATCTAATAGCCACTAGAAAAGTTTGGTAAAGCATATTTTTAAAGGTATATTTCCCAGAAAAAGTAAAGTGAATAAATAATGACCTGACTTATTTTGCCAAATGGTTCCAAATTCTTTCCTTTTCACAAAATTTGGAGGACTTAATTGAGATGTCAGCTGAGAGATCATTACAAATAATTTTCAATGACAGATCATTATATAATTTTGGCATATATATCAGGAGGAATTCAAATAACTGAGCATTAATGTAGAATAAAATGCTTTCCATTCCTATCTACATGCTTATATGAGCAACATTTCTCAATGCTATAAAATATACCTCTAAAAATAAGAAATATGAACTGACTTGATTGATCCATAGATAAATGTACTGAGAAAAAAGTCCTAGCTCATTAAGTTACACATTCCCCATCAAAATTTATCCCTAAGAATTATTTTCAAAAATGTATTTAAGCTGTTCTATCAGTCATGTACTACTAATGTTATATATAATTCATTTTTTCAGTTAGGAAGAAAATTTTACTATAGGAAATTAAAAAAAAAACAATTAATTTATATACATGTTTTTCTTTCAGGTAAATATGACAGAGTAAGCAATAAGACTTCATGCATAAAAATACATTACCTTAGGGTAAAATTCTATGGGGAAATTGAAAGAGAAACAGTATTCTTTTTTATATTAACTGCATAAATGTCTAACTCTTATTTTTCTTTCTCGGTTCATATTATAAGGCCTTGAAGAAAAGGGATAAAGCCAATCAATTTTACTTCCATCCTCATATTTCCCAAAGACAAAGAATGTTATCACAGACTGGCAGGAGGAGAGAAGAGCAGGGACCGTGGCTTCAACCCTAGGGGCACCTGTCTTCACTAGGGCCACGACACCACAGCAGTGGGGAAATTTAATCCAAACAAGGGGTCTATGGACAGAAAAGAAGATAAAAAAAAAAAAGTAACAGAAAATGTTGGTTAATGTTGGGGGCCAGAGTGAGGTACTCCGCCCATGGCAAAGGTCATGAGGAAGGAGGCTCGACATACACAAAGGCGGGATAGAGCCTCAGGAGTCCCCCTGGAAATCCTCGAGCGTCTACCCCCATAACCAGAGCCTGCCTACTTTACTACTTTGTGCTCTTACCTACACCTCTGACTTTACGGGGGGCTGTCCCCCACCACCTCTTTCGGAGAAGGAGTTAACCTAGAGCTCCAGTCAATAAAAACTCTTGGGTGTGACAAGAGTGTTTTAACCTACAAACTCCTCTGAAGGTTCTCTAGCCTGCCTGACAGGCTCGTCGGGCCACATGTGATTGCTCACAGCCTCCCAACCGTGAGAGGCACGAGATGCTTTAAACCCTCTAAAAACAGGTTCTTTAGAGAAGTTAGAAAACTATAAGTATAGTGGGCTAATTAGAAATTGTGTTGGTGAAGGGTTTTTCATTTGTTGAGCCAATGTTTGTTGCTAAGTCTCCATATCTCCTGCCCTTACACACATTAATGAATATATAGAAGGAATAAGTATTAACCTTTGATATTAATCACGTTAGACCTTAGGCTAAGTCAATTCTTTCCTTAACTAAAACCCACTACACCCTCACCCTATAGGAATGTAACTTTATTTGGGTGGCGTCTGTTTTAAGAATAATCACCCCTGGAGAAATGTGTCCTGGTTGACTGACCGCTGTCACAAGGAGAGGGTCATAAATTGTCAGCAGGTCCCCCTGGCCAGAAGATGATGTAACACCCCTAAGACCTCTGTATACATTTGTATGAAGCACCTGACTTTGATAAAAGTCAGGACTGCTGACCCCACGTGACTTTTGCATAACATCTCAGTGTATAAAAGTAGACCATGGAAAATAAAGAATTGGGATCGGTTTCTCGAAAGACTGGTCTCCCCATGTCGCTCTCTCTCCCACTCTGGCTGAGTCTCCATCTGGAGCGCGGAACCCGCCATGCTTACTAATTATGCCTGGGCTTCTAAGATCCGACCGGGGAGGCCTCAGTGTCTCCTCTCCTTCGGGAGAACGGAAGGACGCCTGCGGCCTACGTAAGTGGTGCAAATTTCTTGTCTTGAAGTTTTATTGGTCTCCCGCGTAAACCAAGCTACTCAGCCTCTTTTCTCCACTGAATTTTCCTACTGAGCTATCCTCATCCTATTACTCTTTATATCTTTGATAAAATATTTAAATAAATAGGTCGCCGACGCCGTCCCCGCTTTGAATACCCTGGATCAGCCGGGGGTTAAAATCTTTTACTTTCAACTCAGGGATTTAAATTCTCCCAAATATAGAAGCACCAAATATATTAAAGGAGTCAACAGACCTGCCCAAATTTTCATATTTTACCCACATTTACCAAAATTCTTCCATACGTTTCATTTATTCATTCTTACCGAGTGCCAAGTATACACAGGGCACCACATGCTAGACTCAGGGAACGTACAACCCATGACTTTTCCAAGATCTCCCCCACACATCCTTGGGAGGACATATTAGAGGTGTCTACCTCTGAGCCTGTATGTGCAATGCTTACTCAAAGAACACAGATTCGATACTTCCAAAAAGCTATTCAAAAGGTGAATTGAATTTGCATCACTTCTCTTAATTATGGACGTTTGGTAATTAATATTACTGATTTAAAAGAATAGTAGATTGCATCTGATATCTATTGATGGAAAAATGCTACAAACACTGCCTATTTTTAAAAGGGATTTTTTAAACCAGTGGAAGACTTGCAGAAACAAATTTCCAGCATGTGGGTTCTTCACTAGAACCTAAACTTATAAGACATCTTAAATATAAAATGTTGTAATATAAATCAGTTATGGAAGAAACAATCTTTTTCTCTCCCAAATTTTATAAACACTCCTCTGCAAGTGAAATTAAAATATTGCATTCCAGTTTTTGTGATTACCTGCACAAAATTCTGAAGACTCTAAAATTCTTGGGCTTATGAATGCCAGTTTAATCTGCAAAAGGTCTCTGAAGCTATCTTAATCTCAAACCCCTTCACACTAGGGCTTCTCTCGTGGCTCAGATGGTGAAGAATCTGCTTGCTATGCAGGAGACCTAGGTTTGATCCTTGGGTTGGGAAGATCCCCTGGAGAAGGGAACGCTACCCACTCCAGTATTCTTACCTAGAGAATTTCAAGGACAGTGGAGCCTGGCTGGCTACAGTCCATGGAATTGCAAGGAGTCGGACATGACTGAGTGACTAATACCATCTTCACATCCGTCCCCACATATGGCACTTAAAGAGTTCTTCTGATAATCCACCAAAATGCTGCTGTTGTCTTTATTGATCATAATATTTACAGAGCCAGCTTATTTTCTTTATTTCCAAGTGAGTCAAGCTTTAAAAATTCACCCCAATACATTAGCAGCCATTATTCCCTCAGATATTCCTCAAAGCACCCACTAATAAATCAGAAGGAAAAAATACATTAACCTTGGTAGACAACAGCTGTTTAAGTAAATGTTTGCTGAGTAAATGGAACCTGTGAGAGAATGTACTTGTCTTTACAAAGTCATACAGAGATACAAAACAACTCAGTGCAACCTATACTGGGGATATTTTCTTATAGAAGTTTTTGTTATTGAACAGTTATGGTCAAATGGTGGCAAGCAGAAGCACTTTGCTGTTGAGATGAAAACAAAGTTAAAAAAAAAGCTGCTACATACACTTTCTGGACTGCTTTCAACATCCTGGATATAGTTGGGACTTCAGAGGAAAATGACAAAGCAGTATCATCTGTCCCTTTCATTATATACACTCTACGACAGCAGTCCCCACCCAACTTTTCTGGCGCCAGGGACTGTGCCAGAAAAGACGACTGGAAGACCATTTTTCCACAGGAGCTGGGGGGCGGGGATGGTTTCAGGATTGAAGCACATTACATTTATGATGCTGCCGCTGGTCTGACAGGGGGTGGAGCCCAGAAGGTAAAGGGAGCGATGGGGAGTGGCTGTAAATACAGATGAAGCTTTGCTTGTTTGCCCACGGCTCACCTCCTGCTGTGCAGCCTGTTAGTTCCTAACAGGCCACAGTCCAGTAGCAGTCTGCGACCCCGGGTTGGGGTCCCCTGTTCTAGAATACACAGGAGCCAAAATTGGATAAATAAAAGCTAATTTATTTCTGAGACCATCCTAAGGTTTAACAAGTATGGCATGCACTTTATCCCTACTTCCAAAATTGGTACTGGGATGAGAGTTTTAATTTCAGTGACTGACTAAAAGCCCCAGGGTCTTGGTTCCCAAATTCTCCTGCACATTGGAATCACCTGAGAATTAAAAAAAATTTTTTTTAAATACAACAACAATACATACTGGCTCCCAGCTCCTCAAATCCTGATGTAATTGGCATTAGAGATGGAAATACACCTTGGAGATGGAAACGGCTGCCCACTCCAGTACTCTTGCCTGGGGAGTCCCACAGACAGAGGAGCTTGGCAGGCTACAATCCATAGGGTTGCAAAGAGTTAGAGACAACTGAAGTGACTTAGCACGCATGCACCCCAGGCACTGGGATTTTTGAAGACTCCACAAATGATCCTATTGTGCAACAATCGGGGAACCATGGCCCCCAGGTTTTAAAACGAATAACTTTTGACAACTTACACCTGAGGCCTGAGAATCTTCAGCTGAGTGAGTATGTCCTTCTGTACCCGGGGGTTGGCCGTGGCAGTGAGAGCCATCACTGGAACAGAAGGGAACTTCTGGCGAAGAATATTCATTCTTTTGTAATCTGGACGAAAATCATGTCCCCACTAGTTGGGGAAAAAAAAAACAAAACAAAACACTACTGCTTTTCAGATTACTCGGATCTTCTTTATATACAGCATACACTTAATACACATATTAAGAACCACATTATTCTTCAGTGACATAGCAGAATAATTCAATCAATATTTCTTCTCTTGGCACTCAAAATCTAAATACTGTTGGCGGTATGTATTTACTGGTATGTCAAGATGTAGAGAACGGTACTTACCTGACTCACACAGTGCGCTTCATCAATGACAAAACGTGCCAAGAGCTTCCTCTCATACAGATTCTCCAGAGTAGAGATCAGCCTGTTACTCGCACAGACCTAGACGGGAAGTATGTCAGTCAGACATTTAAAACCATTTGAACACATCACCGTAAGGATCTGGTTGTCTTTAAGTTCCACTGTGACTTAAGTTGCATTAAAACCACATAAAATTGGTTCTGATTTCAATCTATGAACTGAATTAGAAAAAGTAATAGAAAATAGCAGATGAGACATTCTAGAATGTTCACCCACATTTAGCAAACAGTTATGTATTAGGTCAGTGCTTCTAAAACAATTTTTCTGCCTCAGTGTATCTGGGAGCCACCACAGGTTTATACGGGTGACAGTGTTACAGACGTGTTACATGTGTGCATGTTGTTTGGGGGAATCATATACAAACATATGTACAATATATACACACATGTGTGCATGCTCAGTCGAGTCCAACTCTATGACCCCATGGACTGTAGACCACCAGGCTCCTCTGTCCATGGGATTTTCCAGGCAAGAATACTGGAGTGGGTTGCCATTTCCTCATTCAGGAGATCTTCGAGACCCAGAGATGGAACCTGCGTCTCATGTCTCCTACACTGGCAGGTGGATTCTTTATCACTGTGCTACCTGGGAAGCCTGTATATGCGTGGCTTGTACGTACAAGCCTGTATGTACGTATATTTCATAGCTCAGTCCATAACTGGGTCTAGAAACAATGACATCCCAGTAGCAGTGACCATATCTGGCACCCATGTCTTGACAGACATGTTGGAAGGACACAGAAGCCAGTGTGATGGAGCTTTTCCACTGGCCAAACCTAGAACAATTAAAACATCAAAACACACAATGGTAACTGATTATAACCCACTGATTAACTTAAGAATTCATGATTTCATATTGATATAAATAAATATGTGGGTAAAATGAAAAGCTTGTCCTTACAGGAGAATACCAATTAAATTAGAAGAATCATCACTTGGCACTCACTACAATAACAACTGGTGGGGACAATAAAACTCAAGTCAAAGTCTCACCAGACATAGGATATGTACACAGTTTCAGAATATTCCACAATAAGAGATCTACAATTACAAAAAAATTACATTTATTCTTGTAATGAATAATTAACAACAAAAAAAGTAATTTTACAGTGGAGAAATCTGGCAGACACCATATTAACCAAATTATCGAAGTTAACAATACCAATAATAGAATGAATTGACATCAAATGCCTCCTGATAAGCTGCACTGAGAACATATCACCACTTCTGTGATATTCTCCCCAAAATGAACAATGCAAATCTAATCAAGAGGAAATATAAAATCAAATTGTGTGACAGTCCACAAAACAACTGGTTTTCACTCAACTGTCAAGACCATGAAAGACAGAAATTGTTTGAAGAGACATGAAGAAAATGGATAATGTAGGAATTTATTTTGCTATAAAGGATATTATTGGGATAACTAGTGAAATTAGAATAAGGTTTCATAAAGTAACAGTATTGTAGCAATTAATATTTTCCAATTTTGTTAATTATACTGAGAATTCCTTGTTTTTAGGACATGCAATGAAGTATTTAGGGTTGAAAGGATATCATGTCTGCAACTTACTCTGAAATGTTTAAGGGAAAAACAGAGAAAGAATAATAGAGCAGTTACAATAAAACGTTACCATGTGGGTTTCTCAGTGAAAGTTATAGAGGAATTCTTATACTACACGCATCAGAAATTATGTCAAAAATTTAAAAACATGTGTTTTAGTGGGCTTTAATGAGATAACAGAAAAAATATACTGGTCCCTGCTCCCAGTTCCTGGAATAGGGTTCCTGAAACCCTTGTAAATTCTTAAGTGGTTAGAGCACTGGGGCTCCCCTGGTGGCTCAGTGGTAAAGAATCCGTCTACAATTCAGGAGACAGGGGTTCAATTCCTGGGTCAGGAAGATCCCCTGGAGGAGGATAAATGGCAACCCACTCCAGTACTCTTGCCTGGGAAAATGCCATGGACAGAGGAGCCTGCGGGCTACAGTTCGTGGGGTCACAAAGAGTTGGATATGACTGAGCGACTGAACAACAAGAGCACTGGGAGCACCTTTGATCCTATTGAGGCAACGCTGGTTGGGCTCCTGGGTGGGAACTGGTCGCTAGAAAGACTACACCAGGATTAAAAGCTTGGGATTTTGAGTTCTACTCCCATCCTCCAGAGAAGGGAGTCAGTGTAGAAATGGAGACTATAATTGATCATACCTATGTGAGGAAGCCTCCATAAAATACCAAAAGTATGGGGTTCAGAGAAGTTCTAGGTTGGCAAACACATCCACGTGCTTGGGGGCTGACACACCCCAATTCCACAGGGACAGAAGCTCCTGTGCTTAGGACCCGCCTCATATACCTCTTCATCTGGCTGTTTATCTGAAGGCCTTTACCACAGCCTTCAATAAACTGGTGAATGTAGCTAAATGTCTCCCTGAGTTCTGTGAGCTGCTCTTGCAAGTCACTGAATTCAAGCAGGAGGAGGTCACAGGAACCTCAGATTTGCAGCTAAGTCAGACGGAAGTTGTGGGTAACCTGTGGCTTGGCACCTGGAGCAGGGTGGTAATCTCGAGAGACTGAGCCCTTAACCTGTGGGGTCCGACACTATCTCTGGGTAGGTAGTGTCAGAATTGAGTTAAACTGTAGGACCCCTAGCTGGTGTCACAGAGGACCACTTGATGGAAGCAAAGACCTCCGTATCTTTGCTGACTAGCGTGTAATATTCTATGTGAGAAGTAAAGGAGAGAAACACGGGAGGGAAAGACTCAGTATTTCCTCACTTGGTAAAGGAGAACTGGGTTGCTTTTCTAAACTAGCTGTAATATCATATTTTAAAATAATGATAGAAATACAAACCTTCTCTGGCGTAACATACAGAAGTTTTATAATTGGGTCTTTTTTTGATAACTGGAGGTAAATACTTGTAGCTTCTGAGTCCGTCTTATCACCTGTCAGATATGTAGCTGGGATCTAAGCATAAAAGTAGTAAACAATTTAAATTTTACACATTAATCTGACTCAAGCTTACATTTATCTTTAGGTTTTATAAATATTTTATAAGTCACATATCAAACCTGTCAAAGGAAAAGAGAATCTCAACATAATAATCAGTACATATTTTTTACAAACCCTTGTTAACTGTAAGTCAAATAGTCTTCCCACTGTTTATTTCCTTTTCTTTTTCCCTGTTTCTTTACTTTCTTAGCTCTTCAGATTTGTAAGGAAGATAAATGTGAATTCATCATCTAAGAGATTCCAATTCTAATGTATGGCCATATTATTTTTTCAAGTAAATGCATCTTCTGGGTTTTAACGCACCACGACACTAAAAGGACCACAACCTCATGAATGGCTGAACAATGGCTACCATCTCTGTACTGAGACATCATCTTTGGGAAGAAAAATCAAAGCAGTGGTCTTGTTGATGGGTGATGGTTCATAACCCTGAGAAGAGTTCTGTTTGGTCACAGTATGTAGGATTTAATAGACTGCATTCATAAACTTTTCTTAACCTCAGCCAGGAGGAAAAAGGACATACGTGTGTAGGCATGCACATGTGTGTGCATTTTAAGATATTAAGGGAGTGAGAACTAAGCTGATCTGACAGTAGTATAAAAAGAAATTCTTCCATATTAGAAAAAACAAATTTACATCAGCAATACAGGTTAAAGGTTCATACTAAAATGTGTTCTTCCAGAGTAAAACCAGATTGAACTCTAGAAAGTCATCTGTACCAGAATTCCCAAAGACTTGTACTTAAATGTAACAACCTAATATAACTGCTGTGCTTTAGTCATATAGTTCATGAACTATTTAATAAAAAAGGTTACCCAGAGTACTAAAATATAACTGTTTTTAAGTTATGCTATTCGTAGTATTTTTATTATAATTGGCAGTGTTTTAACTTACATCCAAGGAAGTCAGCTTTTGGACTTGATCTACTATAAGTGATCTCAAAGGGGAAATGACAATAGTGACCCCAGGAGAAACACAGGCAGGAAGCTGGTAACACAGGCTTTTACCACCTCCTAAAGGAAATGACCAAAAAAAAAAAAAAATCCGTCAAGTTCTATGTTGAGAGCATGAAGGCAAAATGTACAATGCAAATGACATATAAAATTTAAAGTAACTAATAGGACACCAAGTGATATTCTCCACGGTGCCAAAATACGCCATATTTGAATGAGCCAAAGTATGTGGGCAACTTAAATGCATAAAAATTATCTTTAGGACAATCTTACATAGGTATACATGACAGCAAAAGCAAGCATCAGGGCAGGAAACTTAAATGCATCAGAAATACTTTAAAAGTCTGCTTGAGAAGGATACCCCGAAAAATGCCCCCTCGAAACCCTAGGGGGTCTTGGAAAGCCTTGAATGAAAACTGCTGGATGAGGAGGGTGAGAATTCCACCACCGAACTGCCAATGCCTCAGACTGCTGGACGAGGAGAATGCCAGGGCCCTCCCTCTCCAGCTTTAGTTCTGCAGTGCCAAACTGGAGTCAAAACAGAAGACACACACTGAACGGCAATAGAAGTATGGAAAGCTGCTGACTAAACAAACCAACAGCATCTACAGTGTAAGGTCAGTGTGAGAAAATTCAGACGCCCAGTCAATGCTACTAATGACGATGGCGACACCTGATTGCTGGAGGTCACAACTAAGGCAAGTAAGAGGCAGAGGGAAGACTCGTCTGGTAATGAAACCCCAACCTCCCACATTGCCGCGTGCTTTCTTTTCATTAATCGAAGCATAGGTGATTTACAATGCTCCCCTGCTTCTTATCCTAATGGCTAATTTAATATTCTTATTTGGATGACTGTACATCAATCACTCGACAGCTGTTATACACTTTAACAGCACAATGAAAAGTCTTGGATCTCTTCAAAACTGAAGACAAGAAAGAACTATGTTCCAGGCTTTTCACTTAATCCTCATGACACTCTGTGAAGTGGGTGCTTTGGTATTATTCCCACTGCACAAACGAGGAGCCTGGGTTTGGGGGATGAAGTGCCTTGCTCACAGCCACACCGTTAATAAATGGCAGAGCTGTGCTTTGAGCCCAGGGCATCACTCCAGAGCCAATGATTTCAACCACCAGGCCACACGAGGTTGTGCCAAATAAACTGCCAGAAGGGGTTGTGGTCTCTGACAGTAATTTTTTTGTTCTTGTTCCAGGCTAATTTAGACTAGAAAAAAAGAAAAATTCCCAAAGGAAAATCCTTGATCAATTCAACACAATGAGCTTTGAGGTGAGGATCTTAAAGGGCAATAAATGTTATCATGTCAACAACCAGAACAGAGGATATGAAATAATATACTTTCCCAACTGTGGCATGGGAGGATCAGAGGCCCCTAAATGATAGAAATATGGTGTAGGTGTTCTTTTTATTTCTATTAAAGGGCTTTCATTTAACATCTGCCAATGGATTCCTGCCAATTCATATCTAAAAATACATACCAGTGGGCATTAAAATGAAACAGTCTTCACCAAGCAGTGCAGCATTGATCGCCTCTAGCTGATTAGTTCTAAAATTATGCAGGCCAAATTTCTTATGAAAAATCTTCATCATTTCTTTTGTATGAGGAAAATTAAGACTCTGGAAACGCTCATGTTTCGGATTTCTGGATGCTAAATTCTGCTCCATCTTGTCTAAGAAAATAATCAATGTTAAGAGAAATCGGGGCGTTATTGTAACCAGTAAGCTTTAGCATCTGAGCCCACTGCCCTGCAGAAGCGCTGGTGTGCGGTTTGCCACAGCACACCCTTCTTTACCTGTTTATCGGGGTCTCCTTGCTGCCCAGTGTCAAGGCCACCAGAGACTTCCTAAGGGCCAAGTTCAAATTTTTCCTTGATTTTTTTTTACAGCACCTACCCCTCCTATATATTCTCTCCTCCTTCTCTTTTGAACTTCAAGACAATCATGGGGGGACTTCCCTGGTGTTCCAGTGGCTAAGACCCTGTACTCCCAATGCAGGGGGTCGGGGTTCTATCCCTGGTCAGGGTTCTATCCCTGCTCAGGGAACTAGATCCCACATGCCTCAACTAACAGTTTGCATGTGGTACTAAGACCCCCATGCAATGCATGTACATGGAACAGTCAAATACATACATACAGATTAAAAAAAAAAAAAAAGACAGTCCTGGGTTTTCTACTCACTTTAACTTCCTTTTCCTGGCTCCATTTCCATCTGTCCCTGAAATGTGGGAGTCTCTGACACTTGGGACTGGGCTCAGTAGACATTCTTTTTTGGAATTTTCCTAGTTCTTTGACCTTAAACATCGCTGATGTGCACAGAATGCCCAGATCTCTTTCTCAAGATTAGACTGACGCCCTCCTAAGTCCCAGGGCTGCACGCACCTCCAACTGTCTGCAAGATACTTCCACCTGAATGACTTCCCAACACTTGAAGCTCAGCAAGCCTTAAAATAGCCCTCCTCAGCTCTGCTCCAAATCTGCCTCTGCCTCCTGACTTCTCTTTCTGTTCACGGTGTCACAGCTTTCTCAGTTACCGGGTCTGAAAGCTCAGAGTCATCCTAGCTCCCTATGAATCTCCCTCCATCATGCCACTCGCCTCTGCCCCCACTTCCGCCCCCTCGCTGTCGCAACTCTGGGTGGGTGCCCACAGAGTGCAAAAAGTGCTCACTCCAGCTCTGGCAGTTCCTTTTACCCCAGCCCTCAACTGTCTCAAAGATAACTGCGAACACCAGGCATGACACACTCAAACATGACATAGAAATAAATCCATTAATGGTTATTTTAAAGGTCAATAGCATAGCTGTAAGAACAACCTCTGTGGGATTAAGTCATCAATGGCAAAAATAGGGAGGAATGCACTTTACACCATACACATACAAACTTAAAAAAGAAAACCACCTTTTGATAACTTTATAAGGTCAATGAAAGGTTTTAAAATCAATTTTGGCTTTTCTCTGCAGCCTTTACAATGGCTAATTTCACTATTCCAAAAAGTTCTCTCACTAAACTGTGAGCTCCAAGCAGGTAGGAACTCTTCATTATCCATCTATCACTAGGACCTGAGCATAGCACATGGTGGCCACTCAGGAAATATTTGCTGAGCGGATTAAAATGATCCTAGACCAAAAAAATGATTTGACTGACTTAAGAAATTTCTGACTTCTTAGGTTTCTTAGGTTGCTGTAAATTTTAGTATTTTGACATAAAACCTGTTCCACAGCTTTATAAACATCATTTCTTATCAATCCAGGATTCTAAAAATACACACAACGACATTTTTAACATATAAATTCAGCTTTGCTTTTTATCCATCCCCCAAATTGTTAAAAGTTGGCCCTCCTGAGCTTTATTGTTTTAGGGACTAAAAAACGTTAAAGGCAAAGCACATTTGTAACGACTTTTGGAGCTTTACTACAATAGGTTATAATTACACATTTTATAAAACTACAGCTGGTACCCAGACAAAGAGCAACTTGCTTCTGAAACTGTGATTTGTAATGCATATTATCAGCAGAAATTTGCATAGAAACAATGTCATTCTCAGGCAATGATGATTTGCTATGGTTTCTCTTGTACAATTCCTATTTTGGACAGTTTTGTTGTCAAAGAAAATATAAGCATTCCATTTATTGTAAACTTACCAGGGTAATTCGGAATTGACTCTGAGAAGTTTTTATTTTGAGTGGTAGATGCCCCTGGAAGGCAGTCTGTCTTGGCGGAAGAGGGTCTTTCTGACACAGATTTAACTGGTCGACCTTCCTTAATGGGTGGGTAGGCAGCTGTGGAAGATTTGCTGGCTGCTAAATTTTGCATCAGATTTTCCCAGTCATCATCATCATCGTCAAAGTCATCTATGTCAAAATTGTCAATCTCGCAAGCAGCCTGGAGCTCTCTTTCCAAGTCATTTATGGAGGTGGTATATTTATTCTGATCTTTCACAGCCGTGCTTGTGAGAACATTTCCTGGGAAATCAGGGCTTTCATTTCTTTTCTCTGCCCTCGGTGTTTCAGCCCAGTTGCTACTTACAAAGGACTTCTGTAAATGGGAACTGAATAGCGGTCTTTCAAAGGGACTCTTTGTGGTGGCTAAGACTCCTGTCTTTCCTAGGGGAGGAGTCAGTAAACGTTCCCGGGTGGACATGGAATTTGAGGGGAGGTGTGGAAGAGTAAACTCCTTCACAGCATTCCCTGCAAGACAGGAGTCACCCTTCCGAAACGCGTAAGGTAAGGAAACAGAGGCCAAGTCCTTCACAGGGCTCTCCAGGGGATCAGGCCTACACCCCCACATGGCGCTAAGAACACTGGCATCACTGGGATCAAAATCCGCTTCAGCTAGGAGTTTCCTTCTGAAGAGAGAACACAGGATGCCAAATTAACAATGAGTAGTTGGCAATGGTGTGGGCTTTCCTGGTAGCTCAGTGATAAAGAATCTGCCTGCCAGGCAGGAGATACAAGTGCGATCCCTGGGTGGGGAAGATCCCCTGGAGGAGGAAATGGTAACCTCCTCCAGTATTCCTGCCTGGAGAATCCCATGGACAGAGGAGCCTGGTGGGCTACAGTCCATGGGGTTGCAAAGATTCGGACATTACTTAGCAACTAAACAACAACAGGCTGGCAATGGTAGGGTACACACAAGTTTATATTTAATTTTCATGCCGAACTGGCAAAATATTTCCAACCTTAAAAATCTGAATACAAATGCTAAAGGAACAGTTTGAAAAAGTAAATTAAGACATAATGCAGAGCACAGGGAACTCTACTCAATACTCTGTAACAACATATGTGTGTGCTCAGTTGCTCAGGCATGTCTGACTTTTTGAGAACCCATGGACTGTAGCCCAGTAGGATCCTCTGTCCATGGAATTTTCCAGGCAAGAATACTGGAGTGGGCTGCCATTTCTTCCTCCAGGGGATCTTCCCGATCCAGGGATTGAACCCATGTCTCTTACATCTCCTGCACTGGCAAGCAGGTTCTTTACCTGGGAAGCCCTGTAATAACGTATTTGGGAAAAGAATCCGAAAAAGAATAGATACATGTATATGTATAACTAAGTCATTTTTTTGGTATACCTGAAACTAACAACATTGTAAATCAACTATATTCCAATCATAGAATTAAAAAAAAAAAATGACAGTGATAAGTATGCTACACCATTTGTGGGGCAGAATGCCTGGAAATCTTGCCCTGTATCTTTGACACTTACAATGTCGGTGGAAATGCAATCAGATCCAGAAGGAGAAAAGTCAAGATACCTTATGTCCCGCTGCTGGAGCAGCTCGTTCCCACAATCCAAAGCTTTCAGCTCATCATCAGGAACAGCATCAACTAATTTACAGATTCGGTCCATCACACGGATAAGCTGCTGCTGTAAACTTGTCTGTCTAGCTGTAAAGTAATTATGCTATGAATATTTTTCACCACCAACAAAAAAAGACTTAAAATCTTGAAAGCCCTGCATGTAACACCTGAAGTAGTTTAAAAACAGGATTCTGAACAATAATATATTCTCCGTTATCTGCCTCTGAAATCATCTGAAATCAGACTGGCTCTAATCTGTATCATGAGAGCTAAAAACTGTTATCGTTTCATTTCCTGCTAATTCTTATAAGGTAACCAAGGTTGCGGTAAGATAGTAAAGTTTTATGGGTTTTTTTTGTACTTTTTCAGATGTAAATCTCACCATGCCCACACAGAATACGTCATACAGTTTGGACAGGTAAGAACTCCACTTGTTGCTCTCGTCTGCCTGCCAACCAGAGCTTCCTAACAGCACGGCACTTACACTTTCCTTTTGGAGACCACTCCCACCCTCCACCCCAACCCCTACCTCCTCAGTGGGCATGTGACATGAGGCAGTTCAATGAGAATTAGATCTGAGAGTTTTTTGACTGAATGGAAAAGAGGACCTCTCTCTTCAACAAGCTGGACTGGCTGCAGGTGGCCAACTCTGCCACCCTGAGGGAAAATACAAGCTTGAAAATAAGGCCAAGGTAAGGGAAAGCAGAAAACAGAGATGGAGGGAAACGGAAGATTGAGATGGGGAGACGTGAGAGGCAGGTGTGAGAGAGAGATGCCTGCTAACACCCGTACAGACATGTGGATCCAGCCAGCCCACTCCACACTTTCACATTTCAGCTGTATAACTAAGAAATAGATAGAGGAGGGATGGCTTTAGATGAGGCAAAGGAAAAACAATGGGTTAGGGGAGCAATGGGAAGCAAGAAACATGCCTACCGACCCCTGGGGCCTAAGGTGTTCAGGTGAAATAAACAGTTTAGGCAGCTACAGAGGCAACAGTGTTCTCAGAGACAATCAGAGAAGAGGCGGCGGCTACTGGGAAATTATTGAGCAAGGGAGCCAGCTGATGGGTCTAAGGAGAGGAAGCGAGGACAGATGAGCATGGGGGTGTGGACACGACTCTCGTGAGGGGACCCGCATGTCCATGTGAAAACGATGTGGGAGTGAGGACTTTCACTAGTGACTGACGTAAACAGGGTCCCGAAGTATGAAGTGGTACAAGTGCACTCACCGCGCTCCTGTTTGACATCTGTTTTCTCTGGAAGGAGAACGGGCATTGGATTGGAAAGAGTAGCATAAACAACAGTCCAAAGGAAATGAAAACCAAGACAGGCTCAGAGATACAGTTATTGGAAAGGAGCTCAAGTCTCTTTGTCTAGACAGATTACACCTCAGAGTACAAACGAAACCTGCAAAAGAAAATCTCACTAATACATGAGGCGTCTAGTTAATAGGAGAGTTGAAGGGAGAGTGAAGACAGTCAAACATTGTTCTAATTTTCAAAAAAATTCTAAAGGGATGCCAAAAGCTACAGGCTGGCGTTCTTAAAGTTAATTCAAGGCAAAATTCTAGAACATGTTATCAAATGGCTGCTTTGTGAGCTCTAAGAAAAAGAGGAAACAATTACAGAGTTCGCAAGAGTTCATAAAAATACAACAGCCATCTCAACGTAGTTCCTTTTTTGAAAGGATCACTAGACTGGCAGATAACAGAAGCCCCCATTTATTGAAGGCCCGCAGTGCAAGGGGCACTTTACCTTGAACCCTGACAACAACCAGGCAAGGCAGATACTATTCTCATTTAACAGAAGGAACAGAAACTGCGGTCCAAAGAGGCTGAACTACTTTGGCACAGTCACCAGCCAGGAGTGGGAAGAGGGAGGCTTGCACACAAGGTCAGCATTGCTCTAGAGCCAGTGGCCCACCTTTTTCCTCTCGCTGCCTCAGACTTTCAAATTCTGGAGTCAATTGAGCGAGTCTTTCGTATCCCCAGGGACAAGGGAGAGAAACACAGTCTGAAGGCAGATTTGTAACAAGATGAACACGAGGTGGTGATGAACAGACTGCTGTCAGCTGAGAGGGAGGCCGCTAAGGACATTGTGTAGGACTCTGTCCTTGCTCTCGTCTTAGCCAACCATTTCATCAGTGAAACCTGATGATGCAGGAGCAGTATGGTGCAGTGGCTACCAGTGCAAATTCAAGAGTCTCAAGACTGCTGGGTCCATATCCTAGCTCTGCTGCTGTCTAACTCTATGACCATGAGTATTATTTAGCTCTCTGGTACCTCGTACCTTGGTTTCCTTATTTGTAAAATGGGATAACAGAAACTATCTTAAAGGATCATTGTGAGGATTAAATTAATTAATGTTGTAATGCACTTGGAAGAGTGCCTACATCAGGTATTTCAGGAGCATCTTTAACAATAAATTCAGAGACGAAAATAAACAAAAATCCAGAGGAAACAGGAACCACACCAAGAGACCA
This sequence comes from Bos indicus, assembly GCF_029378745.1. NCBI lineage: Eukaryota > Metazoa > Chordata > Mammalia > Artiodactyla > Bovidae > Bos > Bos indicus. The sequence continues at coordinate 22,183,142 of NC_091780.1, forward strand.
CTGCACATGTATGTGCGCACACACACACACACACACACACACACACACACACACACCGTAAGTACAGCAACTCTCAAACACACATTCACATACCCCCTAAGTATAATACCCATCAAATAAGAATAGAAAACATTACAGAAATACTCATAGATTACAATGCAGCTGTTGGAAATTAATCTGATAAAAATGAAAAATTCCATGCAAGAGTTAATTTAAAAACCGAGGACATCTCTCAGAAAGCAAAAAAGGCAAGAGATAAAAATCAGAAAAGTTAATTAACGGAGGTCTAATGGTCCAATAGCTGAAGTTCCGGGAAGAGTGAAAGAGAAAAGAGGAAACAAAAAGAAGAAAACAAAAAGAAATAATACCAGGAAAAATTCAGACTGCTGCCACTAAGTCACTTCAGTCATGTCTGACTCTGTGCGACCCCACAGACAGCAGCCCACCAGGCTCCCCCGTCCCTGGGATTCTCCAGGCAAGAATACTGGAGTGGGTTGCCATTTCCTTCGCCAATGTATGAAAGTGAAAAGTGAAAATGAAGTCGCTCAGTCATGTCCAACTCCTAGCGGGTCACCCCATGGACTGCAGCCCACCAGGCTCCTCCATTCAGACTAGAAGGAAACAAATTTCTAGTCTGAAAAAGCCTTTGGGAAACAGAAATCAGGAGTGGGAAGGAGACAAAGCAGTTTTTCAAAGCCTTTAGGTGCTACTGGATTATTTATACTAGATATTTAATAGAAAATTTAAAAATGAATTAGAAATAAATCAAGCAAACAAAAAGTACTAAACTTTAAGTGAACACCGAACCCAGAGAACTTGGAGGATGGTCTAGAAATCAGTACCTATAAAAAAGAGGTAAAAGATCTAATATTTAGCTCTAGGCACTTCACATTTATCTCACAAAGATTAAAGCTACAGGAAGGCAAAATTTTGGTGCAGTATGAGAAAAAAAATTCCTCCTCTATTCTAAAAACACTACTTATTAGAGAGTCATTTGGTGAGAAAACAAGTTTCTGAGTTTCAGAGTTATCTGAGCAAATGCTGGTGGTTGGTTATTACGAATGATTCACTATTAGATCAAAAGAAACTACAGATTCATCATCTTATACTATACAGTCACAGGCTGAGAATACAACCTTACTTTGTTTTCAAAAGTAAGCAGCTACAACATGTGTTACGTCTAAAATTCTTTTGTACCTTCACAGCTTGTGCTGGTTTCTTGATTAGGCTGTTGTGTGGCCATTTCCTTGAGTTTTGACAAGTCTTCTGATGTGCTAAGACTATGCTTTTTGTCAGAGGTGTCAAGATCCTTCAACATACTACAAATTAAAAAAACATTAAACTGATCAGAGTACAGACTAGACCAAATGCATACTTTTCCCTCTAATATTTCCCACAACTGGTTAGACACTATGTAACAGAAAAGAGAAACATGTCTCTGTATCTCTATTGTAAAACCTCTTAGGTGGTGGTTTAGTTGCTACGTCATGTCCGACTCTTTTGTGAATCCATGGACTGTAGCCCACCAGGTTCCTCTGTCCATGGAATTTCCCAGGCAAAAATACTGGAGTGGGTGCCATTCCTTCTCTAAGGGATCTTCTCAGTCCAGGGATCGAACCCTCGTCTCCTGCACTGCAAGTGGGTCCTTTACCAACTGATCCACCTGGGAAGCCCTAGCTGGCCCTCAAAGTTTGCCATCTTTTGGCCCTGATATTAACACACATAAACATGGTCATTCGGGCTGGATATAAAAAATACTTTAAAGTAACAAAATAAATTAGTATTAACTAAGTGTTAGAGAGAGGATACTGTGGCAATCCGAAGAAAGCTAAAGCTTATGAAGGAGGGAGACTGTCAGTTTACTCTCATTAGGCAATAGAGCTCAGGGTTACCATAGGAACATAACTGGAGATAAAGCTGTAAAGACAATTTGGGGTCTGCAGAGAGAGGATTTTGAGGGCCATCTAAAGAGGTATAGGAATACAGGAGATACAAAAATATGTTCTCCTTTTTGTTATATATTTTCTAACCATTACATCTCTGAAATAAGTTCAGAAGTCACAACCAGCACTTTAAAATGTAATAAAATATAACAAAATGTAAGTGTGCACTGCACATAAAGCATTTGTGAAAATCCTCTTTTAGTTTTATAATATATACAAATATGTATACAAGGTTGCAGTTGAAAATATATACAGAGAATTTATCTCAGAAACCACCTTAGAAAGAACCATTTTCCAACTGCTGAATATCTAGGTAAAATATACTAAATTGTAGTATGACAACTCAATAAATTATGTAGCCATTAAGAGGAATAAAAATAATGACTATGCGGCAATATGGAAAACGTTTTAAAAATAATGTCAAAAGAAAAGCAGATTGAAAAATGACAGCAACATGTTGATTATGGCAATGTAAAAATCATACACACGTATAGAGAAGGAACAAAACAATGTGGACAGGGAGAGGGAGGAACGAATCAGGAGGACGGGGTGCAAATACAAACTGGGCTTCCCTGGCGGCTCATAAAAAAGCTGCCTGCAGCTCAGGAGACCTCGATTCAATCCCTGGGTTGGGAAGATCCCCTGAAGAGAATGGCTATCCACTCCACTATTCTTGCCTGGAAAATTCCATGGACAGTACAGTACATGGGGTCGCAAAGAACTGGATATGACTGAGCAACTAACACTTTCACTTTCATATACAAAATAGACAACATACAAGGATTTACTGTATAGCACAGAGCATTATATTCAATATCTTTTAACAATCTATATAGGAGTATAATCAGAAAAAGAAAAATACAAACCCTAAATCGCTATGCTGTACACCTGAAACTAACACAATATTGCAAATCAACTATACTGCAATTTAAAAAATAAATAAATAAATAAATAAACTTAATGTGGATAAAGAAAATGTTTGGTTTGTTGGACTCTAAGACTATCAGTCAATATCCTGTTAAAGTGGCTACAGTGTTATCTGTGCAATACACACTTGAAATAACCCTACACTGGATCTTAGCCCATTTGCCATTAATGACGTCATCTTAGACAATCCCCTGTTCCTCCCTAGGCTTCAACTCCTTCACCTGAGAAATAAGAATGCTGTTGAATAATGCTATGTGAACTTTTGCTGAGTTTTTTCCCCACAACTCTGTCTGCATTTTTATGGGGGAGATGAAAGAGGGGAACTTTTGGAGTTTTTCTGTTTTGTTGTCAAATAGCAATCACGCTTCACCCTCTCCCACCTCTGTAAACATCTCAACCCACCTGTTAAAACAAAAACCCAGAGAAACCAGCTTATGTAGACAAACACCTCCTTCCTGTCTGCCTTCCTTCCTTCAGGTGATGTACTAGAGGGATTTGTTTCTCATCAAAATATGGTTAGCAGCATAGTATGTAACAGACCTCTCAACTGAGTGGATTTAGGCTGGAGCCAGTATGGCAGTAACAACGACTATTAGTATTTTAAGCTATTAATGAACTATGTGGATTCTCTCTTTTGCCATAACACCACCAATTAATCACAATCATGTCACAAATTTATCAAAATTCAGTGAATAACAAATACCAATGGTCAATTCTATTAATATTTGGATTAAGAAAAATTTTTAAAAGAAGAAGAAAGGACACTTAGTAAAAGTCACTTCGCAAAGAAGGTGTTAGTTTGGGGTCATTTCAGGTCTAGGAAATCAGTATCTTTAGGACTACATTCCACATATCAAGATCAACTACATAAAACCATTTGGAGGTGCCATGTAATTAATGATAATTGGACTATATAGTTTTAGAATGCCAACAATTAAATAAAATTTATATAAATAGGAATTTCTTGATGTGTTCATTTGAATACAAAACAAACTGCATTAGCATGAAATTAGTCAATTCTGAGGTGACATTACACAACTAAAATTATTTCAGCTATCTCAGAAACAATGTTTATTAATTAATAAAACTATTTTACCTAGAGCATTTTAAAGAGGATGAGGAGGTAGAAGTCATTCCTTCTTCTGGAGAAGGTGGGACAAAATCTATGTCATAATCATCTTCGTCAAGCTCAATACATGAAGACTTCTCCACTGAACGTAATTCTGTTTCTTCCAAGTTTTTCTTCTTTTCACAATTACCTAAGTAAAACAATTGATGGTTATCCACTTTAAACATAGCAGTGTGTACATGCCACCCCAAACTCCCCAACCAACAGGATCCGACTGTGCAGCACAGGGAACTCTGCTCAATGTGATGTGGCAGCCTGGATGGGAGGGGAGTTGGTGGGTGGGATGGATACATGGATGTCTATCGCTGAGTCCCTTCACTGTTCCTCTAAAATTATCACAACACTGTTAATTGGCTACACCCCAATACAAAATAAAAAGTTTAAAAAACAAAGTAAAATAGTTGATAAGTGTAGGTTATTTTAATATTAACGAGCCAGAAAGAACAGGGTGTGAGCGCTTAAAAGTGAGTGCTTTGGACAAGGTAAAAGCATTCGCAGCACTTTGTACTGATGAGTTCTCTCCTTTCACACGTTGATGTTGGCTTGTTTCTTCATGGAAGAGGACTGAATCAACTGGATTAAGTCCACCAGAAGCTGGACTGAGGCTGATGATTTGCTTAAGGATTTTCATGACTGTCTCCAGTCAAATTAAGAAACTCATATTTAGTATCAGTCCTTTCATTTCTATTTTTCATTCATATTTAAATAAGGGTAAAGTACAGTAAATAAGCCTGAGGGTTATACAAGTACCATTATTGATACAGATAAACTATGTCTGCCTTATCCCAAAGGCGTCTTAGTTATTTAAGTCTCCCAGAATACATGTCTCTCTCAACTATGTGGGAAAACAGTGCCAAATCGTTGCTCTCTAGTTTACCTTTTGCCAAATCTTCTCTTCATAAATAATAACACATTTGATTAGACTATAGTCTTGCTTATAATCAGTCACTTTTCAGTCCCCTCTTACCCTGCAGTAACCTTGATGGGATTCGGTGTTTAAAAATATTAGTCTCATATTTACAATTATTTCATAATGTGGGTACCTCCACATATGGCTGATCTCAGCTATTAAGTTCTAGACATCTAATAACTATGAGACCTAAACAGAAAACTATTTGAATGTAATTTATAATACTTGAATAGCATGATTATATTGTATTATTCATCAGTATTAGGCAGTGCAAATCATAAAAGAATCATAACACAAAGGCTTCGTTTTATCCCAATTCTACTACCAACTAGTTAGCACACCATCATGAAGCCACTTGAACTTCTATGGAAACTTCTCTTCTTTTTATTGAAGTATAGTTGATTTACAATATTGGGTTAGTTTCAGGTGTACAGCCAAGTGATTCAGTTTTTTGCAGATTTTATTTCATCACAGGACATTACCAGATAATGGGTATAACTCCCTGTGCTACACAATAAATCCCTACTGCTTATCTATTTTATGTATAGTAGTTTGTATCTATTAATTTCATATTTCTAATTTGTCCCCCCCTCTACTTCCCTCTCCCTTTTGGTAACCATAAGTTTGTTTTCTATGTCCCTGCTTCTGTTTTGTATACTTATTTTTATTATTTTTTAGATTCCACATGTGATATCACAGTAATTTTCTTTCTCTCTCTGACTTATTCCATTAAGCATTATATTCTCTACATATTTCTTTGTATTTAAAATCACAGAACTATCCTTGCTAATATAAAAACTATATTAGCAGAATAAAATCTTTCATTTCCTTAGTATGCAAGAACGTGGCCCACAGATGGTTCAATAAGCACCTCTATATATCCTAAGGACAAAAGTTAAATCATATTTGTGACTCTTCCCAATGTCTAGCTTTGAATAAACTAATACAATCAACCTTTTGAAATGAAATAATAATTTTTACCTCTTTCCGCTCCCAAATGAGTTTTTAACGAGTGATTTTCCTGAGTATCTTCATTTATCAGCTCTTCGGGATCGGGGTCATCATCAATGCAAATCACATCACTACTTAACCATTCTGAGTCATCCTTCTGTTTCTCAGTCAAATGTTCCTGCTTGCTCTCAGAGGAGAAGGGAGCCAAATCAGTCTCCCCTGTATGTGTTTTATTAAGCTGCGCTTTTACTAAGTTCCTCTTAGACTTTTTTGATTTCTGAGCAGTGCTTACTCTTACGAAGTGGTTTTTACATGGTGTCACAAATGCTTTAGAATTTCCAGAAGTATCGAAGTCATCCATATCATCCCAATCATTGAAGGCAATAAGAGAATCTGATGAGGAACTAAATTCTAATTTCTTGAAAGTAGCATTGAGGGATTGCTTTATAACCGGTGTGTTCTGGGCCGTACATGAAACTTCCTGGGGAACCTGCGACAAACTTGGCAATAATGGTTTTGAACCAACTCTCTTAGTTTGCGGTCCGGATGGAGCACTTTTAAAGTCATTGATCCCCGTCTGCTGATTGGTGGTGTGGGGTAAAGGTTCACTGAAGGAAAAGGCCTCAGTGATATTAACATCTTTATCACTCAACACAGGTGTTTTTGCCACTGACACACTAGTTACAGAGACATCGTTGGCTGAAGGCACTTTCTTTTTAAAAGTGAAACCTCTGAAAAAGAATTGAAAAACTGAATTAGATGGATTCATTTTAACAAACCCAGAAAGTATACAAAACTCTGATTTTTTTTTTTACTAATTTATATAATGACTTACCTTCATTGTATCCCAAATGAGCAAAGAATCTATATGCCTCTCTGACTTTAAAATATGTAAGGAAACTTACATTATGCTTTGTATGCTCTGATCCTTCCTATTCAGGAGCTCATTACTCAGCTTTGAGACTATCCAGGCCATTCCCATTACTTTGCCTCTCAGGCTCATAGTCCTTAATTAACAACCTCTCCAGAGAGGGGGAAAGCAGAAGCAAAGAAGAGAAAAGACGCAAATGTGACTACTTGTTGCGACTCTGATAAAAGTTTTATGGGGAAAAGAATTAAAAACTTCCAGCTCTGCTGAAATCTGAAAGACAAGTGAAAGGGGCAAGGGCCCTGGACATCTGCTGGCTTTACTGACATGAAGGTCAATGGTAACTTTAAAGTCAAGCACAAAGAATGTGCCTAGAACCTGCTAAGGGCACAATGAGGGCTCTACATCATTAGGTCTGTTAGAAGGACTTTGGAGTACAGCTTGAAGGAAAGAACAGAACTGGAGAGCTATAGTTTCCTTACAGATGGTTTTCGAAAAGGACATAAAATTATATTAAGATACTAAAAACACCGATTTGGGTCTTCCCTGCTGGCTTAGTGGTAAAGAGTCCACCTACTAATGCAAGAGACATCGGTTCGATCCCTGGTCTGGGACGATCCCACGTGCCAGGGAGGAACTCAGCTCGGCTGTCACAACTACTGGTTCTGTACTCTAGAGCCCAGGAACCACGACAAGAGAAGTCACCACAAGGAGAAGCCCGTGTACTGCAACTAGAGAGCAGCCCCCATGCATCATAACCAGAGAAAAACCCACACAGCAATGAAGAGCCAGCACTGCCAAAAAAAAATTTTTTTAAATAAAAAATACCAATTTGCTCATATTTACAAGATTCATTGTTCACTCAACGAATATTCATTGAGCAAATATCACGTGCTAGAAACTGTGCAAAGGTGCTGAACAATTCATTACCTGGTGTTGCTAAAAGATGCTCTATTATTATTTTGCAAGTGGGAAAACCACTGACCCTCTCATTTTCTCATCTCTACAATGAAAGAGTTGTAAGAGATGTTTCTTTTCACTTGAGTGCTGGTGCCTGTATGAAAGCAAACTAAAGTACTTACGAAGATTTCGGTTTTGAAAGACTCAATTTATTGTTAAGCTTTCTTGCCGAATGACGTTCCAGTTGTTCCTGTAGATTATTTTGAGGAACAGCAGCCATGATCCTGAAAAATGAGGGAGAAAAATATCAGTGGAATTACACGCTTTGCATTAATCACAATATTTACTGTTCCAACTGTGCCCAGAGTAATGAGACTTTTTTTTGGACAAAAAACTGTTTTGACATTTAAAACAGGTGACATTTGAAATACATAATCTTTAACTAACTGAAAGCTCACTTATAGCAAAATGACCTGGTTTTCCCCCAATGCTAAAAAAAGCACAAAAGATATTTTTAGGGAAGGGCTTATTAGGAAAAGGCTTGCAGAAAAAGGGGACCTGGCCTAGGTCTGAAGAATAGAGGGAAGGCAAATGGGGAGAGAAGTGTGAGAAAATGATCAAAGCACACTGAAAATCCAAAGAACAAAGGAATAACTGAGTTCTCCGCCCCAGGGGAAATCGGAAAAGAAGGATGAGCACTGTCAATGAGAGCAATGGTTTACCAGCAAGATGCTGTGCTTTGGAATCATCTGGTCTCAACCTGAAAGAATACTTTTACCAAGCATATAAATTGTGACACGGCTGAGCTAATTCCTGGGATAATATGTAGCTTAGAGGCTTCCCAGGTGGTGCTAGTGGTAAAGAATCCAACTGTCAATGCAGGAGATTAGATGCGGGCTCGATCCCTAGGTTGGGAAGATCTACAGAAGGAGGAAATGGCAACCTGCTTCGGTATTCTTGCCTGGGAAATCCCACGGACAGAGGAACCTGGCAGGCCACAGTCCATGGGGTCACAAAGAGTTGGACATAACTGAGCACCACCCCCGCAAGCATTAACCATCAATGTGTAGGTTAAGCCGTCTTAAAATTAAGGGGGCCGGAGACATTCCTGGTGATCCAGTGGCTAAGACTCTGTGCTCCCAATGCAGGGGGCCTGGGTTCAAAACCTGCTCAGGGAACTAGATCCCACATGCGACAACTAAGACCCAGTGAAGCCAAATAAATAAAAATTTTAAAAAATTACTGAGGCCTGGGGTGAGAGGTGGGAGGGAAATTCAATAGGGAGGGGACACATGTATACATACCTATGGCTGATTCATGTTGATGTATGGCAGAAACCAACACCATATTGTAAAGCAATTATCTTCCAATTAAAAGTAAACAATTTTTTAAAAATTACTGGGGCCAAATCAGGATGGAATAGCAGAATATATGGACAGTAATCAATTCTTATTTGAGCAAAGAGATATAACCTTCTTTCTCATTTTATCTTTACCAAAGATCTTCTTTTATTTTATGCCATATAGCTTAGGAGGAAGGGCTAACAATACCAAATGATATTCATGGAAATATGAAGTTTTACATGTATCACAGTCCACTCACTAATTATTAAATTATGTTTAACAAGTCTTTAGATAATAGTGAAAAAAGGAGAACTTTGAAGCAAGTGCAGTGGAAGAAATCTTCATGTGTTGAGCTTGATGAAGATGATTACAATATTGATTTTGTTCCACCTTCCCTGGAAGAAAAAATGATGTTTGCCTTTTCTTCCTCTTTCAAATGCCTTCAGTAAAATAACTAATTATGCTAAGTTGCTTCAGTCATGTCCAAGCCTGGTGTGTTGCAGTCCACAGAGTCACAAAGAGTCAGATACGACTTGGCGACTAAACAAGAAGTCGCTTCAGTCATGTCCAGCTCTTTAGACCCTATGGACTGTAGCTCCTCTGTTCATGGGGTTCTCCAGGCAAGATACTGGCGTGAGTTGCCATGCCCTCCTCCAGGGGATCTTCCCCACCCAGGGGTCAAACCCATGTCTCTGATGTCTCCTGCATTGGCAGGAGTTCTTTACCATTCATACCACCTGGGAAGCCCAATTAATAAACACTGAATAACTATGTGAATTATATCTTAATAAAGTTGTTACAAAATAAACTCCAGTACTCTTGCCTGGAAAATCCCATGGACGGAGGAGCCTGGTAGGCTGCAGTCCATGGGGTCTCAAAGAGTCGGACACGACTGAGAGACTTCACTTTCACTTTTCCCTTTCATGCTTTGGAGAAGGAAATGGCAACCCACTCCAGTGTTCTTGCCTGGAGAATCCCAGGGACGGGGGAGCCTCATGGGCTGCCGTCTATGGGGTCGCACAGAGTCGGACACGACTGAAGCAACTTAGCAGCAGCAAACACCAGAAAGTAGACAGAAGGGTATAATGAACTCTTATGTACTCATTATCAACATTTATCAAAAACTGTCAACTCATCCAATATTGTTTCATCTGCACACACATCCCAGGGTCCCCACTTCACCATTCCAGAAGCCAACCTCTCAAAATAGTCATATTTTAATTCTGTCATTCCTTCTTTGTTCATTAGCTGGACTATTTCTACCAAGAGAAACGTACTCTGATCTACTATTTTTTTACCCAGCAGCACAGCTCACATAGGAAAGACAGGATAAATGTTGCATTTTTTTTCCCTTTATTAGTTTTCAAAATAATGAGTTAATTCTCTGGTAACCTCTATTGGTCAATTTTTTTTCTCAGTATCATTATAAATTCATGGATTAAACATTAGGTATGTTTCAATTCAATATAATTATCACCCTTATTGGTTTTCAAACTATTTCAAAACTGTTCAGAGGGAGCGTTTCCAGTTTGACTCTTCAGTCCTTTTTACTTCTTTAGTTTTGATTTTTATTGGGCTCTAGAGGATGGGCTGGGAAATACCTCCACACATTATGCCCCATGAGGGAGACGCCCATTCTAATTTCCCTGGGATTTTTCTTTTCTTGGAGCCACTGCTCCTGCTGGCAGTAGCCTCTTCAGGTCTACTGCTGAGAGGCCCCTCCTTGGAGGACAATTTCCTCTTTGTCCGACTCTGTGTGACCCCACAGACAGCAGCCCACCAGGCTCCCCCGTCCCTGGGATTCTCCAGGCAAGAACAATGGAGTGGGTTACCATTTCCTTCTCCAATGCATGAAAGTGAAAAGTGAAAGTGAAGACGTTCAGTCATATCCTACCCTCAGCGACCCCATAGACTGCAGCCTTCCAGGTTCCTCCATCCATGGGATTGTCCAGGCAATTACTGGAGTGGGGTGCCATTGCCTTCTTTGTCCTCTTTTCCTTGGGGACTCTCTTATTTCCTGACTCTTGGGGTCACTAACTGGTTTCTTTTTGGGGAAAGATTTCTTCCTCTTGGGAAGATTTCCAGTGCCACCTCTTTTCAAGATCACTACTGACCAGCTCCTCCCTGGAAAAAGATTTTTTTTTCTTGGGTTTGGAAAAAGAGACAGACAGGTCTTCCATTCCATATTCCAGAGGAGCCTCCTGTTAGCGTTAGTAATAGTCGCTAAGTGTTTGATTCTTTGTGATTCCATGGACTGCAGCCTGCCAGCTCCTCTGTCCATGGAATTCCAGGCAAGAACACTAGAGTGGGTAGCTGTTCCCCTCTCCAGGGGATCTTCCCAACCCAGGGATCGAACCCGGGTCTCCTGCACTGCAAGCAGTTTAACATCTGAACCACCAAGGAAGCCTCCTGGGGCTTTTGTTTTTTCTTCTTTTTGGGTCTTTCACTTGTCTCCTCATACTCCTCTGGGGCACGACTATTTTCTGAAGATGCCAGGGCAATTGCAGCCAGCCTTTTCTTTTCCTTCTTCAAGCGTTTCTTCTCCTGTTTCTCTAGCTTCCTAGTAATCTCAGTAGCCGCTTCCTCTGCCTGAACCATTGCCTCCGTCATGACACCCAGATTCTTTTGTGGAATTTCTCCTGTCTCACAGAAGGACAGATGCTCCTCAACTTGTTTTTGAAGTTTCTCCCTAAATACACCAGTCAGTACCTCAGAGAAGCAATCAATTTGTGAGGCAATACTGGATTTGTTTGCCAGGTTATCAGGAGATGCGGCCTTTGTTCTTAGCAGTTGCTCAGCCAATGAAGGTAGAGTGGAAAATGTGTCCATGTTTTGGGGTGTTACCCCTTGTCTTCAAGTCTCTGGAAACTTGGTTCCTTTGCTGGGCCCAGGGAATCACTCAGATACCAGGACTGGCTCTTCAGTCCTTTTGACATAAAGTTAGGCTTTGAGAGCTTCTTTACTATTTGGAATAAAAAGATGCCCCAGACTTCTCTTGAGGCAGTTTTTTGCCCCAGACTCAGAATCAGGCATCTCTCCAAAGAGCCTTGATTTGTGTGTGTGTATGTGTGTGTGTGCGCCATGCTGCACAACATATAGGATCTTCATTCCCCAACCAGGGATTGAATCCTCACCCCGCTCAGTGGAAGCAGAGTCTTAACCACTGGACCACCAGGGAATTCCCCACCCTGATTTTTTTTTTTTAGTGGAGAAGGTATATATTTTTTTATTTTTAAAAGATTTTTTTATGTGAACCATTTAAAAAGTCTTTATTGAATTTATTCCAATATTGCTTCTGTATTTTATGTTTTGACTTTTTGGCTATAAGGCATGTGGGATCTTAAGCTCCTGGACCAGAGACTGAACCTACACTCCCCACATGGGAAGGTCGAGTCTTAAGCACTAGGCCACCAAGGGAGTCTCAGTGGAGAGTATTTTAAGACCATCATTCCCTGCATATCCAAAGGCACCTCCCCATTTTACATCCAGTTTAAAAGCACCGGCCTTTTGCCAAAGTATGTTTTCTCCAAGGCCCAGTCCAACATGGAAGTTTTTCACAGAATAAAGCCACACTACTGATCTCTACCAATGACGCGGAGACAGAGGCACACAGCCCTTCAGCCTTCAGACAAAGCAGGACAAAAGGTCCACGGTATCATTACACAACCTTTCCTAGCATTCCTTCTCAGGTTTTACTATTCCTGTCTCATCACTCTGCAAAATTTTCATACTTTATTGATTTTTGGATCAAAACTAGCCACAGTAGTCTATAATAAAGATTTCTAACATTATTCCATGGCACGATTTGATGTGTATATTTGACCATCTTGGTAGTACCTACGTTTGACTAAGTATTTTGTAACTGCAGTGACAGATCGTGGATTCACAGTTAGCACGCAGTCAGTAGTAGTGTTCGCTGCTCGGCTGTGTCGGACTCTTTGCAGCCCCATGGACTGCAGCCCCGCCAGGTTCCTGTGTCCATGGGATTCTCTGGGCAAGAATACTGGAGTGGGTTGCCATTTCCTTCTCCAGGGGATCTTCCCAACCCAGGATCAAACCCAGGTCTCCTGCACTGCAGGCAGATTCTTTACCATCTCAACCTTAATGTATCCTTCCCTACTTTCAAGCTACACTGCTCTTTGGTTATTCCTCACAGGGTGGCGTCCTCTAGTCAGTTATATTCTGAAGCACGGCAGCAAGGACATAATTTTCCTATGCCACCAGCCTTCAGCAGTAATGCTTTTAAGAAGAGGTACAGAACATTTCTAGCACATTAGTATGCTTTCCCATGCTCTTTCCCAGTTGATACACACCATATATAACCACTATCTGACTATCACCATAGATTAGTTTTGCCTGTTCTTGAATTTCTTGATTCGTATATATGGATTCACACAGTATGTATTATTAATGTATATTTGAAATGGTGTCTGTTAAATCATTTCTAATAGGTACACTAAAACATGAAATTAGAAGTACTTAAAATCAAGACCCAATACAATATCTTATATTTTATAATAGAGGTGAACCCATTAAAAACAGGGGCAAAAATGAGACTGTTCTCTTATTTTCACTCTCATGCTGGACATTCTTGCTAATGCAAAAATATGCAAAAAGAGAAATATACTAGAAAGGATGAGAATATCATCACATGTAGACAATTTGATTATATACTACTAACTCAATCCAAAGAAAATCAGTCATTAACAATAGACAATTAAAACTTCAGGAAAGTGGGTAAATAAAAGATAAATATAAATCCACAAAAGTCAAATGTATTTTCATGTAATAGTAATAACTAACTAGAACATATAATTTTAAAAAAGTGTTCAATTAACAATAGCATGAAAAACATTAAGCTACCAATTAACCTAACAAAAGACATACGTCTTCATGATATAAAGAAAATGACCAAATATTACTGGGAAGAATAAAGAAAGATTTGGATCAAGAAATATATTTCATATTCTTAAAAGAAAGGTTTAAATATAGCAAAGATATTTCGTTCTATATTAGTGAGTTTAATAAAATTCCAATTAAAATACCACAAGAATATTTCACAAAACTCAACCAAAACACTTCATTTGACAAAAGCATGAGGCAAGAATACAAAATAACAATCGGATGGGAACTAGCATTAGAAATATTATAATCATATTAAGTGTAACTAATTTAAACAGCATGGTACTCAACTTTGAAAAAGAAAAACCAAAATATGTTTAGTGTGTAATGAGAGAAACATAACAAAATAAGGAAAGTAACCAATATTTAACAAATGTTATTAACATAATGAACACACAATATATTCTAGATCAGGAGTTGAAAAAACTATGACCTGTAGGCCAAAACGTGCCTGCAGCCTGTGTTTCTTAAATAAAGTTTTACTGAAACACAACAATGCCTGTTTATTCACATACTGCATGGTTGGGAAGTTACAACAGAGAATGTCTAGCCTGCAAAGCCTAAAACATTTACTATTTGGCCCCTCACAGAAAAGGCTTATTGACAATTGATCCTACTAGATTAGTGCTGGATAAAATAAGAAATTATTAAGTATTGGGTGGGGGGAATAGACTGTGAGTTCGGGACTGACATGGACACACAGCTTTATTTAAAACTGATAACCAACAAGGGTCTACTGTATAGCACAGGGAACTCAATACTCTGTGGTAACCTAAAAGGGAAGAGAATCTGAAAAGGGATGCATGTGGATGTATGTATAACTGAATCACTGCTGTACAGGTGAAACTAACATAACACTGTTATTCAACTATGCTTCAATATAATTTTTTATAAAGTTAAAAAAAAGAAGAAATGATTATATACAGTGAATCTCTGACAAGAAGATAAAATGATCAAGTCAAAAGTGAGAACCCAGAGAGGTAAGGAGAATACTGACAGTTATTTTTGTCCTGAGGACAGCTGTCTAATTCTGAGAATCTGAACATCAGTTTTGCTAGCCTTGGAGGGAAAAGATGGAGAGAATCAAAGTCAAGGCAAAACCATGGTGGGAACTGTTTCCCCATAAAACTGTCACCCCAAAGGGCTCTATCATTTGGGCAAAGGTAAACTAAAATTAAACCCCACCTCTATCCCCAGGTATCTACAAATAAAGTTACCAATCAGTGAGGTGCTGAGTGGGAAAGACCCTGAAACCACAAGCCCAAATTTTGAAAATCTTTTCAACCCAATTTTATCAATCACATATTTAAAAAAAAACTCAAGTCATGAATTTAGATTAAAGCAATCCTAACCCCAAGGCACCTGGCAGAAACAAATGCAAAAATGTCTCTGGAGGACAAGCCCTTTATCTTATGCCTTAAATAGTTACCACGAGACAATGTGTAGCAAACAAAAATAGTCAAGCACAAAATGGAAACAAGGCACCAGGAATGAGAACTAGTTGTAACAGAAATAAACAGTATCACACATAGCAGTATAAAGCTATTAAACCTCGTTTACAAAAATAAAAGACAAGCTGGAAAATATCTGCAGTAAACACAACTGTTAGATTGACCTTGTCAACAGAACTTTTAGGAATGAAAGCTACAACAACCAAAATTCAGAATTCAACAGATAGACTTTGTAGAACAGTAGACTGTTCAGTTGCTCAGTCGTGTCCAACTCTGCAACCCCATGGACTATACAGTATACCAGGCTCCTCTGTCCTCCACTGTCTCCTAGAGTTTGCTCAAATTCATGTCCACTGAGTCAGTGGATGATGCTATCTATTTCATCCTCTGCCACACCCTTCTTTTGCTTTCTATCCTTCCCAGCATCAGGGTCTTCTGCAATGAGTCAGCTCTTAGCATCAGGTGGCCAAAATACTAGAGCTTCAGCATCAGTCTTTCCAATGAATATTCAGGGTTGATTTCCTTTAGGATTGACTGGTTTGATCTCCTTGCAGTCCAAGGGACTCTCAAGAATCTTCTCCAGCACCAAATTCAAAAGTATAGATTCTTCAGTGATCAGCCTTCTTCTTCATGGTACAGCTCTCACATCTGTACATGACTACCAGAAAAAGCAGACTATACAGTAGGTTTGTCATAGCTTTCCTTCCAAGGAGCAAGCAGCTTAAATTTGTGGCTGTAATCACCGTCCACAATGATTTTGGAGCCCAAGAAAATATAATTTGTCACTGCTTCCACTTTTCCCCCTTCTATTCGTCATGAACTGATGGGACCGGATGCCGTGATCTTAGTTTTCTGAATGCTGAGTTTCAAGCCAGCTTTTTCACTCTCCTTTTCACCCTCATTAAGAGGCTCTTTAGTTCCTCTTTGCTTTCTGTCATTAAAGTGGTATCATCTACATATCTAAAGTTATTGATATTTCTCCCAGCAATCTTGATTCCAGCTTGTGAGTCATCCAGCCAGCACTTTGCATGATGTACTCTGTATGTAAGTTAGGTAAGCAGGGTGACAATATACAGCCTTGATGTATTCCTTTCCCAATTTTGAACCAGTACACTGTTTCAGCAGACAACACAAAGCTGAAGAAGAGGAAATTAGTAACCTGGGGGGAAAACCAGAAGAAAAGTGTCCAGGATCTGTCTCCATGGATTTCTCACACTTCTGCATGGTCCAAGCCTTCTGAGCAAAGGACATGTTAAGTAGCAAATGGCCTTGGTGGCTGTATTCCTCTGGAGGAATTAGGGGTCACACACTCCCCAGAGATATATCACAGTAGCAAAGATAAAGCCCTTTCTTTTCTCTCCCTGGAGACGTTTCCCTACATTCAGGATAACAAATCTCAAGGTCCCTTCCTCTCTCAGCCAGGGGAGATTTACCTACATCTCAAGGTAAAAAGTAATCTCTCTGGAAGATATCCCAGAAACCCTCAAGTGCTCACAGTCTCTGAATTTTGGGGTTCCTTTCCTGGGATGCACACAACTGTATGCACAGGTATCATGTAGCTCTTATCACATCACCTTGTAGGAATTAGGGTGTAGGGAATGGATGCAAGGTATTGCCATAATAAACCACCTGTATCCCTCCCCAGGTGTCTGTGTCATTAGTACATGTTTAAGCACCTCTGTATGTGTCTGGCTAACTTGTGAGCTGAAAAACAGGGTAAAATTTAAGATCCTTCATAGTTTCTGACTTAATAGATGCATACACAGAATGATAAAGAAAACAGATGGAAAATATGAGAAGTTAAAAGACACGAAAGATAGAGTAAGAAAGTCTAACATAAATCTAGCTCCAGAAAGAGGAGAAACTGGGGCAGAATATTTAAAAACATAACAGCTGGAACGTTTCCAGAATGAATGACACAAATCTTCAGATTCAAGAAAGGAAATATATTCCGAGCAAGACAGATAAAAATAAATCCACACCAAAATATATCAACTGCAAAATTTGTGGGGTGTTTTTCCCCCCTTTTCTTTTTTGGCTATACCAAGCAGCTTATGGGATCTTAGTTCTGCAACCAGGGATTGAACCTGGGCCCTGGCATTGAAAGTGTAGAGTCCTAACCACTGGACTGCCAGGGACTTCCCCTAATCATACAATACTTGGATAGACTTTTGGATAGATTTCTCTTCAGTAAAATTGGAAATCCTAAGACAGTGGAATGGAACACAACATTATAAATCTATACTTTCGACAATGACAGTGGATTGATTAACATCTTTCAATCTGCTGAAAGTAAGCTAGGACTCTTTTCCCAGCAAAAACAGCGTTCAAAAATTGAGGCTGAATTGTAAATTACATCACAATAAGGCTGTTATTTTTTAAACTGGCTATCATGAAAGAAGGAAATGGAACCCACTCCATTTGGCAACCCCCTCCAGTACTCTTGCCTGGAAAACCCATGGACAGAGGGGCACAACTGAGCAACTTCACTTTCACTTTTCATAATTAAAGAAACAGAGTACTGGTGAGGATGTGAAGTGAAACCCTTATCCACTGCTGGCGGGAATGTAAAATGGTGCAGTTACTTTAGAAAACAGTCTGGCAGTTCCTCAAAAAGTTAAACACTGAGTTATCATATGATCCAGCAACTCCACTGCTAGATATACACTCAAAAAAGCTGAAAACAGGTATTCAAACAAATACTTGTATCTGAATGCTTACTGGGGCATTATTTATAATAGCCCCAAACTAGAAACAACCCAAATGCCCATCAACTGATGAATGAATGGATAAAGGAAATGTGGATAACCATATAATGGAATATTACTTGCTCATACAAAGGAATGTAGTACCGATAAATGCTACAATGATGATGAACCTTGAAATACTAAGCTAAGAGAAAGAAGCCAGGCACAAGGAACAACATATGGTATGACCCCATTTATATGACATGTCAAAAATAAGCAAACCTATAGAGTAATTAGTGATTGCCTGGGGCAGGGGTGCTGGTTAGATTGTGGTTTGATGGCTAGGGGTGTGGTGTTTTTCTTTGGGCTGACAAAGCTGTTCTAAGATTCAGTGTGACAACTGCTGCACCGGTGAATATACTAAAAGCCTCTGAATTCTATACTTAAAATGGGTGAATTTTATGGTATGTGAGTTACAGCTAACAAAGTTGTTATTTAAAAGTCAAGACAGGGGACTTCCCTGGTGGTCCAGTGGTTAAAACTTCGCCTTCCAATGTACGGGGTACGGGTTTGCTCCCCCGTCAGGAAGCTGAGATCCCATGTGCCTGGTGGTCAAAACACTAGAACACAGACAACAGAAACAATATCGTAACAAATTCAATACAGACTTAAAAAAAAATGGTCCACATGAAAAAAAAAAATCTTTAAAAAATAATCAAGGCAAAATAAAGATATTTTCAGATAATCAAAAACCAAGAGTTTACCACCAGCAGACTCTCATTAGATGCAATTCTGAAGGATGTACTTTCATGTAGCAGAAAAGTGAGCCTGGATGGATGACAGCTAGACTGAAGGACAAAGAAAGTGGCGGACATTCGGTTAAATCTATGCAAACCTTGACTGTACAAAATAACAGTGTCCAGTGGGGTTAAAAAAATAGGTAAAACACCCAACAATAGATGACCCATAAATGAGGGAGGCAAAGACAGTGAATGTGTTCCAAGGCCCTTGTCTTGTCTGTGAGGAGTGTAATAAGTGTTGATAAGCTTAAAACTTTGAGAGCATAAATATGCATTTGTACTTTCTAGGGTAACTACCAAAGAACAAAAGCAGAGTATGTAACTTAAAATCTAGAAGGGAAAAATGATTAAAAACAAACAAACAAAAAAACTTTCACCTGTAAGAAAGCTACATAAAAGAGGAAAAAAATAATACAAAGGAAAAAATAAGGTAGTAGATTTAAATCCAAAAATTTATAAATTATAATAAATGTAAACAGACTGTCTTGATTAAAAGATTACAATCTGAATAAACGGTATCTAATATTTGCAGATTATTAGAGTCACATGTAAAAAATTAGGTGTATAGGAAGGCTGAAAGAAGATGGAAAAAATATACAAAAACTGCCCCAAAAAAGCTGATGGCTATATTCATATCAAAGAAAATAAATTTTAAGACATAAAGCTTCAGTAGAGATAAAGAATATAATGATAAAGAATTCAATTCACCAGGAAGATTCACTACTTTAAATTGGTATGGCTCATAAAATAACTGCAAAAATACATGCAGCAAAACTGATAGAATGACAAGAAACAGAAAAAAGCCTGTAATTATAGATTTAAAATTAGCGCTCTGTAAATGACAGAACAAGTAACTAAACAATCAGTAACAATCCAGAAATTTGAATAACACAAACTTGACAACTACACCATGTACACTTTTCAAGAACAGACATTTATAAAAACCAACCCTGTACTGGGTCACAAGGCAAGTCTCAACAAATTTCAAAGGACTGAATAATAATGACATGCTTCCAACCAATTGTAATTAAGCCCGAAATCAGCAATAAAAAGATAACTAGGAAAAAAAAAAACTGTTTTCATATCCATTGATGATTCATACCTGAAGAAATAATATGGTTATATAATGAAGGCTTTTCTAATCCCATTCTTTAGCAGCTGGCATTACCATTTAGTAGTTGGCATTCCACTATCAAGAACTTTCCTGTCTCCCCTATTTGTTTTCTATCAGTAAAGATTCTTCATTTATTCAGTGGGTTGTAATCTATCCTGTCATTATTTATGTTGATGCTCTAATTGTTTCATATATGGATTATATATATATAGATTCTGAACTGGGGGAAAGGGAGCAGGAGTGAGGCATGACACCGGGGCATGCAGAGACTTTTGGGAGAGATGGGTATGTTCGCTAACCCGATTGTGGTGATGATATCAAAGCTGATCAAATCATAACTCAAATGTGTGCAGTTTATTATAGGTCAACAAAACAGCTTCAAAAAAGGCAAACTCAAGGAGCATCTCTAGAAGACTGAATTTTACTTCACTCTAGCTGTTTGATAACACTTGGGGCTTCCCTGGTGGCTCAGTGATAAAAGAATCTGCCTGCAATGCAGGAGACGAGGGTTCGATCCCTGGGTTGGGAAGATCCCCTGGAGGAGGAAATGGCAGTATTCTGTCCTGGGAAATCCCATGGACAGAGAAGCCTGGCAGCCTACAGTCCACGGGGTTGCAAAGTATCGGACACAACTGAGCACGAGCACAAGAGACAGATGACTAAATCAATAACAGTAATATGAAGCACCCAATAAGATGTTTTTGAAGTTTCCCTTCATTGGTCTGAAACAATTTATTAGCATTGTGGTTACCTAGACTTTTGAAGTTTAGTAGAATTTTCCCTATGAAACCATTTGCACCTAATGCTTTTTGTTTTCAATGAAATGGTTCTTTCAAAACTGTTTATCCTATGGAAATTGAACTATTTAACTTATAATCTTTATGAGGATCCATTTTATCAAATTCTATTTCTCTACCCATTTCAGATGGTGACTGCAGCTATGAAATTAAAAGACGCTTACTGCTTGGAAAAATAGTTATGACCAACCTAGACAGCATATTAAAAAGCAGAGACATTACTTTGCCACAAAGGTCCATCTAGTCAAAGCTATGGTTTTTCCAATAGTCATGTATGGATGTGAGAGCTGGACTATAAAGAAAGCTGAGCGCCGAAAAATTGATGCTTTTGAACCGTGGTGTTGGAAAAGACTCTTGAGTCAGATCCAACCCGTCCATCCTAAAGGAGATGAGTCCTGAGTGTTCATTGGAAGGACTGATGTTGAAGTTGAAACTCCAATACTTTGGCTACCTGATGTGAAGAGCTGACTCATCTGAAAAGACCTTGATGCTGGGAAATATTGAAGGCGGGAGAAGAAGGGGATGACAGAGAATGAGATGGTTGGATGGCATCACTGACTCAATGGACATGAGTTTGAGTAAACTCCGGGAGTTGGTGATGGACAGGGAGGCCTGGTGTGCTGCAGTCCATGGGGTTGCAAAGAGTCGGAAACGACAGAGCAACTGATCTGAACTGAACCCATTTCATATAAATATTCAAATATGTTTAGAGGTATGCAAATTAATCTCATCAGTTCAGTCGCTCAGTCATGTCCAACTCTTTGTGACCCCATGAATAGCAGCATGCCAGGCCTCCCTGTCCATCACCAACTCCCAGAGTTTCTTTTCTATCAGTGAGTTTTTCCCCATTTGTCATTTTGTATTTGCGATTTCCCCCTATTTTCTTTAATTTTTAAAACTTGATTTATTTTGGCTGCACTGGGTCTTTGTTGCAGCAGGTGGGCTTTTTCTAGGTGGGGTGAACAGAGGCTGTCTTCCTTGCGGTGCGTGGGCTTCTCATTGCAGTGGCTTCTCTTGTTGTGAAGCACGGGCTCCAGGCATGTAGTAGTAGTTCCAGGGCTTGGGCTCAGTAGTTGTGGCGCACTGATTAGTTGCTCTGTGGCATGTAGGATCTTCCCAGACTAGGGCTCAAATCCGTGTCTCCTGCATTGGCAGGCAGATTCTTAACCACTGGACCACGAGGGAAGCCCAATCCCCCCGCCTATTTTCTTAAGTTAGGCAGTAGTTTGCTAGTTTGCTAGATTTTTCAAGATACAAGATTTTGATTGATTAATCACGTTTTTCAGTTCTCTATCTCATTAATTTCTCTGTCTTTATTATATTTTTGCCTCTTGTGCTTTCATTTGGTTTACTTTGTTGTCCTTTTTCTAACTTTCCAAGCTTGCAATTTAGTTCATCTATTTTCTTTCCTTCATTTATAATGGCTTTAAAGCTATAAATTCCCCCCTTCATCACTTCATTATGTGTCTTACAGAATCTGATTTGTTGTTTTCATTTCATTAATTTTCAAGAATCCTTTATTTCTATCTGTATTTCCCTTCTGTCCGACAGTATGTTAATAGAAAGTTTTTAATTTTCTAGATGAAGAGCCTTTGCCTTTAAAAAAAAAAAAATTCTAAATTTCTAGTTTTGTTGTACAATGACAAGAACAGTTCAAAATATTTGTACTTTTGGGGAAATACTAATGTTTTCTTTGTGACCAAACATATTGCAAAAATTAAAAAAGGGAGAAATTTCACTGAAAACAGTTGCAAAGTCTTGAAGGGGGTGCTCTCCTCACATGTTCTTCTTTCATAGCTTGCTTTACGTTCCTGGGCAGGAAGCTTACTTTATCACCTGATTTTCTCCTTGTTAAGCAACAGCGCAGTCGATGAGATCTGCAACTCAGCCACTCTGAACTCGTGCTTTCCTCCAATGGTCTTGGGTTCAGAGCATCCCTTTCCAACTTCTTTCTCCATATAAAGTAAGGTTGTTCTCCTATGTTTTCTGGGCTTACCTGTGGTTTGCTATAGTTTGCATGTCCTAAATTGCAATTCCTCTGCCATTCCTGAATAAGTTCATTTTGCCAGTAAAATAACTATTTTATTTTTTAGGTTGATAACATGAACTATTTTTATGAATATAAAATGCACACTTGAGTAGATACATTATTACTGGACTAATCCTACAATTTTCCCATAAAAATTACTTTAATTTTTCAAAGTAAAAAAAAGAGATAGAGAAAGGAGGAAAGAGATCCAGGAAATCCTTATGTTTGGAAATAAAGGAATATACTTATTAAAAAAGCATGCATCAAATAAGATAACAGAATGGGCATTAGTATATATTTTTGAACTGAACAATAATGAAAGTTTACATATAAAAACTTGTGCTCTGCAACTAAAGATGCACTTACAGGGAAATGCACAGCCTTAACTATTCTATCTCATATGTTTTTCATTTTCACAAATGAAAAACAAAATAAGTCCAATGAACATAGAAAGAAGAAAATTATAAAGAGCCAAAATAATGAACAAATAATAGTCAGTAAACAAGGTTTGTTCTGTGAAAAGACTTATCAAAAACAAGAGAAAAGGCATGCATAACTCACTATCAAGACTAAAAGAAGAAACTCAATCACATATAATATAGACATTAAAATATAATAGGTTGTTATGAACAACTTTGAGCCAGTGAAATTTAAAGTTTAGATGAAAGGGACAAATTTCTTTACAAACATAGTTATCAAAACTCATTCAAAAAGACAGAAAGCCTACAGCCTTACAATTAAAGAAATATCTGTGGTTAAAAGTCTACCCATAAAGATACTATCATCACCCAAGAGCTGGTGAATTCTTCTGAGCATTTATGACAATAGAATATTCTAATTATAAAATACTTTATTTAAAATTCCAAATTTTAGAATGATTCCAAAGTACAGAAAGACTGAACCTCCCAACTCTATGAAACTAGCATAATTTTGGTACAGAATTCTGCAAGGGCAGTTAACAAGAAAAATTACAAGTCAATTCTCATGCATGAATGTAGCCACAAAAAATCCCAAACAATATGTTAGCAAACCAAATCCAGTCATGTATAAAATATATTATGACCAAGTCGCACTGTTTCAGGAGTGCATGGTTGGCAACATTAATAAATCAAATTATTAAAGCAGAAGAATCTTATGATTTTTCTCAAGAGCTGCAGAATAAGCATATGGTAAAATCAAATAAATATCCATTCACAATGAGATCCATTCTTTATGAAAACTCTTATCAAAGAAGGAATAAAAGGGAACTTCCCTAACCCTAGAGGGGATATACAATTACAAAATAAACAAGCCTCCATCCAGTGGGATGAAATTTAGAAAGCTTTTCCTTTTAGATCAGGAACACTACAGCGATGCCCACTCTCACTGCTTCCATACGATGTGCACCGGAAGTTTAAGCCAAAGCAGCACAGCAAGAACAGTAAACAAACAGCACAGGAGGACTGGAAAGAAGCAAGAACATTAACATTCACAAATGACACACTGTGTATATAGAAGGACTAGGAGATCTTCAGATTAATGGAGGGGGAAAGCCTCAAGAAGATGCAAAGGGCAAGGAAACAGATTCTTCCGTAGAGGTTCCAGAAAGGAACACAGGGAACACCAATACCTTGATTTTAGCCCAACGAGACCCATTCAACTTTGGGACTACAGACTGTAAGATAATAAATCTGTGTTGTTTCAAGCCACTGAATTTGTGGTTACTTGTTACAGCAGAAAACAAATGCAGTGAGTTTAGGCAGACTGTGAGTATACAAAAATTAATTCTATTTTTATATATCACCAATAAACAGAAAATTTCAGAAAGCTTACCATTTACAATGGCATAAAAATTTTAAAGTCCAAAAAATAAATCTACCAAACTATGTCTATGATTCTGTTCAGAAAATTATAAACAATTATTAAGAGAAATTAAGGAGTAATCAAAGGACTCTTTGAGACCCCATGGAATTCTCCAGGCAAGAATACTGGAGTGAGTTGCCGTGCCCTTCACCAGGGACTCTTTCCAACCCAGGGGCCAAACCCAGGTCTCCTGCATTGCAGGCAGATTCTTTACCGTTTGAGCTACCCAGAAAGCCCACAAGGAGTAAACAAATATTTGAATCATAGTCATGACTGGAAGACAACAACACTATCAAGATGTCCATTCTCCCCAAACTGATGTATAACTTCATGCAACTCTAATCAAAATTCTATTTTTTTCCCTTGAAGGAATTTAATAGATGAATGTATAGTTTATATGGTGATACAAAATTCCAAAAATAGCCAAGACACTCTTGAAGACCTACAGGGTCAGAAGACTAGCGCCAGCAGACATATGAGGACTTACTAAAAACCTACTTTAACAACAGTGAGATACTGATGCAAGGATAGGCAAATAGATCAGTTTCTCTTTGGTCTAAAGAGACTAAAGAATCCACAAGCAAGGCAATATACAGACACTTAACTGATGACAAAAGTGGCGCTGCAGAACGCTAGGGAAGGAGTCTTTCAGTAAATGGGGCTGGGGCACTGGATATCTACATAAGAAATGAAATTTAAACACTACTTCACTCCACACACATAAATCATTTTCAAATGAACTGCAGCTCTAAATGTAAAGGGCAAAACAATAAAGTTTCTGGAAAAGAATACAGAATAATTGTATAATCACCAAGAGATTTATCAAACAAGATATAAAAAGCACTAACAAAAAA
This sequence comes from Bos indicus, assembly GCF_029378745.1. NCBI lineage: Eukaryota > Metazoa > Chordata > Mammalia > Artiodactyla > Bovidae > Bos > Bos indicus. Next base: position 22,208,589 of record NC_091780.1, read on the forward strand.
GATAAAGATAAGAAAAACTGAACTGTCATTTTAATTAAGAATCTTCTGTGTGCCAACTAGTTTAAAATAACTTGCTTGGTGGCTCAAACCGTAAAGAATCTGTCTGTGATATGTGAGACCTGGGTTTGATCCCTGGGTTGGGAAGATGTCCTGGAGAAGGGAATGCCAACCCACTCCAGTATTCTGGCCTGGAGAATTCCATGGACAGAGGAGCCTGGCAGGCTACAGTCCATAGGGTTGCAGAGTCAGACATGACTGAGCGACTTGCACTTTCAGGACCTGACATCTGAAAATAAAGAAAAATAAGATCCTGATTGGGCTTCCCAGGTGGCACAGTGGTCAAGAGTCCACCTGCGATGCAGGAGACTCAGGTTAGATGCCTGTGTTGGGAAGATCCCCTGGAGGAGGAAACGGCAACTCACTGCAGTATTCTTGCCTGGGAAATCCCATGGACAGAGGAGCCGGTGGGATACAGTAGAGGGGGTTGCAAAGAGTTGGACACGACTGAAACAAGCACAAGCAAGCAAGCAAGGTCCTGATCAGCACACAAATTAGGATAATTGTTCTCTTTGGGGATGAGGATGAGACTGGGGCAGAGAGGAGGCTTTTGAAGGTGCTAGCAATGTTCTAACCTGGGACATGGGTACAGGGGTGTTTGCTTTGATACATGTCATTAACATGCTGTTGGTGGAGTCCCCAGAGACCACTCCCTCATGTTCAGTGATGAAGGACCCCCACGCATACAGTCCCAATACACAGCTAATTTTCATTACAACAGGCGGTAAAGACACACCATCAGATCAGCAAGGGGAAAAGACACGCCAGTCTCTAGGAATCCATGCTGGCTTTACATACTCTCTCCCTACTAGACAGCATGCTCTCTCTCAAGGAAAGCGTAGCTACATGTGCACAATGGTTCTTCCCTAGGGAACTCACCAGAGATGCAATGGTTAGGGTCTTTATCTAGGGCTGGTCACATGAGAACCCTTTAACCCCAAAATGTCAGCTTCCCAGAATGAAAGCAAGTGTTAGTGCTCCCCGTAGGCAAAAGGACCTTATTAGCTTAAGAGAGGTTCCAAAAGGTTCCAAGAGTTCCTAGACACCAGTCAAGGGCCAATCTTGCGTGCAGGTCTAAGGATAATTCTCAGGCCTACTATGTTAACTACTCCCACAAAGCTTATGGGCTTCCTTGGTGGCTCAGCAGTAAAGAATACGCCTGCTAATGGCAGGAGATGCGAGTTCGATCCCTGGGTTGTTAAGATCCCCTAGAGAAGGAAATGGCAACCTACTCCAGTATTTTTGCCTGGGAAATCCCACAGATAGTGCCTGGTGGGCTACAGTCCATGGGGTCACAAAAAAGAGCTGGACATGACTTAGCGACTAAACAACAACACAGTTTATATGGATGTTTTCTACACTTTTCCCCATGAAATATAATGTATATTATTTCACAGTAGGGTGGAGGAGAGGAACTTAAGAGTTTGGGATTGTACATATTGCTGTATTTAAAATGCATAACCATCAAGGACAAACTGTATAACACAGGGAACTCTGCTCAATGTTAAGTAACAACCTAAACGGGGAAAGAATTTGAGAAAGAATAGATACATGTGTGTATAACTAAATCACTTCACTGAACAACTAAAACTATCACAACACTGTTAATCAACTATACTCCAATGTAAAATAAAAAGTCAAAAAATTTTCATAATAAAAATGTTTAAAAATAATTGACTAAAATTATATTAAATCCACTTTTAAGAGCCACAGACGAGAAGATATCAGCAATATGTATAACAAATAAAAACTATGTGGAATGTAAAAATATCTCCTACAAAACAAGAAAGACAACTGCACAGAAAAGACAGAATACTTGAAGAGTCACTTTAAAAAAGAGGAAACAGTCCATAAATACAAGGTGCTCAACTTCATTAGTAATCCAGGAACTAAAACCATAAGAAAACACATACACGTACTTGACAGGCAAAAAACAAAATCACAGTATCAAATATTAGAAAGGATGTGGGGTAATGAAAAGTCTAATACACGTAGGAGTGCAACCACTTTTGAAGACCATCTGGCTTCAGATCAAAAAGTAAAACCTAAACATACCCTTAGACCCAGTGCTTCTACTCCTAGTTATATACAAACTAAAGAACGTTTGCAGCAGGAGTATATACAAGATCATTCAGAGCAACATTAATAGCCAAAATCTGAAACCAGCCCAAACGCCATCAAAAGCAGGGTGGATAAACTGAGGCACAATCAGACAACAGGATATTCTATGGCAACAAAATAAGCTTTTATTCTAAATCATTAAATTATTTAAAAAATTAGAAAACCTATATCTGCGCCTTCCCTGGTGGGCGAATGGTAAAGACTCAATGTGTTCACTGCAGAGGGCACAGGTGCGATCCCTTAAGCTAATAAGGTCCTTCTGCCTATGTGGGGCACTAACACTTGCTTTTATTCTGAGAAGCTGACGTTTTGGGGCTAAAGGGTTCCTATTAGTTATCCCTGGGGGAACTAATATCCCCCATGCCACAGGGCATGGCCAAAAAATTAAAGAAGAAAAGGAAAACTTGTATCTACAATATGGAAGAGTCTCACAAACGTAACATTGAATCGAAGAAGAAAGACAAAGTAGAAACAAACCATCAAGCCATTTACTGAGTTCAAAACCAGGCAAAACTGAATTAACTGCATTACTTACACGTGCAGACAGGGGGTACTGGGGGTACTGATAATGTTATATTTCTTCATCTGGGTGACAGTTACATGTAATTACAGTTTTATAATTATTCTTTACATTTACATAATTTTAATATAAAGTTAAACTCTATATTCTTTATTGTATATATACACACACAATGTACTTAAAAAATGTATCTACTTTCACACACAAATTTTTTTTGCAAAAACAGCAACAAATAACAAATAAAGCATTAATATTAAAAACACATAAAGCTCCAAAGAACAAATGATCAGGGAGTATAAATACACAGTTAACCAGAATATACACATACAAAATAATCTTATGGAAAAATGTTCAACTTTTCTAATAATTAATACCATGAGACATTTCACACCTATTAAAACAAGAAGAAGAATGGAATACTGTGATAATTTACAAGATAAATGACAACCACAAAGACTGAGAAGCTACGTGGAATAACTTAAAACTGGGGAAAAAAACAGTAAATTATGAATACACAAAGGTTATTTAGAAATTTTAAAATTTAAATTTCATGAGAAAATAAAAACAGCTGAAGTGAGTGAAAGACAGATTATGACTGCAAAATTTTTTTCTTGATATTGAGAACATGGTTCATTAAGATATAGGACTTTTTAGATAAAGTAAACTCAATAGTTCCTTGCTATTCTTTAAGAACAAAGTCCCTATGTCATAATGCCAAGAACTTCCACTAGCTGCTTTTAACTTGTATTTTCACTCTGTGCCAGAGATTGTAGGAAGCACTAGAGGACAGAGATAGGCAAGACATAATTATTACCCTCAATGAGCTTCTAGATGAGTAGGAAATAGCCATGCCAATAAATAATTATAATGGAATGGGGTAAGTCCTACAAAGTCCTTGTAAAGTCTTTTCTTACAAGTCTTATGACTTCCCAGATGAAGGTAAAATTCAGGAAAATCACAGAGCAGCTTTCCAAAGAATACTGAATTGGATCTTGAAGGACAACTGGAACCTTTCAGACAGGGTGGAAGTTGTGAAGAGTAGTCAATGCACTATTTGTGCAAAGACTGGTGTGGACTAGCAAGGGTTAGAAGAGACTGTTCAAAGGCCTCATGTATCAAGCTACAAGCAATGGAGACCCACAATGGCTTTTCCCATTTTGCTCCCCAAAATACTCTGCAGTTACCCATGGACCTCTTTTTCTATCCTTTCTTCCCTTAAACAGAATAAATACAAAATACAACCCAAGTAACATACAGCTGTAATGCAATCCCATGAAATTTTTCACAGAATTAGAACAAATAATTCTAAAATTCATACAGAATCATAAAAGACCCCAAACTGCCAAAGCAATTGTGAGAAAAAAGAACAAAGCTGGAGGTATTGCTCTCTGAGACTTCTGACTATACTACAAAGCCACAGAAATCAAAACAGCACAGTACTGGCATAAGCACAGACACATAGATCAGTGCATCAGGATAGAGGGCGCAGAAATAAACCCACACACCTGTGATCAATTAATTGATAATAAAGAAGGCAACAATATACAACGGAGAAGAGTCTCCTCAACAAGTGTGCTGAGTAAACAAAAAGCCAATCAAAAAATGGGCAGAAGACTTAAACAGACATTTTTCAAAGACATACAGATGGCTAACAAGTACATGAAAAGATGCTCAAAACTGCTAATTGTGAGAGAAAATGCAGGTCAAAACAATGAGATAACACCTCATAATATTAGTGATATCTGACTCAAGATATCAGTCAGAATGGCTGTCATCAAAAAGCCTACAGACGATAAATATAGGAGAGAAAGTGGAGAAAAGAGAACCCTTGTATACTATTGATGGGAATGGTGCAGCCAGCAAGCAAAGCAATATGGAGGGTCCTCAAAAACTGAACTACCATATGATCCAGCAATTCTACTTCTGGGCATATATCTAAGAAAAATGAAAATACTAATTCAAAAAGATACATTCATCCCAATGTTCATAGCAGCACTATTTACAGCAGCCAAAACATCAAAGTAATGCATCAGCAGATGAATGAATAAAAAAGATGTGGTGTGTACACACACACACAAATAAATAATACTCAGCCATAAAAAACATGAAATTCCACCATTTGTAGCGATATCAGTGGACTCCGACCATTATCCTGCAGTAACACTTAATGGAGTATAATCTGCAAAAATACCGAATTGCTGTGCTGTATACCTGACACAAATACAATACTGTAAATCACCTATACTTCAAAGGAAAATGTTACATGTTAAAATATATAGTTAACTAGTGCTACTACTAAGTTGCTTCAGTCGTGTTCGACTCTGTGGGACCCCACAGACGGCAGCCCACCAGGCTCCGCCGTCCCTGGGATTCTCCAGGCAAGAATACTGGAGTGGGTTGCCATTGCCTTCTCCAAAATACCTACTATCTACATCAAAGGTCTCTCTCCTAACCTTAGAAGTAAATTAGGGCATTACTAACATATGCAAGAAAAATAATAAATTATTGCTTGGAGAGAAAGACAAACAGGTCTACTCCCTGCTGGTCCAGTGGTTAAGACTCTGCACTTTCCTTGTAGGAAAGTGAAAGTGAAGTCGCTCAGTCGTGTCCAACTCTTTGCGACCCCATGGACTGTAGCCTACTAGGCTCCTCCATCCGTGGGATTTTCCAGGCAAGAGTATTGGAATGGGTTGCCATTTCCTTCTCCAACTAGTACTACTATATTTAATATAGTGTTTATATTTAATTTTGTACTATATATTTCCTTTAAAAACTTTTTTAAAATATTTCAAACATACAGAAAAGTACAGAAAATAGAACAATTCCCATGTACCCACCAACCAAATTTAAGAATTTCTAAGTTCTGTCCTGTTGTTGTTTAGAAGCCATGGACTGTAGCCCGCCAAGCTCCTCTGTCCATGAGATTTCCCAGGCAATACTGGAGTAGGTATCTCCAGGGGAATATTCCAGAATCAGGGATCAAACCTGCATTTCCTGTATTAGCAGGCGAATTCTTTACCACAGAGCCACCAAGAAAGTCCAAACTCTATCCTATTTCTCTTTTAAAGGCATAAAACGTTTCAGATATATTTAAAATCCTATTCACTTCCCCTATCTTCCTCTCCAGAGACTGTGACTATCCTAAAGTGGATGTGTATAATTTCCCTGCACATTATTCTTTTACTGCACATCTAACACTACAGTCTTTTTCCAATTTTTAAATCCTGGGTTTCCTCATCAGTAAAATGAAGGCAATAGCTTCCGGTTGCTGGGAGGATGAGAAATATTATGCATAAAGTGGTTATCATGGGGACTGATGCTGAAAATGATTCAAGATCCAGAAATTTCCTTTCCTCCTACTAGACTATAAGTTACTTTTTGACAGTTAGCAACCTGGCTAACTAAATGTTGTTTCAATTTAATTCTACTTATTATTTCACACAGAATACTCTGCCTCTCCCTTCTCCAATTTTGGCTTTCTCACTATGTCCCTTAACCTTTTTTTTTAAATTGAAGTCTAATTGCTTTACAATGTTGAGTTAGTTTCTGCTGTACAATAAAGTGAATCAGTTACATAAATTGCTCCTTACTCTTGACAGGGGCACAGGAGTGCTATTTATCCATGTTGGTGGCACCAGGAGCTGGCTGTTGTTTTTCTCCATAACTTGTGGCTGACTTTTGCAAACCCATGGACTGTAGCCCGCCAAGCTAAGCCCCTCCATCCGTGGGATTTCCCAAGCAAGAATACTGGAGTGGGTTGCCATTTCCTTCTCCAGGGGATCTTCCCAATCTTGGGATCAAATCCACATCTCCTGCATTGGCAGGAAGATTCTTTACCACGAGGGAAGCCCAAGCTGTCAGGTACCATTTCAGGCCACTAGACATCCAAAGTTGCAAGTGACCTAAGGGCAAGTAAGGGGTACATGAAGAATCCCCCGGTTGTACAAGGTGTTTTGGGGTCTGGCAGTTCTTAATTAAAATCCTATCTCTAGCATTTACAAATGCCCTTTCACAAAGACACGTGTTTGTGCTCTAGTCTCAATGGCTAAAGTGAGAACAATCCTACCTAGTTCTCTGGGTGGTGATAAAAGAATCCTTACTAAGTAGTAAGTACTCTATGAAGCATTTACTGGCATATACAGCATTAAGTCGGTTCAATACTAACAAAAACTCCAAGACGTAAAATAGGTCATCTCCTTCATGTAAGAAGGAAACTGAGGTACTTTATGAGTTGGAGAGCCACAGTCCTAGTATGTGCAGAGGCTGGCATCTGAACTCAGGAAATCTGATACAGTCTGTGCCCTTAACCATTTCCCTTTGCTGGAGGTAAGCTACAGTTAAGATAAAGGGGTGCCGGGCACGTGGTACACAGCACTCAAAACACCACTGCCTGGCTCATGATTGTGGAAGGCCATTTAGAAACGTACAGTGTTTTGGTTTTCCCTCGGTAGAGAAACGGGGTAGTGCCAGGAATCTAGACAGTTGACTGTTCTGTGCCAGGCATCAGGGCAGGCACTGGAGCACACGAACAAGAACATAGTGGGTGCCAGGCCGGCTCTGCCCCCGACGCCCTGGGACAGCCTGGTAAAGTTAGCCCCCGCCCCCGGGCCTCTGTTTCCGCATCTGAGGATCTTCTCTCATGCCGCTCGCGGGACTGGAGGACTCCGGACTCTGGCCTAGCCGAACCGAGGGAGACAACGGAAGGAACCGGAGAGGCCTCCCTCTCCATCCCTGGGCCGGATGGCCAGGAACGGAGCTGGGCCAGGCGGACAACCCGTAAGTCGGCGTGTGCGGGAACTCACCTCTCCTACAGTCTGGAAGCGGGTGGAACCAGGATCTAAACTACCCGCGTCGCTGCCACAGCCCCGGGGCCGCGCGCCAGCTCATTTCGCGCCGGAAGCCGACAGATTCCGATTGGCTGCGTCCCGAAGAAGCCGACCAATACTGTCCCTCGGTGGCACCTGTCCCCCGCCCCATGGGCTGCTGGGGCAGGATACGCGTACAGGGCCGAGAGGGGCACGTATTCGCAAAGCCCAATCAAAGCCCGGAATTCGAGGTCAGGTGACTACAGTTAATCCCCCGGGCTTCCGGCCTTGGCAGAGTCCTTTGTTTTTAGTGAGTTAAAAAGTGTGTTGCAAAAGGCTGTCAGTGAGAAAGGCTCCTGGAACACGACTGTGGCTGAATTGAAAACCCCCGCGTTTAAGGGGAGCCTGAGATTTTTGAGTTCCCATAGGCCCCGCCAAGGCTCTGCGCCCCGGTCTTTTTGGTTCTGTCTCTGAGTCTTGAACTCCTGTCCTCTCCACCTGCTTGGTAACGCTGGCCTCTACCCCACACAGTATGTTCTAAGTGAGCAACTGGAAATTGTTATTGATGGAGAAAAGGGTGTCAAACTCAGATGCATGCAGGGATATGTGCAGTAGCTGAGTGAAAACCCATGCTGAGGTTCCAAGTGATTTTTTTCATCAGGAAACTGTGGGCCTTCTGATGCCAGATTTTCTTTACTCCCTAAAGAAATGAATTTATTTGTCCTTTAAAAAAAAAACTGAAAAATCTGTTTCAGTCCTATTTTGTGATTGAAATCTGCTAGGTTTTTTTCCATTTTCTAAAATTAGAGTATAATTGCTTTACAATGTTGTGTTTCTGCTGTACAACAGAAGTGAATCAGCTGGATGTATACATATATCCCCTCTCTCTTGAATCTCCCTCCTTCATCACCACCCCCACTGCACCCCTCTAGGTCATCACAGAGAACAGAGTTGAGCTCACTATGCGATACAGCAGCTTCCCTTTAGCTATCTAAATCTGTTTTTCAAATGTTCAGAAACAAAGCCTAATGGGACAATCAGAACACATCACTGTTGAATTACTCTAGGAAAAAAATGCAAAAGCAGAGTCAGCTAAGCAGACTTTTAATAGCAAAATGATCAAACAGGAAGCAGGATAGGGATAAAGAACAAAGAGTGAATAATTTACCAAAAGAATAAAGCGTTAACTTTTAAATTCAAAGGGTACCACAAGTAGGATCCTCTCTCAGAATTCAATAAAGTTTGACCCTCAGCTGAAATCACCTAAACCACACACTGCCTGAATTCTCCTTCGCTTTTTTCTTCACTGTCTTTCAACTTTGTGCTCTTTTCCAGTGCGAGGCATTGTGCCAGGCCCTGGAGAGTGTCCTTGAGGAGCATACATTCTTTTAGACATCTTTTGAGGAGGCAGACACTTGTACACTTTATGACAACAACACAAGCGCTAACAATGCTGACCTATGTTACAGAGGTACCTAGGAGGGCAGATTTGTCAGGTTAGGTGAGGATTTCAAAAGGTGTGCTGATAGCTGAGTGATAAATAGCATGTATGATCTGTAGGCAGAGGCCAGGAGATGAAAAACTATGTAAGGTAGCTTTAAGAAACTATCAGAAAAGGGGAAAATAGAAATTACACATTAGAGGAAACAGATGACACACCTCAGTTTGGACTTCACTCTGAAGACAAATAACAATTGTTGGTTTTGGGGGCAAGAGAGATAGGGAGACGTTTGTGTACTACTCTTAGGTAAAATCAATGATTTTATATATATGTATATCACTTTATACATATATATAAATAAATGTATCTTCACCACTCAAGTTATATACCATTTCCAGCACCCCATAAGATTCTCTTGTGGAACTTCCATTGCGGAGTTAATTTCTACCCTTTTTCTCCCTGAACATAGTATCTTCAAGCTTCACCTGTCTGTGTACCAGTAGTTCATTCTCTTTTATTACTGTGTAATGTAGAGGAAAACTGAAAAATTTTGAAATGGTCTAAAAACATGAGCTCTGAAATGGTTTAAAAATTGAGTATCCAGTGAAACCATGGTGCTGCTAGCACACCCTTCTGGGATACCTGACTTGATATTTGACTTGAGTGTTCCATACCTTTCATCATCATGGAAATAACTTAGTGTTTTTAAAGATCTATTATTGTGTATAGAAATGCAAATTGTGTTCAGTGCAATGTATTTTATTACTGCACTGTGGGTTCGATCAGTTCTGCCAGGTTTTGCATCTATTTGTAAAACATTTCATTATTCCTCATTTATTATGTGCCTGCCTGCAGTACTTTGAACTTTTCTTTGAACTTTGTATTAATATCTTCCTGGGTCTCAATAATTAATGACTTAAATATTAATAAAAACCTTTGATACATTCATTTTATATCTATGTGAGAGCTTGATTAAACTAGATTTTTAAAATTATTCTTTAACAACAGTGTGCAGTTGTATGAACACAGTACAGTTTATTTATCCATTCATCTGCTGATGGACATTTTAATTTTTTCCCTTTGCCTATTATAAAGCTGCTATGGATGCCTTTGTATAAATCTTTTTGTGAATAAATGCATTAATTTTTCTTGGTAAGTATCTAGGAATGGAATTTCTGAGTCATGGAGTAACTTTGGTGAAAACAGACTTGTTTTCAAAGTGTAACTTTTTACACTCCCACCAACACCATATGAGTTTCTTACTTTCTGCATCCTTGCCAACACTGGGAATGGTCAATCTTTTTCGTTTTAGCTATCTGTAGTTATTCTGTGGTATCTCATTGTGGTTCAATTCACCGTTACCAGAGAAGGTTTTTATGAAGGAAGGGACTGAGTAAATTTACATTTTAGAAAATTTTTTCTGGCTTTTATGTAGAGAATGATACTTGTATACCAAAGCTCATAGCAGCATTATTCATAATAGCCAAAATGTGGAAAGAAGCCAAGTGTCCATTGGCAGATGAATGGATAAACAAATGTGGTCTATACATGCAAAGGAATATTATTCGATCTTAAGAAGGAATGAAATTCTGATATATGCCACAACATGAATTGAACTTTTCATACTGTTCATGGAGTTATCAAAGCAAGAATACTGAAGTGGTTTGCCATTCCCTCCTCCAGTGGACCACGTTTTTCCAGAACTCTCCACCATGACCCGTCTGTCTTGGGTGGCCCTACACAGCATGGCTCATAATTTCATTGAGTTAGAAAAGGCTGTGGTCCATGTGATCAGATTGGTTAGTTTTCTGTGACTGTGGTTTTCATTCAGTTTGTCTGCCCTCTGATGGATAAGGATAAGAGGCTTATGGAAGCTTCCTGATGGGAGAGACTGATTGAGGGGGAAACTGGGTCTTGCTCTGATGGGCAGGGCCATGCTCAGTAAATCTTTAATCCAATTTTCTGTTGATGGGTGGAGCTGTGTTCCCTCCCTATTGTTTGACCTGAGGCCAAACTATGGTGGAGGTAATGAAGATAATGTTGACCTTCTTCAAAAGGTCCATGCAATACCACACTCAGTGCCCCCAACCCCACAGCAGGCCACCACCAACCCACACCTCCGCTGGGGACTCCTGAACACTCACAGGCAAGCCTGGGTCTGTCTCTTGTCGGGGCACTGCTCCCTCCTCCTGTGTCCTGGTGTGCACAAACTTTTGTTTGTGCCCTCCAAGAGTCTGTTTCCCCAGTCCTGTGTAAGTTCTGGCAGCTCTATGGTGGGGTTAACGGCAACTTCTAAGAGGGCGTATGCCATACCCAGGTCTACAGCACCCAGAGCCCCTGCCTCTGCAGCAGTCCACTGCTGACCCATACCTCCACAAGTGACACTCAAACACAGTTCTGGCTCAGTTTCTATGGGGTCTCTGTGTCCTGGTGCTCACCAGGTTTGTTAGAGCCCTCCAATCATCTCTGGTGGGTATGGGGTTTGATTCTAAATGCAATTTTGCCCCTCCTACTGTCTTACTTGGGCTTCTCCTCTGCCCTTGGACATGGGGTATCTTTTTTGGTGTGATCCAACATTCTCCTGTCGATGGTTGTTCAGCAGCGAGTTGTAATTTTGGAGTTCTCCCAGGAGATGAGCACATGTCCTTCTACTCTGCCATCTCAAAAGGCAAGATGGATGAGGATGTTTGCTATGACCAGCGCATTCTCTTGGCAAAACTCTGTTAGCCTTTGACCTGCTTCATTTTGTACTCCGAGGCCAAATTTGCCTGTTACTCCAGGTATCTCTTGACTTCCATTGGAATGGGTGAATTTGACTCAGATGACCATTATATCTACTACTGTGGGAAAGAAGCCCTTAGAGGACATGGAGTAGCCATCACAGTCAACAGAAAAGTCCAAAATGCAGTACTTGGATGCAATCTCAAAAATGACAGAATGATCTCTGTTCGTTTCCTAGGCAAACCACTCAATATCACAGTAATCCAAGCCTATGTCCTGACCAGTAATGCTGAAGAAGCTGAAGTTGAATGGTTCTATGAAGACCTACAAGACTTTCTAGAACTAACACCCAAAAAAGATGTCCTTTTCATTATAGGGGACTTGAATGCAAAAGTAGGAAGTCAAGAGATACCTGGAGTAACAGGGAAATTTGGCCCTGGAGTATGAAACAAAGCAGGTCAAAGGCTGACAAAGTTTTGTCAAGAGAATGCACTGGTCATAGCAAACACCCTCTTCCAACAACACAAGAGAAGACTCTACACATGGACATCACCAGATGGCCAACACCGAAATCAGATTGATTATATTCTTTGCAGCCAAAGATGGAGAAGCTCTATACAGTCAGCAAAAATAAGACCAGGAGCTGACTGTAGCTCAGATCATGAACTCCTTGTTGCCAAATTCAGACTGAAATTGAAACAAGTAGGGAAAACCACTAGACCATTCAGGTATGACCTAAATCAAATCCCATATGATTATACAGTGGAAGTGGGAAATAGATTCAAGGGATTAGATCTGATAGATCTGAAGAACTGTAGACAGAGGTTCATGACATTGTACAGGAGACAGGGATCAAGACCATCCCCATGGAAAAGAAATGCAAAAAGGGAAAGTGGTTGTCTAAGGAGGCCTTACAAACAGCTGAGAAAAGAAAGATGCAAAAGGCAAAGGAGAAAAGGAAAGATACACCCATTCGAATGCAGAGGTCCAAAGAATAGCAAGGAGAGGTAAGAAAGCCTTCCTCGGTGATCAATGCAAAGAAATAGAGGAAAACAATAGAATGGGAAAGACTAGAGATCTCTTCAAGAAAATTAGAGATACCAAGGGAACATTTCATGCAAAGATGGGCACAATAAAGGACAGAAATGGTATGGACCTAACAGAAGCAGAAGATATTAAGAAGAGGTGGCAATAATACACAGAAGAACTATACAATGAAGATCTTCATGACCCAGATTACCACGAAGGTGTGATCACTCACCTAGAGCCAGACATCCTGGAATGTGAAGTCAAGTGGGCCTTAGGAAGCATCACTATGAACAAAGCTAATGGAGGTGATGGAATTCCAGTTGAGCTATTTCAAATCATAAAAGATGATGCTATGAAAGTGCTTCACTCAATATGCCAGCAAATATGAAAAACTCAGCAGTGGCCACAGGACTGGAAAAGATCTGTTTTCATTCCAATCCCAAAGAAAGGCAATGCCAAAGAATGCTCAAACTACTGCACAATTGCACTCATCTCACATGCTAGCAAAGTAATGCTCAAAATCTCCAAGCCAGGCTTCAACAGTATGTGAACCGTGAACTTCCAGATGGTCAAGCTGGATTTAGAAAATGCAGAGGAACCAGAGATCAAATTGCCAATATCTGTTGGGTCATTGAAAAAGCAAGAGAGTTCCAGAAAAACATCTACTTCTGCTTTATTAACTATGCCAAAGCCTTTGACTGTGTGGATCACAACAAACTGTGGGAAATTCTTCAAGAGATGGAAATACCAGACCACCTGACCTGCGTCCTGAAAAATCTGTATGCAGGTCAAGAAGCAACAGTAGAACTGGACATGGAACAACAGACTGGTTCCAAATAGGAAAAGGAGTACGTTAAGGCTGTATATTGTCACCCTGCTTATTTAACTTATATGCAGAGTACATCTTGAGAAATGCTGGGCTGGAAGGAGCACAAGCTGGAATCAAGATTGCCAGGAGAAATATCAATAACCTCAGATATGCAGATGACACCATCCTTATGGCAGAAAGCAAAGAAGAACTAAAGACCCTCTTGATGAAAGTGAAAGAGGAGAGTGAAAGAAGTTGGCTTGAAATACAATATTCAGAAAACTAAGATCATGGCATCTGGTCCCATCACTTCATGGCAAATAGAAGAGGAAACGATGGAAACAGGGACAGATTTTATTTTGGGGGGCTCCAAAATCACTGCAGATGGTGATTGCAGCCAAGAAATTTAAAAACGCTTGCTCGCTCCTTGGAAGAAAAGTTATGACCAACCTAGACAGCATATTAAAAAGCAGAAACATTACTTTGCCAACAAAAGTCTATCTAGTCAAAGCTATGGTTTTTCCAGTAGTCATGTATGGATGTGAAAGTTGGACTATAAAGAAATCTGAGTGCCAAAAAATTGATGCTTTTGAATTGTGGCATTGGAGAAGACTCTTGGGAGTCCCTTGGACTGCAAGGAGATCCAACCAGTCAATCCTAAAGGAAATCAGTCCTGACTATTCATTGGAAGTACTGATGCTGAAAGGTGAAGGTCCAATACTTTGGCCACCTGATGTGAAGAAGTGACTGATTGGAAAAGACCCTGATGCTGGGAAAGATTGAATGCAGGAGGAGAAAGGGACGACAGAGGATGAGATGGTTGGATGGCATCACTGACTTGATGGACATGAGTTTAAATAAGCTCTGGGAGTTGGTGATGGACAGGGAAGCCTGGCATGCTGCAGTCCATTGGGTCGCAAAGAGTCAGACATGACTGAGCAACTGAACTGAACAGATGAATGAACTTCAAAAACATTATGCTAAATGAAATGTCAGTCACAAAAGGACAAATATTTTATGGTTTCCGCTTATATGTGGTACTTAGCATTCAGAGAGAGAAAGTAGAATAATGGTTACTAGGATTTGGGGGCGAGGGGTGTCATAAGGAGTTACTGTTTAATAGTGGTGATAAGTTCTTCAGTTGCACAGTAGTGGTGGGTGCACAACAATGCAAATGTGATTGATGCCATGGAACTGTATATTTAGAAGTGGTCAGTGTAGTAAAGTTTATATCACATGTGCTTTAACACACACACATATATGCACAAGGCTGGTGTTCAGCAGTGGCAGTTCTTGTCTCAACTATAACTGCAGAATTTTAATTTTTGGAAGTGACTGAGTGATGGCATGGAAAGAAGTCATGGCATTCGAAGAAGAACTTATTACTTATGTTTTCCAAGAAACACCACATAGGGCCATATGGGGAAGCACCAGGTTTGGTCAGGAGTCAGAAAGGAACAAGGGGATGCCCCAGTCAAAGCCTTTACCAGGGTTTCTTCAGGAAAGGGCAGGTATATCAGGGAAAATATGGGGTTAGCCAAGAAGTTCTAAGAAACTTTCAACCCAATAGTTTAGGATCAGTTAGTCTAAAGAATTCTTTTGAACTTTACGGCTTTGGAGCTGTCCCTAAAAGTCTGGTACCTGGCCTTGATGTAGATCCCAGAGGAGAGCTAGACAAATTTGGCTGTTAGTTTGGCCTTGTCGGAGAAGGCAATGGCACTCCACTCCAGTACTCTTGCCTGGAAAATCCCATGGACGGAGAGCCCCCAAGGCAGTCCGTGGGGTCATTGAGGGTCGGGCACGACTGAGCGACTTCACTTTCACTTTTCACTTTCATGCACTGGAGAAGGAAATGGCAACCCACTCCAGTGTTCTTGCCTGGAGAATCCCAGGGACCAGGGGCCTGGTGGGCTGCCGTCTCTGGGGTCGCACAGAGTCGGACCCAACTGAAGCGACTTAGCAGTAGCAGCAGTAGCAATTGGCCTTGTGATTAGTAGACATTAAATAGATAAATGTAGAGTCTAAGAAAACAGCAACCCCTCTCCACCTAGGGGCACTTTCCAAGCAGCCAGTGCTAGGGGCCATGTGTGGCCTCAGCTACACATGTTAGGCATAAAATAGCAGCTTCCCTAGCTTCACCATATATCCTTTCATATCTTTTTACACTTGTACATTTGGGATTGTTACCTTTTAATAGTATTAATTACATAATTTAAAATAAAAAGCTAGAGGTTGCAATGGTATTGTATAAGCCTTAGTAAGAACAAAGCCTATTATACCAAATACATTAAATGTTCAAAGTATGTAAGATAAGTATATTTATACTTCTAACCACTTGGGAGCAAAGTAAACAGAACAAAGTCAAGAGACCAAGTAGATGGGAAAAGATCTTAATTAAATTTAAAGCTATGCATAGTCTGTCTTTTATTATGTTTGCTAAGGAGATGCAAGAAGCTTTCTGAGATATCCAGTGGTAACTACAAAGTTCTTCTCAGAATATTCAGTGTTATCCATAAAGAACTCCTGCTTCTGTGTAGGATGTAGTCAGTATCAGTAGGTCTTCATTTGTGTGGCAACAATTGCAAAGAAAAAAAAAAAGGATAAATTAAAAAACTCACAATTTAAAAGACATCAGAGGGTTTCTCTGGTGACTCAGTGGTAAAGAATCCACCTTCCAGTGCAGGAGACACGGGTTCGAGTGGGAAGATCCCACATGCCTCAGAGTACCTAAGCCTGTGAACCACAACTATTGACCCTGTGCTCTAGAGCCCAAGAGCAGAAACTATTGAGCCCACGTGTGGCAACTACTGAAGCCCACATGCCCTAGAGCCTGTGCTCCACACCAAGACAAACCACTGCAACGAGAAGTCCGCGCACTGCAGCTAGCGAGTAGCCACAGCTCCTTGCAGCTAGAGAAAAGCCCAAGCAGCAACGAAGACCCAGCACAGCCAAAATACATAAAATAAAATAAAATTTAAAAAAGACTTCAGAGAGCAGTAGGAACAGAGCAGGAAGATCTCATTCTAGATGAGCTGAGATTGTTGGTCATTTTTTCCGAGTCACTGCCGTGCTGAAGATTGGGTTTGCTTTACGGTGAACGATTGAAGCCATTCAGGCTCCTATTACAGACTAGAATCTAGATGCGAGGCTCTTTTTCCTATGGGATATTTGGTGAGTGACAGGGGAGACTAGGGGTGATGATGGTGGGGCCGGGGTAGGGCCTGGCTGGGGACCTGGGCTGGAAAGGTAGCACAAGGTCCGCAGTCGTTTGGTAATTGGAGGGTGGAGTCTCACTGGGGAGAAGAGCCTGCAAAAACACAAGATAGATCTCACACTCAGGATAACTAAATCAGAGGTGGACTGAATCCAACTAAGGCTGCAGCTCACCCCAACTCAGCTCAGTTCCTGATTTCACTGAGGCACCCATCCCTTTAAGATATATTGTCTAACATAGGAGACATCAACCCTCTAGGGGAAAATGGGCTTCCCAGCTGGCCCAGTTGTAAAGAATCTGCTGCCAATGCAGGAGATGCAAGAGGCGTGGGTTTGACCCCTGGGTTGGAAAGATCCCCTGGAGCAGGAAATGGCAACCCACTCCAGTATTCTTGCCTGAAAAACCCCATGGACAGAGGAGCCTGGCGGGCTACAGTCCATGGGGTCACAAAGGGTCCGACACAACCAAGCACACACACACACACACACACACACACACACACACTAGTGGGGAATATGGTTAACTTCACTGTCTGTGATTCTTTCATATACAATATTTGGCATATGATTAAAAAATTACAAGTCATAGAAAAAGCCAGTATGGTAGACTGAGCAATGTCCTCCCAAAGATGTGTCTGTCCTAATTCTCAGAACCTGTAGGGACTCTGCTGATGTGATTCAGGATCTTGAGATGGAGAGAGTATTGTGGCTTATCCAGGGGGGCCCAATAAAATCACAAGGTCAGAGTCAGTAGTAGGTGGAAGGATAGAAGTGAGAGTTTGGAGTTATGTGGACAAGGGGCCACAAGCCTAAGGAAGCAGGTGGCCATCAGAGTTGAAAAAGACAAGGAAAAGGATTCTTCCCTACAGTTTCCAGAAGGGACCCACCCCGCTGACACCTTGACTCTAGCCCAGTGAGACCGATTTTGGATTTCTGACCCCCAGAACTATAAGATAATAAATCACTGCTGTCTTAGACTTCTAAATTTGTAGTAATTTATTAACTAGTAGTGGGAAACTAATACAAATGGACAATGTGACTGATAATCAAGAGGAAACATGAGGCAATAGAAGTAGACCCATATCTGATCTGGATATCATGGACTTTAAAATAACCATTTAAGGGAATATAAACTGGTACAGCTGTGTTTTCACTACAGAAAATAAGGAGGCTCTTCCAAAAACTGAAAATAGAGTTGTCATATGATCCTGCAATCACAGTCTTAGGCACATATTCAGAAAAAAACTATTAATATAATTCAAAAACATATATGTACCCCAATGTTCATTGCAGCACTATGTACAATAGCTAAGACATGGCAGCAACCAAGCACACATTGACAGATGAACAGATAAAGATGTGGCATATATATACACTGGAATACTACTCAGCCATAAAGAAGAATGAAATGATGCAATTTGCCACAACATGGATAGACTAGGAAGTTATCATACTGAGTGAAGTAGGTTAGAAAGAAAGGAAAATGCCATATGATATCACCGATGTTTCAGTTCAGTTCAGTTGCTCAGTCGTGTCCGACTCCTTGCGACCCCATGAATTGCAGCATGCCAGGCCTCCCTGTCCATCACCAACTCCCAGAGTTCACCCAAACTCATGTCCATCGAGTCATGAGTGATGCCATCCAGCCATCTCATTCTCTGTCGTCCCCTTCTCCTGCCCCCAATCCCTCCCAGCATCAGAGTCTTTTCCAATGAGTCAACTCTTCACATGAGGTGGCCAAAGTACTGGAGTTTCAGCTTTAGCATCATTCCTTCCAAAGAACACCCAGGACTGATCTCCTTTAGGATGGACTGGTTTGATCTCCTTGCAGTCCAAGGGACTCTCAAGAGTCTTCTCCAACACCACAGTTCAAAAGCATCAATTCTTTGGCGCTCAGCTTTCTTCACAGTCCACCTCTCACATCCATACATGACCACTGGAAAAACCATAGCCTTGACTAGATGGACCTTTGTTGGATCTCAAATATAACACAAATAAACTTTTATGAAATAGAAACAGACTCACAGACATAAATAACAGATGTGTGGTTGTCAAGGGGTAGAGGAGGATAGGAGAGAGATGGATTGGGAGTTTGGGATTAGCAGATGCAAATTATTATTTATACAATGAATAAACAGCACAGGGAACTATATTCAATGTCCTGTGATAAACCATGATGGAAGAGAATGTGGAAAAGAATGTATATACATAAAACTGAATCATTTTGCCATATGGCAGAAATTAACACATTGTAAAGCAACTATACTTCAATAAAATAAATTTTAACAATGAAATAACCATTGAAATATGTTAAAGAAAATAGGATCAATGAACAAATGGTGGCAAGCTATGAAATTTCAACAGAGAATATGTAAATATATAAAAACCAAATGAACATCCTAGGATTAACAATATCTGAAAGGAAGCATTCAGATGTGCTGAGCAACAGACCAGACGCAGCAGAGGCAAGAGATTAGTAAACTTGAAGACAGGCCAATAGAAAATATCCAAACTAAAGTACAGAAAGATAAAGGAATAGAAAGAACAATGCTAACTACAAAGTTTTTGTTTGATGTCTTCCCAGCATACAATATTTAGCCAAGAAGATTATTCATTTCATCTTCGAATGTTTGTTGTAGCAGATACAAGGGAATTTGTTTACTTAAATTGTAAGTAAACTCACTTTGGGAATCGTATCGCAGACATTCCTACTAGACTCTTGGACCTAGTTTTCTTCCACAGATTGCACGTAATATAAAGTAAAGCTTCTAGTGGATTTGAATCTAAAAATCACTTCATTGTCTGACTCTAAAATCCAGTTTTCATATTTGCAAAATGAAGGTAATAGTATATATCTCATAGCTTTAGCATGAAGATTAAGGGACATAAAGCCCTTAGCATAATAATGCCTGGCACAGAGTAAATGTACACTTTTATTAGCATATTTTCCTCAAGCAGGTACATCTGTATGTCAGAAGAAGCATCAGAGGGAGTATGAGGTAAAGGACTTTCATTAAATGAAATAAGCTTAAATGAAATCAGGGATGTAAAGCTCTCATAAGGAGATGTGATGGTGCTCTTGACTATTTTTACAAACCTTTTGTTTATTTTTCTTTTTGGCTGCGCTGGGTGTTCGTCGCTGCTCTTGGGCTTTCTCTTGGTGCAGCGAGAGGGGCCTACTCTTGGTTGCAGTGCTCAGGCTTCTCTTGTTGCAGTGCACGGACTTCAGGGCACACTGGCTTCAGTGGCTGCGGCTCTTGGGCTCTGGACCACAGGCTCAGTAGTTGTGGCACGTGGGGTTAGTTGCTCTATGGCATGTGGGATCTTCCCAGACCAGGAATTGAACCTATGTCTCCTGCATTGGCGGACAGGTTCTTTACCACTGAGCTGTCAGGGAAGCCCAGGACTTTGTTTTCTTGAACCCACTTCATCATTGCTATTAGAAATCAATCTCTCATTCCTCTTTCTCCCTGCTTAAGGCTTAAGGGGCTCTTATCTGATCTCCTTAGAGAACCCTACCTTCTCAATAGGCTTAGTTTTTTTGAACTGTATTTTTGGACTATTGTTTTCTACTTTCATTATCACTTTCTCTTTCCTCTGAGCCAATAAACACAGAACTGACTTAAATTGATGAAGTGGAGGGGAAGGGATGATAAAAGAAAGAAATAAAAGTGTATCAAGTAAGGGACTTTCCTGGTGGCATGGTGACTAAGAACCCGTGTTCCCAATGCAGGGGGCTTTGGTTTGATCCCTGGTTGAGGAAGTAGATCCCGCATGCCACAACTAAGTGTTCGCACGTCACAGGTAAAGTTGCTTGCCACAACTAAGACCCAGTGCAGCCAAATAAAGAAATATGTATTTTAAAGTATATCAGGTAAGGAAGGGTTCCAGCTATGATACAAACTTTGGTACCAGATTAGCCTCAAACAACCATAAAACTGGACAAAAAAATATGGGCAACCATTCTCATTTGCCTTGGACAACAGACAGTACCTGCCACTGATCCTTGAGAGAAGGGAAACTCATTAGATGTGCCCCCAAATCATTTTTGTTCTCTGCTGGGAAACAGTTTTCAACCATAGCACAGCAAGCTGAAGTCCTAGCAGAGTAGGAATGCCTTGCTGAGTTGAAGAGATAGAGATCAGAGTTCAGGGTTGTTGAAACAGCTACAGTCTACAGGTCATGGCGCTGACAAAGATGTTGCTATGAAGTGTGGGAGGCAAAAATCTATATGTGTGGGGGGTCCCCTGTGAACACTTGGCTCAGGTCTGGGATGCACATGTATAAGAGAAGACCACCTGAGGCTTTCCAGAGAGAGGCTGCTACTAAGTTGAGGATAAAATAGATACTAGAAGTCAAGCAGATAACAGAATCTAGAGCCTCTAAAATGTACCAGCCACAGTGGCCATTAAATTGTCTAAAATTTCTACACATGTCAAAAACAAAAACAAGGAAATGTGAACCATAGTAAAAACAACAAAAAAGAGTCAATAGAAACTGACTGCAAGATGGCCCAGATGCTGAATTTAGCAAAGACTTTAAGGAAATCATTATAAATATGTTCAAAAACCTAAAGCAAAATGTGTTCAAGGAATTAAAAGAAAATATGGTCATAAGGAGTGAAGTAATGGGGAATCCAGCCCAAATGTATGCAGTGGGGTAGGGGGATCTAGGGATCTTTCAAACTGCTTTTGCCCAATCCTCATTAATTTATACACTTCTTTACTCCCAATTCCAGAGATTCCTGGTTCCGTCAGTGGCTGTGCCTTTTCAGAATTCCGTGTTAACTGCGTTGGTTTTCACTTTTGCCCACTACTAGTCCAGGACCTGTCTCTTCCTGGATCTGCTAAAAGTCACCATTCCTCTTCTGCTAACTTCCAAAATTTTGTTACTGCTGTCTTCTCTGTTCCCTCATCTTTGTAGATATATTGTAGCTTAAAAAAATTACTATGATTTTAGCAGGAGTTTTAGAGGGAGTGAATCTAGATGTGAATGTTTAATCTGCAGTTTCAGCCTGCAACTCCTGTATTAGTTCTTAAAAGTGATTTAAATAATGTAACGTTTCCTGGAAACTGTTCTCATCCAATATGTTAACAGCCTTCTGTTGGCCTCCTCCTCACTAAAAGGCCCAAATGAGATTTCTTGTTCTCTTTCTTCTTGTGCTGTCAAGGGCCACAAAGACTCTAAAATAAATTACAATTATGCCTGTCCCAAGCCCATTAGTTGGACACGACAAATCAGTTTAAAAAAAAAAAAAAAGACGTTCATTTTCTTCTAGGGAAGTAGCCATCCTCAAGGGACCTGGGCTCACCACAGTCTCACAAATGCATACCTTCTTGGACATGTCTGGCTTTTGCTGACAGTAAATATTAAATCATGCTTCAAATATAAAACCTCTACTGCATCTAACTCAAGCTAACCACATTACATGATTACCTAGGTCTTAAAATCTAAATGGATTTTCTTCCCTTAAACAAGTCCTGTCAGCTGTGCATTAGGTACCCTTGACTCTGCAGTAAGCAATACACTCTTTTCTGCCATTAAAAAGCAATACTTACGTTTGTTGTACAAAGACTGATGGAGACAATTTCCATTGCTGTTATAATCCTCTGTACAACTGGTAGCACCAGATGTGCCTCTGGACTCTGTCCTGTCTAGAGCCACAGCCAGTGACCAGGACATCTGTCTCATTGGAGTCTCCCTCTGTTTTTGTCTTTGTTGTTGTTCATTGTTCAGTCACTAAGTCATGTCAGACTCTTTGTGACCCCAGGGACAGTACCGCACCAGCTTCCTCTGTCCTCCGCTATCTCCTGGAGTTTGCTCAAATTCATGTCCATTGAGTTGGGGTTGCTATCTAACCATCTCATTCTTTACCGCCCTCTTCTTTTGCCTTCAAACTTTCCCAGCATCAGGATCTTTTCCAGTGAGTCAACTCCTTCCATCAGGTAGCCAAAGTACTGGAGCTTCAGCTTCAGCATCAGTCTTTCCAATGAATATTCAGGACTGATTTCTTTTAGGATTGACTGGTTTGATCTCCTTGCAATCCAAGGGACTCTCAAGAGTCTTCTCCAACACCACAGTTTGAAAGCATCAATTCTTCGGTGTTCCACCTTCTTTATGAGCCAACTCTCACATCTGTCCATGACTACCTCTAAATGTGGAGAGGTCTGCTCCTCTTCAGGTACAGCACTCCCTCTGAAAACCAAAATACAATTCCCATCTACTGTCTAAGTATGTTAGTATTACATTTCACTCATCTTGGCTGGTCATATTACCCTTACACATCGTCCCCAACTAAATCCAACAATTTCACTTCCAACTCCAATATATTCAAAACCTCGTATTTGTCTTACTGTTTTTGAAAACATACCTGTTTGCCTTTATACAACCCTTCTCCCCTCTTTTTTGTTAACAGAATCTTGGTTTCTTGCAGACATCTCTATATATATCCCTCCTCCCCTAGAAACTACCACTTTTCCCAGTCCAGGGGCAAATCTTGATTAATTGCGTACCATTCCCCCGAACAGGGATTGATCCAGTGTGGATACAGTTCTGCCAGTGAGATATGGGGAGGAATCTCCTGGGGAAACTTCTGAGAAAAGTTTCTTCACTCCCCCTCACAGACCCCCACAGAGTCGTTTTCTTTCGGAGCTGCAGCCACCTTCTTGTGACGGTGGTCTGGGCTGAGGCGGGCAGAGGAGAAAGACGGAAGGACATCTTACTGTCGACTTTTACACAGATGGATCTCTTCATTGGTTTCAGTGTCATTCCCCTTCGATGTTCCCCTTAGATGTGTGACGTCTGCATAGGTCACTGACTGCTTTCCTCAAAACACACACCCTTCATATAAATCTGCCAATGTCTTTATTTGTTCCAGCTGACTTTGGGCTTGCTCATATTTGTGGCCAACTGGAAAGCAACAAAGTGAAAAGAAGTCTCCAAATGTCTTTAGATTAATGACTTTCCCCGCCTTCTAACTTCTTCTAAAGAAGTCATGAGGTGCTCCAAGTCAAAATGCCATGGCTACCGCAACCATTTTCTCTCTTCTCGGGCCATGACTTTATTTCCTTCACTTTCAACTGGCTCCTCTGAAACTTTAACTTTCTTGAATGCTGTTCTGCTCTGAAACCAGGCTGCAAGTTTACAGGGACATCTGTTGAGGCCAAATGGTCTTCAACCAGCTCACCTTCATTCCCCAGATGGCCACTTGATGGCGCCCAAGAATCTTCACTTCAGTGGCAAGACCTGTGGGGATGGCTCACGTGAATTAAGCGGTGGGCTATGATAAAGGAGGTCTCATAAAAGGTATCAGTCTGTTCCAACATGTTTCGTGAGTGGTAATACTGTCATGTAAGCCACTTTTAAGGATATAATGGGAGGGGAAAATCCACAATAGAATCATTCTGTTTGGTTTCATCCAGATAAACAAATACTGATCACATAAATACATATTCATGAGAAATACAAAAATATCACCACATGCAAAATATAAAATACTCCCATCATCAAAGAGCTGTGAAAAGTCACCACACTCCGATTTGAAATACTGCTATTATTTAATATAATGGAACACACACTTCATTGGTCAAACTGGAAGTCTTTCAGAAACAGCAAGAACTTAACTGTCAACTCTCACTGTAGATTCATCAAGGGGGTAAAATGATAAAAAAAGTATCTTAAAAACTATGTTGGCCAATATATACGCAGGAACCTGAGTCAGATGGCCTAGATCTTGCCCTTAGTTCTTGGGAGTATAAGATGAGTGGTTATCAAAGAGGCAAGACTTTCTCATCTTGATATATTAATGGGTTGGCCCATGAAACATCCCACTATGTTCTCACAGGCACACACTGAAAAGAAATCGTATTAACTGACTTTCTACTGAAGTTACGCATTTTTTTGGAAATTTTGTCAGGGCCTTTCGTTCATAACTGTCCTATCACAGCAAATGCTGTTGGTGCTTCACCTACATCCCCTTGGGTACCTCTGATTCTAATTCTGATGTGTGTTTTCTCCCCCCATATATCAAGCAATTCTTCCACATCAGCTGTGTGTCCTACAATTCAACTCAGTTCTGATACTACCTACCTAAAGATAGATAACCACAGTTTAAGGCTAAATCTTACAAGACTCTCCCCCACCCCAGATGCCAATCATAATTCCAGGTTTTCACCTGGGTTTCCGACCAACCACTCAAGATAGGAGGTTTCTATGACCCCCTTCTTGGATTTCATTAATTTGCCAAAGCAGCTTAGAACCCAGAGAAATATTTTACTTGGTAGATTACCAGTGTTTTATAAAAGGATATAACTCAGAAACGGTCAGAAGAGATACACACGGCAAAGTGTGTGGGCAGGGTGCAGAGCTTTCATGCCCTCTCTGAGCACCTCTCCCTGAATTTCCACATGTTCACCAGCCCAGAAACTCTCCAAATCCTGTCCTTTGGGGGTTTTTATGGAACCTTCATTACCTAGGCATGATTGATTAGATCATTGACCATTGAATGGTCATTGAATGATTGAACTCAATCTCCAGCCCCTCTCCCCTCTCTGGAGGTCAGGGGAGTGGAACTCAAAGTTCGAAACCTCTAATCACATGGTTTGTTCCCCTGGCAACTAGCTCATCCTTAGATGACCCAACAGCTTCCCAAGTCACTTCATTAACACAACTTGAAAAGAAACCTTTATGGTGTCTTTATCACATAGGAAGTCCCAAGGATTTTAGGAGCCCTACGCCAGGAACAGGGTCAAAGACCAAATATATATTTCTTATTATAAATCACAATATCAATTCCTTTCACCCTTTCTATTTTGTCATTCTTTAGCTTCCATGCCTTGGGTTTCTAATGGCTTATATCTGCGACTTCATTCAGAGGATCTCCCTTGGGCTATGGGAGCTACTTTGAACATCATCATACAAACAGAACAGGAATTCCCTGAGAGTTTGTGTTCTTCTCCCTACTGGGTCCATGCTACTGGTTGGTTCAGGAGTATGAAAGTACAGATCTCTTGTTTAAGAAGGATGAACTACGTGAGGTATAATTTACCCTTCAGAACTGCCCCCTGGATCAGGCCGAAGCTGGGGCTTGGCCAACATCATCCTCTTCCTGGCTGCTTCCCTTTCTATACCTCTTTTCCCCATTTTTTCCTTGTTTTCCCTGGAGCACTTCTGTTGCAGTGAAAAGGAAAAAAAAAGAAATGGGTTTTTCTCTTTCCCTTTCTTGAGAACAAAGAATATAAGAGAACAGTGAGCAGGCCTGAACATTCCTAGCTTTCTTTTTATTTTACTTTAACTGCTTCTAACTCTGCATGTCTATAACTAAGTTTGCTTTTCTGCCTCCTAACTCTGCAGGAGCTACACTTCACACGTCTTTTCCCTTGACTCTTTGCTAAATACACCCCCTATCTGGTGTTTATCCTTACAACACCCTTCCCCCTGTAGTTACATATCAGAAGGAAGGCGGCAGAGCCACTGAACTGCCAGACTCAATTACCGGGTTGCTGTAATTGAGTAAGCTGACACCAGTTTATGACTGTCATTGAAACAATGCAAGAGGAAGAAATCAAGATCCTGTCACTTTTGTTTCTCATCACCAACTCCTGACTGCCAGCCCTTGCCTCATATGAACCCCTAAACCCCTCATGGCTCAGATGGTAAAGTGTCTGTCTGCAATGCAGGAGACCCGGGTTCGATCCCTGGGTTGGGAAGATCCCCTGGAGAAGGAAATGGCAATCCACTCCAGTTTTCTTGCCTGGAAAATCCCTTGGACCGCTGAGTCTGGTAGGTTACCCTCCATGGGGTCGCAAAGAGTTGGACACGACTGAGCGACTGAGTGACTTCACTTTCACTTTCAAACCCCTCATGGCAGAGGGCACAGTTCTCAAGGCACGGGCCTACCCCGTTCCCCTCTCCACTGGCTGAGAATAAAAGCCACCTTTCTATTTCCTCTAAACTCTGTCTCTGTATTTTTCATTTGGCTTCAGTGGGCAAAGAAAGCCAAGATTTTGGATGGCAACACTTCCTTAATAAATCATTTGTACCTCCCTCCTGTTTCAACATGTGCTTTTAGGAACCCAACTTAAGAAAGCAACCACCCTGATAAACCACGTTGCCATAGAAACTTGGGATACACATTAAAGTTTACCAGCAAAAAACGTCACTGAAACATCGCTGAAAAGAAGTCTTTGGCTTTGCAGAATGTAATGAATTAAGAGCATGTATTGTAATCCCCTAGAGCTAAACTAATAACATTATACAAAAAGGAAGAGCTAAAAAAGCAAATAGAGGAAATAAAATAAACTACTAAAAATATTTAATTAATTGAAGACAGAAGAACAAAAATCAGGTAGGACAAATATAAAACAAATGGCAAGATGGTAGATTTAAACCAAACCATGTCAATAATTATATTAGTTGTAAAATGAACACTTCCATTAAAAGGCAGAGATTATCAAATTGGACACAAATGACCCAAATCTCTGCTGTCTGAAGAGACACACTTTAAACATACAGACACTGATAAAGGAAAAGTAAAAGGATGGAAAAATACATTATAAGATGAAATTTCATATTGATTAAAGAGTCAATCCATCAAGAAGATCTAACAATCCTAAATACGTGCACTCAGTAAGCTATATAACTTTGCTAGCAAGTTGGGTTAGTTGGGCCATAACAAAGTACCTCAGACTGTGTGGCTTACACAACAAAAATTTATTTTCTCATTGTTCTGGAGGCTGGAAGTGTGATATCCAGGTGGTGGCTGTGTTAGTTCCCTCTGGAGCCTGTCTTCCCTGTATCTTAACATCGTCTTCCTTCTGTCCATGTCTGTGTCTAGAACACTATACCCGAAAACTGCAGAATACAGATGTTTCTTTTCAAGGACACAAGAATGTTCCTTGAGATAGACCATACGCTGGATGATAACATAAATAAATATTAAAGCACTGATAGTTGATGGAATATGTTATAAAAGAAATCTAGAAAGGCCCCGAGTATTTGGAAATCAGATAACACACTACTAATAAAAAAATCATAAGAGAAATTTTAAGATATCTTAAACCGGAAGCTACTACAACATATCAAAATATGTGGGATATAGCTAAAGCTATTCCTAGAGGGAAATTTATAGCTTTAAATGCTTATATTACAGAAGAAGAAAAGTTTTGAACAATAATCTAACTTTCCACTTTAAGTAGCTAGAAAAAGAACAAATTAAATCCAAATTAACAGGAATAAACTGACTTCTACACATTACTATATATTAAATTAATAACTAACGAGGACCTACCATATAGCACAGGGAGCTCTACTCCATTCTCTGTCATGGCCTACGTGGGTAACGAATCTAAAAATGAGTGGATTTATGTGTATGTATAACTGATTCGCTTTGCTGTACATCTGAAACTAACACCACATTGTAAATCAACTATACTCCAATAAAAAAAATTTTTAAAGAAAAAAAAGTAGCAGGAAGAAAGGAAATTTAATAAAAATGAGCAGAAGTCAGTGAAAGAGAAAGCCAATAAAAAAAAGAGAAAAACAAAAAGTTTCCTTGTAAAGATTAATGAAATCGATAAAATCAGCAAGATTTAGAAATAAAGAAAAATAGAGGGAAAATAAAAGTAAGACCAGGGTAAAGGCCATATCGTGGTTCCTTAACACTGTTTTCATAGGTCTTCTGTACGTTTCAAATTGTGTCAAAATAAAATTTTAAACAAAGTGGGTGAAATGTGCAAACTGATAATATTAAAAAATTCAGATTTTGGTCAAGAGAGATTGTCTTTTTCTGTGAAAATGAAGCTAGGAGTGGGGAAGGTGTGGGAAAGAATGGTTGAAGAAATGGGAGGGCTGAGTTCTTAGATGTATCATAACAATGCCCGTAACTGTTAGGCTCTAGAGCTCTGCCATTCTAACCCTGAGACCTGAAGAGGCTGTGCAGTGTCTTTATAATATGCAGTTTTCTCTGCATCAGGTTTCCATGCCAGTTTGCATTCTCTCCTTGATGTTTCTTGCACTCAACACTTAAACTCCTCTTGTATCTTTAACCTAAACACCATGGTGAAGCCAGGGGTTTTTTCTACAGTGTTATGGGGAAGAGGATTAAGTTTTAGAGGGGGAGAAGACAGGCATCTAAATTTAGATGTGGATGAAAGCAAATTTCATATTGCATGTGAATCAGAAAGGAGGCAGAGTCACTTCTTTATTCTGAAAGCCAACAGCTGCTCAGAGACAAGCAGATTGAACCACTTCCTCCTGCTCAGAAATTCTCAGCGCGCATACACACACATTTATATACACATATGGTTAGAAGAACAAAGAAAAGGAGCACAAGGAAAAATAATTCATTGATGATGTCATTTGCAGCTTCAGTGCACAGTCCCATGTTTCATAGCACATGATTTCCTGCAAAAAGCATGCTCATGAAAGTCCAGGCAATTCTCTCCAACCAGGAGGTTAAGGATTACGTTCAGATAAGTGCTAACCAGCCAGTTAAGACCAGTGTTTTGTTTTGTTTTTTTTTTTAAAGAGAGAGATATTATTTCTTTTTTAGATTTTTATTATGAAAAATTTCAAACATACACAGAAAAGTACAACGGTCCCCCTCACATAACCAGCACCCAGAATGAGCGATCCAATTACACTGAGTTGGAAGAAATCATAAAAGAAGAAGTCTGCAGTTTGGGATACAGTTAAATTTAGCTTTACTGGGAGCTTGCTCCAACTTGATTAATCAGCTAATCAAAGCTCTTTGTTTAATTTTAGCTTCTTTATCGTGGTAAAGAAAGGCTATTCATGACTCAACAACTGCACCAAGTTTCTGTAGGTCTGGGTCAAATTCTCAAGTTCTGTTCAAGATTGTCTTATTGTTGTAGCCACGTGTTCTGGGAAACAAACCCACTCAGGACGATGCAGATAGTGAAGTCCCGTTTATTACACCTGCACGCCCAAGGCAGAGTCTCCTCTTAGCCAAGAACCCCAACCAGATTTTGTGAAAACCTTATATACCCTAAGTGTACATGCCCAAACCCACCTCCCCAAATTCCCTGAAACTAATCTGAACAAAGGAAGAGAAGGATACAATCAAAGTTAACCCGTGATTCATATGCCTTAAGCCTAGGTAGTTAACAGTGGACAGTTATCAATGGGCCTGTGGTCATACCCCAGTAAGCATAATAGAATCTATGATTCTATTTGGTTACACAGATAATTAGGGTATTCTTTTAGGCAGTGGAGAGTCTAGGTATGAGCCCTGGGGCTCTTCCATCCAGGAGGTCTGGTTTTCCAGTTGGTATGTCGTTTCCATAGATACTGGGCATATAGCTCAAAGTCCACAGTCCGGCCCGAGATGGAGTCCTGCTTTCAAGATGGAGCCTGTTCTATTTCCTCCTACATTATTAATCACGGTTGGGGAAAAAAGGTAACATTACATTACTGTCTATATGTCGTTCAACAAAAGTGAAGGTTACATTTTAAAACTACAATCCACTGTGTTTGAAATGGTGGCAGGGTGTCTGCATGGAGTTGACCATTGGGCAAATGAGACTATAAACCTGGGACTTCCCTGGCAGCCTAGTGTTTAGCGCTTCTGAGCTTCCACTGCAGAGGGCACAGATTAGATCCCTGGTCAGGGAGCCAAATCCTGCTGCTGAATAATGCAGCCACAAACAAAACAAAAACACCCCCTGAAAACCTGGGAGAGATTTCTGAGATTGGAGATGTGTTGGGAGTGGTAGTCTCATAAAACTGGGAGACAGTGTCAAGGAAGAAGTGGGTGGGGATGAGGGTAAGGCCTGTGTGGAACTCTGTGGAACATCCACTTTCAGGTTATAGGAGAAGCGGCAGGAGCCAGGCCGTGAACACACAGCCTTGGGAGCTAAAAGGGAATAAAAGGGGTTAACCATATAGGGGGCCCAGGGGGCCAAAGTCCCTAGAATGAGGCAGGAGAAGGTCATGGCACAAAGGCTATGAGGCAGAGACAAAAATCTAATTTCTATCTAGAGTGTCTCACCGCCTTCCCCCACCCGCTTCCAGTTTCTGGGTTGGGGGAGGTGATTCCCTGGTCTCTGGGGGGAACATTGTTCTTACTCCTTTCCTCCAACACTTTTTTTTTTCTTTTAACACTGTTTTGGATACACCTCACGGCATGTGGGGTTTAATTCCCTGACACAGGGATCAAACCCGCACCCCTTGCCTCAAAAGTGCAGAGTGTTAGGCGCTAGAACACCAGGGAAGTCCCTTTCTCCCAAACCTTTTTAAAAATTAATTAATTATTTTTAAATGGGAAGATAAGTGCTTTACATGTTGTATTGGTTTCTCCCAATGCTTTTAATGTCTTTCTCCTCCTTCTGCCTGGACTAGCTAATTCCTACCCATCAATCTGATCTCAGCTTCGAAATCTCTCTTCCAGTGAGATCAGATCCTATCATTCCACACTGTGTACCTCTATAAAATGTCTAGGTTGTCATGGGGTATTCTCATGACTCTTTGACTAATTCCCACTCCCCTAATAGATGGGTATCTCTGTGAAGGTAGAAGCCACACCTGGATCCTTCAAAGCGTAACATAAGTGCCTGCCTCAGGGCCTGACTCAAGCCGTACTCAGTCAAGACCAAGTGAATGAAAGAGGGCAAGGAGGTGGGGGCACTTTCCCAGGACTCATGGCCCGATGTTCTTTCTGGAACATCTCAGAAGTTCCGCTCTATCATCTGTGGTTCCCCCCGGGTAATGTCAACCACCAACTGTCCCCTGCCACTGGTCCTATGGCCAGTGTCCTGACTGGGGTCGGGTCAGCCTCCTGCACTCCAGCCTCAGCTCAGCTCTGCAGAAATTGCTGACCACACTGGCGAGAGCTGTTTCAGGGGACTGATGAGGGTGGAAGCCAGACTGGAAAGAGTGGGAGGTGAGGAAAGGGAGACGGTGGGTGTAGACAGCTTTTCCACTAGTTTGGCTTTGAAGGGGAGGAGAATTAGAGTGGTAGCTGCAAGGAGCTTTGTGGTCAAAGCATTTTTTTTTTTTTAATGGCAGTGACTTAAACCTGTTTAAATGTCAGTGGGAAGGTTCCAATCAGGAAGGAGAGGTTGAATAAATCGAAGTGAGAAAGGATCCTGAGAGGAAGAGAGAAGGCATTTCTAAGGAACACACGGATGTTAATAATAATATTAAACCTATTGCAAGCTCTCTGCCACTCTGTTGGCTGAGGTCCCCGCAAGGAAGGCAGCCGCTCCACTGCTCCAACGTGGGATGCTAGACCACCTCAGCAGGACTGGAAAGGGAAATGTCTGAGAACTAGCTCTGAGTCACTATATTGACCGCCCACTTCCAGCTTATAAAGAGGATGGATGGAAAGCCCCAGAGAGGACCAGACCCTCTGAGGGAGATTTCTGGAGGAGAGGCTTTTACTGTGGAGAGAAGCGGGGGTGGTGGGGGTGGTGGGGGTGGTGTACTTCTTGTTTTCTGAAATCAACTAGAGGGCCAACTGGAGAACTTGAAGTGTGGTCCCTAGAGCCAGGGGAGGAGGTCTACATCGGGGGCTTGGCTGTCAGTGGCCTGGCTTTTACAAAGTGCTCTATATGAGAGGCAGGTGAAGGTCGGTTCTATGTGTGCACTTCCTGTGGGGCCGATGTGGGCTACAAATTCAAGACAGAGCAGCTAGAGGTTGTTCTGGGTCAAGTTCTCACCTAGAGATTTCCCTGGGGGTCCAGTGGTTAAGATTTTGAGCTCCGGATGCAGAGAACATGAGTTCGATCCCTGGTCAGGGAACTAGATCCCACATGCTGCAACCAAGAGTTCACATGCTACAACTAAGACCCAGCAAGGCCAAATAAAAAAATATATATATTTAAAAACAAACAAACAAAAAGCGTTCTCACCTGGGTGACTTAATACCCCTGGGACATTTGGCAATGTCTGGAGACGTGCTTGATCAACACCTCTAGGAGGCGCTACAAGCAGGGCTCATCTAGTGCAAGGCCAGGCATGCTGCTACATATCCAAAACAGCACAGGTCAGGGCAAGTTCAAGGGCAGGACCGTGCAGGTTTGGTGTTGGGAAGTTGAAAGAGTCCCCATATGATGGTCTAAACTTTTTCTGTGGAGTTAGAAATTCACCTTCTGCTGGGAATGAGAGGCATGGGAGGGCCATGGAGATTTGAAAGAATGAAGAATGGAAATAGTCCTTGTAGGAGTGGGGAGCTAGGCGACACATGGTAGGGTTGCCAACAACCAGACAATGCAGGGGTCCAAGGCACAATCCAGACAGACCCCTGCAGGGCACACGGGCTCGGGGTCCTGCGGCAGAGCCTGCGTGCCCAGCCTCCTCCACGGAGCACTGCCGGAGGGCCCCAGGGGCTCTCTGCTCTTCTTCTGGTGCCGCAGGTCTTAGGTGTCCACTAGTCCACCTCAGCGGAGAAGGCGATGGCACCTCACTCCAGCGCTCTTGCCTGGAAAATCCCATGGACAGAGGAGCCTGGTGGGCCGCAGTCCATGGGGCCACTAAGAGTCAGACAAGACTGAGCGACTACACTTTCACTTTTCACTTTGATGCATTGGAGAAGGAAATGGCAACCCACTCCAGTGTTCTTGCCTGGAGAATCCCAGGGACGGGGGAGCCTGGTGGGCGGCCGTCTATGGGGTCGCACAGAGTCGGACACGACTGAAGCGACATAGCAGCAGCAGCAGCAGCAGTCCACCTCAGAGTCCCTCACCCACCCGCATCAATGGTTCAGTTCCTTTTTTTTTGAGTATAAAAATCTTGATAAATATAATTTTACTTATTTATTTATTTTAATTGAAGTATAGCTGATTTACAATGTTTGTGCCAATCTCTGCTGTACAGCAAAGTGACTCAGTGACACACAAATATGCCTTGAATTTTTGCATCCTTTTCTGTTACAGTTTATCACAGGCTATTGAATACAGTTCCCGGTGAGGACCTTGCAGTTTATCCATTCTAAATGTGGTGGTTGGCGCCTGCTAATCCCCAACCTCCTGTCTACCCCTTCCTCCTCGCTTCTCCTTTGGCAACCACAGGTCTGTTCTGTGTCCGTGAGTCTGCTTCTGATTCCACATATATGTGATATCATGTGATGATTCACTTCCTCGATCAGTGTTGATACGGTAACTGCAGGGAGCTCTCGGCCTCCATCACTCTCATTTTGCCTTCACTGAGGGGAGACCTGACTGTAACTTGTGAATATCGTCGAGCACAGCTCTGCAGCCTGTGTGCTCAGGCTCCCGCAGGAGTCTTCAAGATATGGAGTGGGACACGAAGCCCTCAGTGCCTCTGACAGCAGTGACTTGGTGCTGTGTTGGTTAAGCAACAGTCACTGACCTTGTCACAAAGGAAATCCATTGGAAGGGTAGGAGTCCTTCCTATAACAAAAGGCTCCCCAGGTGGCTCAGTGGTAAAAAAATCCACCTGCCAGTGTACAAGACATGGGTTCAATCCCTGGGTCAGGAGGATCCCCTGGAGAAGGAAATGGCAACCCACTCCAGTGTTCTTGCCTGGGAAATCTCAAGGACAGAGGAGCCTGGCAGGCTACAGTCCATGGGATCACAAAGAGTTGGCCACGACTTAGCTACTGAACAACAACCCATAAAAAAGAGGAAATTGAAGAACCTAGTCTGCAAAGGACAGGAGCCAGGGAAGTCTTGGGGACAGAAGCAGGCCCCAGTTGAGAGTCTCATCCAGCCACTACGGGGGTGTGTCAGCCCCCGCCTCTTCTCTGCTTTTTGCTTTTCTCCGTTCAAGGGTCAGAGTCCAGGAGAAAGTGCCTCAGTGGGCCCAGCCCCTCCCATCCCAAGGAGGACAGACACAATCTCTGACTCCCATAGGTAATCCAACTGCTGTTCCCAGAATCCGGAGAACAGGCAGGACTGAGTAAACAAGGGTTAGGGATCGAGTGGGCTCTGCCAGGAGAAGATTCTAGATGCTCATTTCCTGAAAGACCCTCCACAGTTCCCAAGAGCCCCATTCCATGATAGAGATTCCTAAACTCTGAGTCTCGGACACCCTTGCCACTTGGACGGAGACAGGATTATGTAACAGTTTCTGGGCATCGCTGGACCCCCCGTCTAGAGCCCCTGATGTCCAAGTCTCATCTCCTCTCCCCAGCCTCTGTCTGGCTTGGCTGGAGGCCCCAAACGCTGTCTTGCTGGAGACACACAGTTTAACCACTTCACACCCACGGACACGTGTGTTACACAAGCAGGGCCCAAAGCCTCATCTTAACCTTGTTACTTTTTCTTTTTTTTTCTAAAAGGGCAAAACACTATTTTAGTCACTGTTTTGTGGGGAGAAAAAGTCCTGTTTGTCCTTATGATTCATTTTGGTGGGTTTTGGATGATGTTGTATTGATTCATGACGACTCACTCAGCATCTGGTATGAATTAAACGGGACTTTCTCTCGGTGACAGTAAAATGAAAGGTCTTAAACAAGGCTGACATTAAAAAGAGGCCTGGTGGGAACACAAGAGTTTGAGCAATCTTCGGGACTCCAGGCAGTTCAATCAGAAAGCTGTACCGTCTCAGCAAGGTTTGGCAAAAACCCGACATGCGGCTTCGGGGTGGTGGTGTCTATGACGTAATGTCTGCTCCTCACTTTTACGCCAATGAGTCTTTGCCAGTCAAATTGCTTCCCACAATGTGTTGCTTTATTCCTGTAGCCTGTGTCCCAAAAGACAGATGGGGAAATAGAGGCAGGAAGGTGTCAAGCATGTCACACTGGGGGCCAGATTCTCTGGTTTGTTTCGGGATGTTTTCCGTAGAAGCCACAGGCCACAGCCGCCATTCAGTGGTTCTTTTTTATTTTTCTTTGACAGAACATTTCTTACAATTGATTTGAGGTGGGGTGAGTTACATGTTAGGCATAGACTGATTTTCTCCAAATACATTAAAGTAGAATTGCTATATTCACTGAAATTAGAATTTTGTTATAGCTGTTGTTCAGTTGCTAAGTTGTGTCTGACCCTTTGAGACTCCGTGGACTGCAGTACTCCAGGCTGCCTGTCCTTCACTCTCTCCTGGAGTTTGCTCAAGTTCATGTCCGTTGAGTTGGTGATAATATCTAACCATCTCATCCTCTGCCGCCCCCTTCTCCTCCTGCCTTCAATCTTTCCCAGGATCAGGGTCCTTTCCAATGAGTTGGTGCTTTACACCAGGTGGCCAAAGTACTGGAGCCTCAGCTTCAGCATCAGTCTTTTCAATGAATATTCAGGACTTATTTTCTTTAGAATTGCATCTAGTATGTTTAATGGAGGATGATTTTGTCACCCTAAGGGGCATTTGGCAAAGTCTGGGGACATTTTTGGTTGTCACAACTGGGAGGGTCCTATTGATATCTAGTATGTAGAGGTCAAGGATGCTGCTGAACACCCTACAAGGCTCAGGACTGTGTCCGCAGTAAAGCACTTCCCAGCTTTGTGGTTGAGAAACTGCTTTAATCCAAACCCACCCTAGATCCCAAGTGACCTGATGATTTCAGGTCATTAACTGACAATGAAAAGACCACTGGTTATGGTAAAAAAACAGATCTTTTGAAATTCATGTAATTTCTGTGTTTAAAAAGTGTATCTATCTTGCTAGATCTTAGTCTCTAAATAGCATTCTCCACTGAAAGGAACCAGGGCTCCCAAGAAACAGCAGTTCTAGGACTGGGACAGATGAGCAGGGAAGGTGTCAGAGACCATGAGGCTGGATTAAAAGGACGCAGGAGCCAACCTGAAGAGGCTCCCTGTGGTTACATAAGGGATAATTCAAACATCAAAAGGAACAATGCAAATGTGCCAAAATTTGTATCTGCAATTGTGCAGCTTTTAGAGATTTTCTTTATTTAAAAAATGATATTTCCATTGCTTATTAAACCTAAGTGTTCTCACTTTTTCTTTAGCATTATCAACAGTGGAGGAAAGGAAGTTTATATGGCCTTGGCTAAGGTCCTGTAAGCTTCCCTCATAGCTCAGTCAGTAAAGGGTCTGCCTGCAATGCAGGAGACCCGGGTTCAATCCCTGGGTTGGAAAGATCCCCTGGAGAAGGAAATGGCACCCTACTCCAGTATTCTTGCCTGGAAAATCCCATGGACAGAGGAGTCTGGTGGGCTGCAGTCCATGGGGTCACAAAGAGTTGGGCACGACTGAACGACTAACACTTCATGTCCTGTAGGAAAGCTGCTCCAGAAAGGTGAGGGTACAGAGTGATC
This sequence comes from Bos indicus, assembly GCF_029378745.1. Lineage (NCBI taxonomy): Eukaryota > Metazoa > Chordata > Mammalia > Artiodactyla > Bovidae > Bos > Bos indicus. The sequence continues at coordinate 22,245,498 of NC_091780.1, forward strand.
ACACAGTCCTCTTCAAAGAAAGCACAGCCATTGTCTGGGATGGTTTCATCTTTTGTGTGGGAAAGAGAGTTAGAAAGAGAGAATAGTGTGTGAGCAAGTGATGGCAGAATGGATGGATGTGTCTATGGTAGGGTGCTTCAGTTGGAATCTTCCTCTTATAACTGAAAACCCAACTCAAGTAAGTTTAAACAGTACAAAGCAATTATTGACTCATAACCAAGAGATCTAGACAGTACTCCTAAAAACATAGACTCAAATGGTCCACAATGATAGAACTACATTTTTTTTTTGGTTTGGTTTGGTTTTTTGCCACACTGCAGTGGCATGTGGGATCACAGTTTCTCGACCCAGGATTGAACCCTTGCCCCCTGCAATGGAAGTGCAGAGTCAACCGCTGGACTGCCAGTGAAGTCCTGAGACAGAACTACACGGCCAAAGCAACTACATGCACGGTCATCTGTTCGGCTGCACCCGGCGGGCCGGCAAGCCTTGTAATTGCCCAGGTGCGAGACCGAAGAAAGAGCCCAGGGACAGTGACAGAGACTTCAGTGATGGGTTGAACAGGGTATCTTATGCGTCCAAAGCAAAGTCCTGGAGCAACACCCCACCATGTATAGCAGATGGCGAGCAGGACACAGCAGCAGTCTTTGAAATTCAGCAGGGAGAGGGGAGGTTACTGGTTATAGGGGAAATTGACATCAGGTTGGCTCATCAGTTACCAAGGAAACCAGCAGCTGAGGGGGCAAGCATGAAGGCAGTTACTGATTAAGCCCTATGATTAAGAGGACTGGACGGTCATGTGAATAGGGTGTAGATGAAGCAGGGACTGGTCAAGCAGAAGATTCACAGACAGCAAGAGAACAGCCATCTTGAACAGTCTGTAGTTCATCCATCACTTTTTAAAAAAATTTATTTATTTGGCTACGTTGTATCTCAGTTGTGGTACTCAGGATCTTCGATGAGTCACGTGGGGTCTTTCGTTGTGGCGAGCGTTGCAGCCCATTAGCTTAGTTGCTCTGTGGCATGTGGGATCTTAGTTCCCTGACCAGGGACTGAACCTGCATTGGAAGGCAGACCCTCAACTACTGCAACACTGGGGAAGTTCCCTTATGTCATCTTTCTACAAACTTCTTTTCCTCTATTGTTGATAATGATAAAGAATAGTGAGAGCACCTGAGTTTCCGAGGCAAAGGAAATACTTTTCATAAGGGAAACATCTAGATACCATATGGTTCATTTTTGCTGCATGTTATGAAAGTATCAGTCAATGGGATAATAGAAATATAAAACTGGAAATGGAAACCAAAACTGCCTTTATCAAGACAGTTCGAGAAGCACTGGTCTAGTGTGGTGATTCAAAATCCTGGCTATGCCTTAGATTCACCTGGGGAGTTTTGACAACTAGTCACACTGAAGCTCATTCCTAGAGATTTTTACTTCATTGGCCCAGGGTGGGGTCTAGGCACAGGTGGTTCTAATGCTGAAAGAGTTGAGAACTGTTGGTCTGAATTTAATGAGTATGTGTATGTTAAGACACTTTGGTCATGTCCGACTCTTTGCAAACATATGGTCTGAAGCCTGCCAGACTCCTCTGTCCATGGGGGTTCTCCAGGCAAGAATACTGGAGTGGGTTGCCATACCCTCATCCAGGAGATCTTCCTGATCCAGGGATCCAACCCGGGTTGCTTGTGTCTCCTACATTGGCAAGAGGGTTCTTTACCACTAGCACCGCCTGAGAAGCCCAGTCTGGATTTAGGCTGGCCTCAAATGAGGCTTGATCCGGTGGTCAGCAATGTCATCAAGGACCTGTGTTCTCATAGCATTAAATGCTTATGTTACAAAAGAAGAAAGATCCCATGTCACTGATCTCAACTTCTACTCTAAAGAACTGGAAAAAGATGAGTAAGTTAAGTCTACGGAAAGGAAACAGAAAGCAATAACAAAGATTAAAGAGGAAATCAGGGACTTGTCTGGTGGTCCAGTGTTAAGAATTCACCTTCCAATGCAGGGAACTCGAGTTCGATCCCTGGTGGGGGAACTAAAATCCCACATTCCAGCAGGTAACTAAGCCCAAGCACAGCAACGAGAGAAGCTCGAGTGGTACAACTAAGACCTGACACAGCCAAATAAAGAAATAAATCCAAAAAAGAAGAAGTCAACGGATAGAAAACAGAATAGAAGAAATCAATGAAAGTACACAAATATTAAGCACACACGTCAAAGAATTTACACACACACACAGCCTTATATAACTATCACCCACACAGACCGTTTCCAGCACCTACAGAAAATCTACTCTTTCCACTCTCTGTGGCACTGAAAATCAGATTATGAGCAGGTGGTTGGGTATTCACATGTGGTGAACCAAACTGTGTTTTCCCATAACTCATATGCTGAGGTCCTGACCTCCAGTGTGTATATTTGGAGATGGAGGCCCCGGTGGCGCTAGTGGTAAAGAACCCGCCTGTCAATGCAGGAGACACAAGAGATATAGGTTCCATCCCTGGTTGGGAAGATCCCCTGGAGGAGGGCATGGCAACCCACTCCAGTATTCTTGCCTGGAGAATCCCCATGGACAGAGGAGCCGTGCAGGCTACAGTCCATGGGGTTGCAAAGAGTGGGACATGACTAAAGCAACTTAGCGTGCAAGCAAAATGTAATTAAGGTTAATTAAATTGTAAGGATGGAGCCCTAATCTGATAGAACTAGTGTCCTTATCAGAAGAAGCAGCAGCAGAGCTCTCTCTCTAGCCCCCTCCTGCTCACACACAAATAAGAAGTCAGGTGAGGGACTTCCCTGGTAGTACAGTGGGTGGGAGTCCGCCTGCCATCCTTGGTCTGGGAAGATTCTGCGTGTCTCGGAGCAGCTGAGCCAGTGCACCAAGACACCACAACTAGAGAGAGCCCGGGCTCAGCAACTAAGACCCAGCGCAGCCAGGAAGGAAGTAAATATTTTTAAAAAGGAGTCAGGTGAGTACCTGGGAGGTGGTGGCTGTCCTCTACAAGCCAAGAAAAGAGGCCTCAGGATGAAACCTACCTGTTGGCACCTGGATCTTGGACTTCTAGCCTCCAGAACTGTGAGAAAAGAAATGTCTGTTTTTGAGGCACTGCATCTATGGTATTTTGTTATGGCAGCTCAAGCTGTGATATCTTGTGACCCATACCAAGGACTAAGAGAGGAGAAAGACGCGTTGAACAGAGAACCACCCTTGGTAGGCGCTCGGGCACTTGACCCCATAATACAAGCAGGTGACCTGTGCCCAGCATGGGATGAGGGAGAGTGCTGATCGCACTGCTGGAAGGACAGGCAGCTCCTCATGCCTCCAAGTCCAGTCTAGTTCCAGGCTGACGTGGACATATTGCAAGGAGACGTTGACAAATTTGGAGCTACAGTTAAATGTCAACCAACAGCCTCTCTCTCATCTGTCCCTTAGGAAATGCTCCAAGACGGCCCAACCATCCATTTTATTTTCCTGATGCAAACATGAGCCTGGTGGGGAGAACCATCTGAGTCTTGACTTGTTAGGAAAAACTATTAATAATAATAATCCCTTAGCATGGGATGGACTTAGTGCAATTTACCAGCCTCTCAGCCAAGTTGGCTGCCACTTCATCCTGCTATTAAATGGTCACTCCTCTCACCTGGGTACTGGGGAACCCTTGGCCAGGAGTAGCTGGGAGGGGTCAGATCCCTAACTGTGTCATTGTCCTGTGGGTTGTCCCCTCGCAGGCTTCTGTGTCCTAAGATGGCCACTTACTAAACTTGTCGCTTCTTGTGTCAGAGCTGATGTATCCATGACAGACTGCTTCCGGTTTCTGCTCCTGCAACTCCTCTATTTTTATCTCTAAAGGAGAGTTTTGTTGCTCCCACAATCTTTCTTCCTAATTGTCAGGGCAGTGCTATGATGCAGTTGCTTCATCCACCTGCAACATGACCCACCACACTCGGCCAGCCCCACTAGACTGCCATGGTGGAGAGCGAGGGATACAGCCCAAATTCAAGGTGCCAGGGGCCTGGAGGCTGGGGGCCGGGGGGATGGAGTCAGACAGGACACTCCAGGGGCTTCATCTCTCCTTGTATGTTTGTTCTGCTTCCCTTACCCTGGGTTCTTGTTGTTGTTTAGTTGCTCAGTCGTATCCAACTCTTTGCGACCCTGTGGACTGTAGCCCACAGACTCCTCTGTCCATGGGATTTCCCAGGCAAGGATAGAGGAGTGGGTTGCCATTCCCTTTTCCAGGGGATCTTCCCGACCCAGGGATTTGACCCGTGTCTCCTGCAATGGGAGGCGGACTCCCTGGCCCTTGGCTGACCGTTAAACCTTCTACCACCGTGGAAGAAGGGGGAATGCATTCTGGGGGGCCCCCACTCCCTATCAGAACACCCCATCGTGCCTCCCTGGTCAACTCTTGACTCTCTTTGCCCATGTCAGCTTTCCCAAACTCTACCTCCAACACCACCGCTGCCACCGCCTCCATCTCCCTGGTGCCACTCTGAACACACAGCCTCCCTTCCTGCTTTGAGGAGCAAAGAGAACTCAGCTAGGACTTCTTTCAACCTCCTGCTCCCCCTCAACCCCAACCCAATCCTTCAACAACCTCTCTCTACCTACACCCACCTTTTCCCTTCTAAGGCCAGACCCTACTCCTGAGCTCTCAACCCATTCCTTCCCCTTGGTTCTGCAACCTCAAAACCAGTAAGTACCCTTCATTGTCTTCAGCCTCTTTACTCCCTGTGTGCTTCTCATTAGCCTTTAAACAAGCTCAGATCTTTCCCATCGGTCTCCCCTTTGTCTCCTCCCACTCCTCTCGCTCCTTCCAATCACTCTGCTGCTCTCCTTATATCAATACATAAGCAAGAAGGATCCCCCTTTTCTATGCTCAGCCTAATTTTTAGTTCTGTTAAAATAAGAAATGACTTGAAAACATCTAGATACTAAGACACCCAGAGAGCCGTCCAAAAGGTTTATTCTACATTCCCTTTTCTCCCTAAACACCACCATGCAGATTTGGTTGTACAGTCTTCGCTTTGGTGTACTTAAAAATAATCCAGGGAGATACAGAGTGAAGTAAGTCAGAAAGAGAAAAACAAACATCATATAATAAAGCATCCAAGTGGAATCTAAAAAAATGATACAGATGAACACATTTGCAGAGCAGGAACAGAGATGCGGATGTAGAGAATGGATGTGTGGACACAGGAGGGGACGGGGAGGGTGGGCTGAATTGGGAGATGGGGACTGACATATATACCCTACCGTATACACAAGATATAGCTAGTGGGAAGTTGCTGTATAGCAGGGAGCTCAGCTCAGCGCTCCATGATGACCTAGAGGGTTGGGGGGCGTGGTCAAGAGATCCAAAAGGGAGAGGAACGTATACATATAGCTGATTCACTCTGTTATACAGCAGAAACGAACACAGCCTTGTAAAGCAATTGTACTTTAATAATAACAATGAAATCTAAAAGAACAAAATAAAGGAGAGCAAAAGAAAAAAAATAATCCAGGGAGAATTGGATCCCCAACTTTTTAGGGGAGCTGCCCCAGACTGTCCAGAGCCAATCAACCTGTTTCAGAGAGGGGGGTCACACTCCGGTCGAAGCCCCAGTTCCTCATCAAGGCAGGCCGCTCTCTGTCCAGTAATTGGCACAGTTTGGGAACAAGAATTTCACTAGGAACTTTTGAAAACACTCCATATTCATTTTGGACCACTGATGTCCAAATATGTCTTTGTGTGAAAGAGGAACACAGGTTTCGGTGAGCCTTTGAATCTTAAAAAACAGTCACAATTTTCTTCTCTCTCTCTCTCTCCTTTCTAGAAAGAAAAGAAAACAACATAGCTTACTGGTGGTATTAAAGGGTTTTTAGGCCTTTGGAGGAGAATTTAACCACGGAGCTCCTGAAGCGCCTTCAGAGCCGAGAGTCTGAAGTGTAGAGCGTTGTCTACACCTGGTGCCGTCTACACTCTGGGCTTTGCTTCTTTGTCTCCTTTCCCTCCGCCTCTGCTCTGCCGGGTCTCGGCGCCCATGAGGCAGCTCCGCTGGGACCTCCCCACCTTCCGTGTCACTCCAGCCGTGGAATCTGTTCAGTCCTGCGCTCTTCTTCGCTCCCCTCACGACACTTACTTGCACCACACTGTGGGGTTCCTGGACTTTGCCACAGGTTTCGGTGGGGTGGGGGAGGCTATGTTAGCCTTCCGCTATCCCCTTTACCTTTCGTTTCACCATGGCAACCACAAAACTTGCCTCCCCGTTACCTGAAGCATCTCCCCGCTCCTCTGAATCTTGAGACCTACTGACACCCAGGCCTTCCCGGGAGTGGGTATGTCACCTTCTAAAACAAGCCCTTAGCATGATTTATAACAGAAATTACCGAGCCAACTATTAATTTAAAAAGGTATTTATCCATCTTGCTCCAGCCCTGGCTTTTTTTCTCCTAGCTCCAGACCCATGAAGCCCACAGGCATCTTGAACTCAACATGCCGAAACAGAGAGAAAGCATCACCCTCCCGTTTAAGCCAGTCTCTCCTTTGTTTGACTCTCATGATTGACATCCTCATCCGACCAGGTGTCTGTGCTTTTCCAGACAACTTCCTCCAGGCCAGGGCCATCTCTTGCCCAGATAAACTGCTTCTGGGCACACCCCTTCCATTCATCCTCCCAGGGCAGCCACAGGCATCTTCCTAAAATGCGAATCTGATCCTGACACTACTCTGCATCAAATTCCCCAGTGGCTCCCACCCTCTGCTGACACCCGAACTCATCCTTCACTGCCCCCCACCCATCAGGCCTTGATCCAGCCCACTGGGCTCTGTTGGCTTCCCTGGTGGGCCACACTCTCCCTCCATCTCTAGGCCTGAGCACTTCCTACCCAGGCTCCCTTCTCCCCTTGCTATTTTAGGCTTAGTCTTTGAAGTCTTTCTTTTTTTTTTTTAATTTAATTTTTAAAAATTTTGTGGGATCTCAGTTCTCCGACCAGGGATCGAACCCACACCAACTGCTATGGAAGCATGGAGTCTCAACCACTTGACCTCCAGGGAAATCCCTTGAAGTCACTTCAATCTGTAACTCCTTCCAGATATCTTTTCCTGATCCCTCACTTAGAGTCAGGTGCCCTCCCCTTGATGGACAGGGCATTAGTAGCCTCTTCTGCAGTCATAATAATATAAACACTCTTGATTTAGTTAAAAGTGGGATGAATGGTCTTAGGAAGATAAGGAAAGAAAAAGGCAAGTGTGGGGTGTGTGGGTGCAAGAGTGTACAGGCGGAGAGGTGAGTGATAAGCCAGCTTCACCTTCATCTTCGAGAATAGGGGGATGGAAATCAGTAGATAGATGATGGTTTACATTGAAAAAAAAATTGGTCAATAATCATAGATGCATATTAACTGAGAATTAGGGAGGTAAATACCAAAAGAACTGGCTTGAGAGTTTGAACTTTGCAGGGCTGGATGAGGGAACTGTTGCTATTCAAACAATGTTTATTGTATAACTGACCAAATAAAAATTAAATTAGGAAAATAAATAACAGATCAAACCAGAGTCTCTCTGCATGGGCTAGGAGGGCAGACCCTGGCCCCAGCCCATCCCTGGCATGCTCACAGCATAATTTGAAACTAGACAAACCATGGTTTCAAGAAATTCCTGGGAAACAAGACAGAACTGCCAAATGCCTTGGATGAGAAACAGCCGCTTAAACAACAATTAGGCTTTCTGTGATTCAGGGTGAGAGAATTTTGCCGTATTTAGTTTCTATAGAGAAGCTAACGCAGACATCTCCTTTGGTAGTTTATTCAGCACTCAGAATCTTGAAGAAGCTAGAATCCCTCCCTCCCTCCCCTCGCCACCCAGGCTGTATTGCCTGCAACCTAAGAACTGTCATTGCCTCCTCCACCCCCAGCCTCCTGCCATTTAAGAAGCATCTTTTCGAATGTTCAACATCGCTAGTTATTCGAGAAATGCAGATTAAAACTACAGTGAGACAATCACTTCCCACCGGTCAGAATGGCTATCTTAAAAAAAAAAATCCACAAACAGCAAATGCTGGAGAGGGTGTGGAGAGAAGGGAACCCTCTTACACTGTTGGTGGGAAAGTAAATCAGTATAGCCATTGTGGAGAACAGTATGGAGGTTTCTTAAAAAACTAAAAATAAAGCTACTATATGACCCTGCAATCCTGCTCCTGGGCATATATTCAGTGAAAAACATGGCCCGAAAAGATACGTGCACCCTAATGATCATTGCAGCACTGTTTACAATAGCCAAGACATGGAAGCAATCTAAATGTCCATCGACAGAGGAATGGATAGAGAAGATGTGGTACGTCTATACAGTGGAATATTACTCAGCCATCAAAAAGAAGGAAATAATGTCATTTGTAGCAACACGGATGGACACAGAGAGTGTCATACTGAATGAAGTAAGACAGAGAAGGAGAAATGTCATATGACATCCCTTATATCTGGAATCTAAAAAGAAATGATACAAACAGATTTATAAAACAGAGACTCACAGACTTAGAAAACAAACTTATGGTTGGTGGGGGGAAGGGATAGTTAGGGACTACGGGAAGGTCATGTACACACTGCTATATTTAAAACGGATAACCAACAAAGACCTATTGTATAGCACATGGAACTCTGCTCAATGTTATGTGGCAGCCTGGGTGGGAGGGGATTTGGGGGAGAATGGATACCTGTATATTTATGGCTGAGTCCATTCTCTGTTCACCTGAAATCACCACAATGTTTTTCATCAGTTATATGCCAATACAAAATGTTTCCAGTGTTAAAAAATTTTTTAAAAGGGGCTGCGTCTTTTTGAGATATTTTCTCCTGAAAATATACCTTCCTGGTCCTTCATAGAGCTGTGAGGAGGTCTTGATAAAGCAGGTAGGGAAAAGCCCTGTTCACAGAAGTGTCTCTGACAATGTGTGGAATTTTTCAGACACAATCTCGGCCGGTCTAAATCAAGGAAATTGCTTATCTTGGTTAGGTCCTTCCTGGGCCAAGTTTTTACACAGATTTCTAGCAATGTCAATGCATGGTATATAATTATAGTATCTTCAAATTAGAAAGAGCCTGCATGAAGATGCTAACGCAACCTACTGCATTTAGAAAACCTTTCAGCCTGAATCCTGTAGAACAGAGATCTATTGTTACTATCTTATCTCAGTCATATGTGATACATGACTTTTTCAAGCGTTAGGGATTTATATATGTATAAAATCTGCAAAAGGGAACGTTACATGTGGGGTCTGTCCCAGGAGTTTCCAGGAACACCTGTCTGCAACATAGAATTTTTTGAGCTGTGTCCCCAGGGTTTGTTTCTTTATCTGAGAACTTTCACATCCATGGCCATTCTCAAGAGTGGACCATGCCCTCCACCTACACACACACACACACACATGTTCACAGAGCCATGGAACAGAGAGGTGGGCCACCCAGAGGAAGCATATCAGAGGCTGAGCCAATCCCCTCCCTGCCCTGGGTATCAAGAATTGGGTCACTTAGAGACAGGGTCAGTTAGTACAGGCACCGACGTGCAGGGTCATGAAAAGACTGCCATGTTGCAGCAGAGATGAGAAGGCCAGTCCAGAGGCAAAGAGAGAGAGAGAAGGGGAAAAGTGGATGTACTGGGAAGCAGAGATGAGAGATCTCATGTTCTGAGAGAGACAGGTCAGCAGGCAGAGATCAACAGAGGTCAGGACACTGACAACCAGCAAGACTGATGGAAGGATAGACACGGGACACAGTAAGAAAAAAAGACAGAGGGATAGGCCAAAAGACAAAGGGACGGGGAGAGGACACCCTGGCCCCCGCCACGTCCCTGCACTTCCATCCGCCTCTTCCCTGCCCAGGAGGTAAATCACCACCTTTGCTGTCCACTGGGCATAATCTGAAGTCTGGGTGATTCAGCCACTGGAAATGCTTGGTACTGAAGGCAGTCAGCTGCTGTTTTGTATCTGTTCTGGAAATTTATTTTTATCCTATTTGGGGGAGGGGGCATTCAGTATGTTTTTTCCCCCCCCAAAGGGATGGGAATTAAAACTGACTACATATGTCTCTGTTCAGACAACGGTTTTTTTTTTCCCTCTGTCTTCAGTCATGAACTCTATGTTGCTGTAAGAGTGACACTTAAGTGACTTGGTTTTTATTTTTGTCCTCAAGGTACAAAAACTCCTACCTCCTTTCTTACTGTGCACTGATGGGGTGACATGTCCAAGGTGATTACTCCAGAGCTTCAAAGACCTGGGAACAGGTGATCCATGTAGGGCTCTGCCTTGTCATCTCTGTGGAGTAAAAACTCCACAACGACAGGGTTTTTTTGTTTGTTTGTTTAATGTTTAACTATTTATCTATCAATTTGTTTATTTATTTGGCTGTGCCAGGGTCTTGGTTGCATCATGTGAACTCTTAATTTCGGCATGGGATCTTAGTTCCCCAGCTAGGGACTGAACCTGGGTCCCCTGCATTGGAAGCACAGAGTCAGCCACTGGACTCTCAGGGAAGTCCCAACGGGTTTTGAGGCTGTTCTCTCCACCAGCTTGCAGTGTGTAGCAGGTAATCAATCCTGGAAAGGGCGGAGACACACAAACAAGTACCATGGATATAACTGGGCCCCAGGAGTGGGAGGAGGAGAGAGAGCAGAGGGCCAGGTCCTGACCTTCAGGGTCTCCCCCATTTCCAAGTGGGCCCTGATTTTGCCTTTCCTGCCGTGTGACTCATCCACCTGGATGGAGTTGGGGAGAGTCCTGAGTTGTGCCTGCCCCCGATGGGCCAAGGCTCAGGAGGAGATGGGCATGAGCTCGCTGCCTTCTGGTCTGGCTTGTGGCAAAGGACTAAAGGCAGCTTCAGGGTGGAGCTCACAAAGGTGGGAGCCCCGGAGATTTGAGAGAGGGACCTGGGCTGCCCTTTTCTCATCACAACAAACATGCTGGTCTGGGCTCCATGGCCTCCTATGTCCCTGCCTGTTCTGCAGTTCTATTGTGGGGAGAGTGTCCAGGCCAAGCCCTTCCCATTGGTGCAGCGGGATGGTGGGGTCTAGGAAGACTATCCCTCTGGTCATCACCCAGGGTCAAAGCACCTGCAGTGTCACAGAGCTGTGACAGTGGTGGGCTGGGCTGCGACCTCCCAGCTGTCCCACAGGGAGGGTTGAGGCTGCCCCCACCAGCTGGGCCAAGTTAAGGCAGCAGGTCCAACCCTGCTCTCCCTGTGCTGATTCCATCGTTCTTTCGTTGTTCATTGACTGTCTCCTCTCGCAAGAAGCCAAGGCCGGGGAGAAAGAGCAGGTGGCCCACAGTTTAGGGTCATGAGAAGACTGCTGTGTTGATGGTACCCTGTAAGCATCAGCAGAGTGAGAAAGGGCTCTCTCTTTCGAGGTGTCCTTTAGCCTCCGTGTTTTGCCAATGGCCCGTGAGGCCATTTCCTTGAGTTTCCAGGTCCTAGATTTCCTTTGATTGTCTTCCTGGCTTCAGGAGTCCTGGGGAGCCCTCGTCCCCTAAGGTCTCTATAGTTCTCACTCTATTGTCTCTGGCAGTGAGTGTTGCCCGGTGAAGTTCAAAGCTGTCCTGATTATCAATATTTTTGAAAGTCACCTGACGTTGATCCCTCTGCTTGAAATTTAGGATTTCAACTCCTAAAATTTCAAATCCTCTGCCTGCATCCCCTATTGTGGAATTATGGAGTCCTAACCACTGGACAGCCAGGGAATTCCCTTTAGGGACTCTTTCCCCCACATTAAATCTTCACACTTCCAACAAGTTTAGGAATTTCACCAGGATGTATCTTAGGGTCAAGTTGGCTTCTCATTTAGATAGGTACAAGATGACCCATCTCAGTTCACTATAACCATTTATTTAGCAAATATTAAGGGTCCACTACTTGTTAGGCACTGTTTTAAGTTTTGGGGAGACAGCAGTGAAGGAAATACAAAAAACTCTCTGCCCATGTGTGTATGTGTGTGAGTGAGACAGAGAGAGAGAGAGGCAGGGAGGGAGAGAGAGGGAAAGAAGAAGAGAGAAAACAGACATGTTTTGAATACTGATTCTGTTCCACTGATTTATTTAGACATTTCAGGGACCATTTTTTTTAACCGTGCAGGGTGGCTTGCGGGATCTTAGTTTCCTGACCAGGGATCGAACTTGTATCCCCTATTCTGGAATTATGGAGTCCTAACCACTGGACAGCCAGGGAATTCCCTTTAGGGACTCTTTCCCCCACATCAAATCTTCACACTTTATAAGGAGATCCAACCAGTCCATTCTGAAGGAGATCAGCCCTGGGATTTCTTTGGAAGGACTGATGCTAAAGCTGAAACTCCAGTACTTTGGCCACCTCATGTGAAGAGTTGACTCATTGGAAAAGACTCTGATGCTGGGAGGGATTGGGGGCAGGAGGAGAAGGGGACGACAGAGGATGAGACGGCTGGATGGCATCACTGACTCGATGGACGTGAGTCTGAGTGAATTCCGGGAGTTGGTGATGGACAGGGAGGCCTGGCGTGCTGCGATTCACAGGGTCGCAGAGTCGGACACGACTGAGCGACTCAACTGAACTGAACTCCTGGACCTCCAGGGAATTCCCTTCAGGGACTCTTTCCCCCACATTAAATCTTCACACTTTATCCTAAATGGCCAGCATTTTCCTCTAGCTTTCCTTCCCTCTCTCCATGCATTTCTCCTGCTTGCCACATAGGTTTCTCTAACCTACCTCATTTAATAATCCAACCTCCTCTAACCCTATTAATCACAGGTTCCAGTGACAAGCTAACGTGACCGGGCACCCCCTTGCCCTGCACTGTCCTTGCCTGATTGCCCTGAGAATAGGTAATAGCTGTTTTCTAAAACCTTCTTTCAATTCACGTGAGTGATCCCTTTCAGAGAACAGGATTATCAGTACAATTTCACTGCTTTCTTCTTTTACTTCCGTGCTTGGGGCTTTTCTCCCTGGGATCAGATTAGTTTTATGCCTTTTATATCCAGACTTCCTTGCAATTCATGTGTAAATCCAATAAGCGCAAGTGGATGGGTTTTTTTTTTTTTTTGTAATCACTAAACCTTGTAGTATATATTCATTCAAAAGTGAGGAGAGAGAAGTAATCAGAAAAGAGAGGAAGGGAGGGGAGAAGAGAGGATGATTTTAAAACTGCTGGAGATTCTGCCTCTCTTTCTACTCAGACAGCACATACCCCATAATAAGCAGAGATTGATGTGACCGGAAACTGTGGTTTTCTGCAAGAATCTAGGGTCCCGTGTGCCCCTTATATGTGATCATCTCATCATGACCCTAAAAGTCTAAAGATGTGCTTTTCATACAATAAGACCCATAAGGTAAACCAGCTACTTCGTGTGCACAACCAAAGAAACAGGTATCTTCCCAGTTAAAGGAAAAAACTGGCTGAACTGGATTTTTGATTGGTGGTACTAGACGGTGGAGAATTTTAAGGGTAACGTAAGAGATGTTCGTGAGTAACTCTAAGGCTTCCCAGGGGAAAAAAAATCCATCTGCTAATACTGGAGACGTAAGAGACTCGGGTTCCATTCCTGGGTAGCGAAGGTCACCTGGAGTTGGATATCACAACCCACCCCAGTGTTCTTGCCTGGAGAATCCCACGGACAGAGGAGCCTGGTGGGCTACAGTCCATGGGGTCGCAAAGAATCGGACACGACTGAGCGACTGAACACATTACGCAGGCACACATGAACAACAGTGACTATCCGGGATAAAGCCTTACCTGGAGATTTCGAGTCCAGCCCTCAGGTAAGATGTGATCCCATTGCACTAGACTGTTAACTATAGACATAGTCCTTTCTAATGATCTCCCCAAAGCCCCCAGTTTATAGGGCGTCCTGAAAATCTATGGCTTGGTACAAATAGGCAACATAAGCCGGTTGGATTCCTCTTCTCTGAAACCTGAAATTGGAACAGGCAAAGGAGGAGGCTGTTAGCCATGGCCACTGAGGCTTGAAAGTCATACATTGCCACTTCCACAGTTCCCTACTAGTCACACCAGTCAGCCCTGTTCACTGTAGGAAGGGACTTCATGGACACAATTTACTAACTTAATATTTATGGGTACCTATGATGTGCTGGCTTCCAGATATTCAAGATGACTTTAGAAAAGACAGAGGAACCAGAGATTAAATTGCCACATCTGCTGGATCATCGAAAAAACAAGAGAGTTCCAGAAAAACATCTATTTCTGCTTTATTGACTATGCCAAAGCCTTTGACTGTGTGGATCACAATAAACTGTGGAAAATTCTGTAAAAGATGGGAATACCAGACCACCTGACCTGCCTCTTGAGAGACCTATATGCAGGTCAGGAAGCAACAGTTAGAACTGGACATGGATCAACAGACTGGTTCCAAATAGGAAAAGGAGTACGTCAAGGCCAAATATTGTCACTCTGCTTATTTAACTTATATGCAGAGTACATCATGAGAAACTCTGGGCTGGAAGAAGCACAAGCTGGAATCAAGATTGCTTGGAGAAATATCAATCACCTCAGATATGCAGATGACACCACCCTTATGGCAGAAAGTGAAGAGGAACTCAAAAGCCTCTTGGTGAAAGTGAGAGAGGAGAGTGAAAAAGTTGGCTTAAAGCTCAACATTCAGAAAACGAAGATCATGGCATCTGGTCCCATCACTTCATGGGAAATAGATGGGGAAACAGTGGAAACAGTGTCAGACTTTATTTTTGGGGGCTCCAAAATCACTGCAGATGATGACTGCAGCCATGAAATTAAAAGACGCTTACTCCTTGGAAGGAAAGTTATGACCAACCTAGATAATATATTCAAAAGCAGAGACATTACTTTGCCAACAAAGGTCTGTCTAGTCAAGGCTATGGTTTTTCCAGTGGTCATGTATGGATGTGAGAGGTGGACTGTGAAGAAAGCTGAGCGCCAAAGAATTGATGCTTTTGAACTGTGGTGTTGGAGAAGAGTCTTGAGAGTCCCTTGGACTGCAAGGAGGTCCAACCTGTCCATCCTAAAGTAGATCAGTCCTGGGTGTTCATTGGAAGGACTGATGCTAAAGCTGAAACTCCAATACTTTGGCCACCTCATGTGAAGAGTTGACTCATTGGAAAAGACCCTGAGGCTGGGAGGGATTGGGGGCAGGAGGAGAAGGGGACGACAGAGGATGAGATGGCTGGATGGCATCACCGACTCTATGGACATGAGTTTGAGTAGACTCTGGGAGTTGGTGATGGACAGGGAGGCCTGGCATGCTGCAATTCATGGGGTCACAAAGAGTCAGACACAACTGAGTGACTGAACTGAACTGAACTGATGATGTGCTGGATACTGCTGTATAAGGATACAGAGATGAACAAGGCCCCAGCTCTTACAACTCTTACTAGAGGGCTGCTGTAAGCAAATAAGAAATAGGTACGTGAGTAAGATGGTCAGAAAATGGCAGAAAGTCCCACATTTTAGAGTGAAGTCATGAATTTTCTTTGCAAGTAACTATTTTCTTTTTGCGAACCAGCTCTCTCTTGGGTTCTCATTTGTAACATTACTTATGGAAGGAGGGTTGATGAGGATGTTAAGTAAGTAAGGGGTAGATGGTGCAAGATACACACCATCTTCACTTTGACATCCCTACACCATGGAACACCCTTCCTACATTTTGAGAATTCCCCACCCAGCGAACACATACCTCCCCACAGTAGAAGCCAGGTGGCTTCCCAGCCTCACGTGGAGAAGGAGCAGAGCACGTGACTTAAGACGTTACCAATCAGATGCAGTCACATGAGGCTACGTGTCATTGACAAGCAGGCGCCAAGCGAGGATGACAGTGGATCCGTCTGGCTTCTGGAGGCAGCGGCAGCAGGCACCCCAGTGGCGGCGTCCATCGTCAAGTGCAGCCCCAGAGCAGACAACCGTGTCAGTGCGATGGGGGCTGTCCACACAGATGGCCTCCATGCCTGGTTCTCTGCTTTCCTGGAGATTCTAGGAGGTACCCAATATCCTTAAACAAATTCCTTTCCTGCTGAAACCAGCTAGAGAAGGATCTGCTGCCTGTAAACAAGAACTCTAGTTGGTACATGAAGGGAGAAGAGTGGTGATCCCATAAACAAGATAATTGCAGGTGGAGATCAGTGCTAGGAAGACGTAACACCTGGGGATGTGAATTCGCATCCCCTAAGGAAATGTAGCAGTACGTTGGCAGAGACTGCAGGTGTACATACATCATACCACCAGACTGTAAAATGCAAATCACGGATCATCATTGAGGTAGTACCCACACATTTGTAGCAGTGAACAACCCCCCAAAACAAGGTGATGTGAAAGAGAGTGATAGGCTAGGGCAGGGGCTATTTTTGATAAGGTGGTCAGGGAAGCTTGTCTGAGGGGATGATGTTTGAGCTGAGAAACCTGAAAGATGAGAAGGAACCAGTCACCCAAAGATCTGGGTTAGGAGACTTCTAGGCAGAGGGAGCAGGAAACAGAAAGGATGAACTTGGGAAGTTGGGGGATAGATGGAAGCTTGGTGTGTTTAGTGGGTACAGAAGGACATGAGATTGGACAGTAGGTAGAGGCCAGTTCACACCAGGCTTCGTAAGGTCATGGCCAAGAATTTGCTTTTGATTCTAAGAGTGGTGGGAAGTCATTAGAGGGTTTTGTTTTATTGTGTTTTTAATCTTTTTTTAAATTTTATTTATTTGTTTATTGTTTGGCTGGGCCGGGCCTTAGTTGCGGCACCCAGGATTTTCGATCTTTGTTGAGGCATGTGGGGTCTTTACTTGCTGTATGTGAACTTTTAGTTGTGGTACTTGGGACCTCTTATTAAAGATTTGTGGCGTGTACAGTCTATTCCCTGACCAGGGATGGATCTGGGTCCCCCTGCATTGGAAGCACGGAGTCTTAGCCACTGGACTACCGGGGAAGTCCCTAGAGGATTTTAAACAGGGAGTGATATGGCACTGTGGTAGCCAGTGTCCAAAAGATCCCCATTGAGTCTCCCTCATGGCATTTACATGCTTGTGTAGTTCCTCCCACACAAAATAAGTCCGATGAGTGTAACCACTAGGATACTGCAGAAATGAGCATGTGACTTCCAAGGCTAGGTCATAACAGACAGATATTATGACTTTGCCTTGCTCCCTTGAGTCACTCCCTCTGGGAAATCTAGCCGCCACGTTGTGATGATACTCAAGCAGCCCTGTGGAGGGACCCACACATGAGGCACTGAGGCCTCCCGCCCACAGCCTTGTGAGAGAGACGTCTTGGAAGAAGATCCTCCAGCCCTGGCCACGCCTTCAAAGGACTACAGCGCCAACCAACATCTTGACTATAACTTCATGAAACTCCCTGAGTCAGAGCCACACAGCTCAGCAGCTCAGAATTCTTGACCCATGAGTGTGTGTGATCATAAAAGTCTGTTGCTCTAGACCACTGAGTTTGGGGGTAACTTGCTACCTCTGTCCACTGGTTCAGCTGGTGTCTGTTCTGCCTGGCAGATGGCCATGCTCTAGTAGTAGTTATGTATCTTGACAATCAGCCCTGAATAGGAGTAATGACAAAGACAGCAGGTAGAGTCATGGGTGAGATGAGACCAAATGGCAGAGGCAGAGAGAGAAGTGGCACCTGGGGGCAGGCTGGGTCACTAGTGTTTGGAGGAGGACAAAGATCTCAGCCCAGATATGGGCGCAGGGAACTGGCCAGCTTACTCCATGCAGTTATGACCACATACTCACCGGGCATCCAGCCAGGTAAAGGAGGTGCTGTGTGAAGGGACTCCTCTTCATCTCTTCCCATCAGGAGGGGCTAGATTATATGGATTCAGATTCTGAGCTATGCTTTTCCTTATTTGTTCTGGCTGTGCCAGAGCGGTTTTGGGTGTTGATTTCAAGGTTGTTTAAATTTAGGGGTGGGAGATGCTGGAGTTTCAGCTCACTCTAAGTAATTTCCTTTTTTTAATTATTATTTATTTTTGACTGCAGTAGGTCTGCGTGGCTGTGCTCGAGCTTTCTCTAGTTGCATCAAGCAGGGGCTCCTCTCTAGTTGCAGTGCTTGGGCTTCTCACTGTGGTGGCTTCTCTTATGGAGCACGGGCTCTAGAGCGAGGCCTTCAGTAGTTGTGGCTCATGGGCTTAGTTGCTCTGTGGCATGTGGAATCTTCCCTGACCAGAGATCAAATCCATATCCTCTGCATTGGCAGGCAGATTCTCAACCACTGGGCCACGAGTGAAGTCCTAAATAACTTCTTGAAAATCAGACATTTGGCATTAATTTAAAAAATCCTAAATAGAAGTTCAAACAATACAAAAATACAGGTGAACTCCCCTTACTCTTCCCACATTCTGATTATTTAGATTATCTTTAGGTTATCTTCAGTTTTTCTCTAAAACAAAGAGTTTTATCACGTGTGTACTTCACATACCCACCTACCATTGAGCAAGTATTTCTAAAGGATAGGTTCCTAGAAGTAGACATTTTTCATGCTGATGCTTTCTCTCCATGGTCCTTCAAAAGACTGTACAGCACATAAAGCCCACTGTGTCCAGGAGCAAGCCTTTCTTCTTGCCAATGCTAGATATTATCACTTTTAAAATTTGCATTTCTCTGATCCTTAGTGAGCATAAATGTCATTTCTCAACAAGTGGCCACTTGCGTTTCTTTTGTGAATTGCCTATTCTTGTCTTTTGACCATTTATATGTTGGAAAATAAAACTTTACCCTGTGATATGAAGAGACTGCATATTTTAGGTTATTGTGTATATCGCCCCTAATGGCTGTCACCTGTCTTTTGTCTTTGGTATATTCATCTTGCTTAGGAAAGTTTTCCCCACTCTAGAAATATAAAAACTTTTTTATCATATTTTCTTACAGTGCCTTCATAATTCTGCCTAGTGGTTGATGTCAAACTGTCCTCCAGAAAGGTGGTACCAATTTACATCCCATCAGCTCTATGTGAGAGCCCTATTTCCCCACACCCTCCCCAGCCCTGAGCTGTCAAGAGTGAGCATCAAGAGTGAACAATTTATATCTCCTTGTTTTAACGTGTTTCTCTCATTATGCATGAGATCGAGAGTCTTTTCATGTGTGTATGAGCTATTTGTATTTCTTTCTCTGTGAATTGCCTGGTGGTGTCTTCACCCTGGGGTTTCTGTTGGCTGTCAGTCTTTATCTTACTGATAAAGGGCTCATTGTTTCTGAAGGAAATGAGCCCTGAGTCCAGCCCTTGTGGTACATAAGCCTCCCGGTTTGTCCTTATCTCTCTGCTGTCTGCTAGCATCATCCGGGGCCAGCTGCTTGGTGCAGTGGGGAGCAGCAAGACCTAACCACACCCACTGGTCACCTTGTCAGCTGCCTGGATCTCCTGCTCCTTGTGCCCACCTACCCTGCACTTGCCTCACCCCAAAGGCCAGCCCTTCCTTTCACAGCATCCTCTTCTGAACACTTACGGCTAGACTTTCACCTTCAACTCAATCCCATCTCTTTGCCTTTCACTCTTCGGCATCCTTTACTCCTCATCATTTTTTTCTTCTTGTTATTTTATTTATTTATTTATTTTTTGGCTGTGCTGAGCAACATGTGGGATCTTAGCCCCTCCACCAGGGATCAAACCCGTGCCCCTTGCATTGGAAGCATGGAGTCTTAACCACTGGACTGCCAGGCAGGTCCCTCCTCACAATTTCTGATAAAAAGGATATCCCTTTGTAGCTTCTAGCCCTATGATAGATTTTTTTTTAATGTATACATTTTTTTCCCACTTAGGGAAACACGTTAGGTTGCAACACGTGTTCAAGCTGCCGTATTGATTCAATCTCTTCACCATTAATTCTCACCTAATCACATAACTTTCTCTGGATTTCAATTTTATTTTCTCCAAGATTTCAAGGCAAGATTCATTTGGTAAAATGACTATTTTACCACAGGTATTTTAACAAACCTGCATTGGTGAGCCACACTCATTCACACAAACTAGATGACCACGGAGACATTTTTGAATTGGAAAAAAAAAAAAAGACTTCTAGCCATCTGTAGGTGCATTAATAGTATTCCTGGATGGTTCAGAGGCGTCTCATGGGCTTCCCTGAGCCTGGACTCACCAGGCCTTCTGTGAAACCTCCAGGAGGGACTTCCCTGCTGATCCAGTGATTGAGACTCGGCACTTCCACTGCAGGGACATGGGTTCAACCCCTAGTCAGGGAACCAAGATCCCTCATGCCTCCAGGCAAGGCCAAAACAAACAAACCCCTCGAAAACCTCTGGATGCCCTCTCCTTTCCATGTGTTCTTTTCCATTTTGCTCCATCCTTTCCCTTCTCCTTCTTTGCTCCTTTCAAAGTCCAATTCTCTCCCTATTGTCTCCACGCCTTTTCCAGTGTGTTCCAAAGAACGTCAGCCACACAAGATGGTCCCGAAGAAAAGGACTCAGGGATCAAACAAGTCTGAGCAATGCCAACCACCAGGTCAACCTCTTGGAAGTGGGTTGGCCCTTGAGAGCCCCTGAGACTGCCCTTGGTGAAGATGTCTTTCCACCATGTTCAGGCAGCCAACAGCCCAGGCCAGAGGAGCATTGCTCTGTGCATCTCCCCCAACCCTGCCACTTTTTAAAAAAATGTTAATTTATCTATTTGACTGCACCGGGTCTTAGTTGAGGCATGCAGGATCTTTAGTTGCAGCATGTGGGATCTAGTTCCCTGACCGGGGATGGAACTTGTGCCCCCAGCATTGAGAGCACAGAGTCTTAGCCACTGGACCACTAGGGAAGCCCCACCTGTGCATCCCTTTGTCAACATTCTGTGGGACTAGGGTTTGCCAGACTTTGCTGTGGGGAGCACTAGTTCTCAGGCCCCCTGGGTGAGGGCTGTCTGCAGCAGCTAGAGCTGTGTGCTGGTGTAACCGTGGACGCTCCCCAGAGCTGGCCCACAGAATTCTTTCTTCTGAAAGAACCTGGAGCCAGGAATGACACATTTCACCAGCTCCCACTGCTACCCGTGAATCTGAAAGAGAAGGCAGAGTCAGCAACAGGAGCCCAGATGGTAGACCAGCCCCCGGGTCTGGGGAAGACACAGCGTTACAAGATCCCAGGCTTCTCTTTGGGGAGTTCAGCCTCACAAACTGTGAAATGAAGCAGTTCTCTGCTCCAGAGGACAAATGAGAAAGTCAGTGGGGCAGCACCCAGCCTGGGAGAACTGCTGAATGGCCAAGCTTCCCAATGGCAGAATAATGGCCGTGCAGGGGCCTGAGGAAACTTCTTTCCAAGGCGCTGCCATTAATGTGGCTCAGTGTAGGTAACTCCTTGCTTACTCACTCCTGCTTCACTCACTGCCCCACTCAGGCTTCAAAGTCCTGGGAGGGAGCATCCGATTGGCCAAGTGGATCGAGCCAACATGCCAGGGGACCCTGTGTGTGCAGGCCCAGCTTCTGGGAGGGGAGGGCCCAGCAGCCTCCAGTCTTCATGGCTCATCTTGCAACCAATAAAGCAGTCCCTGGTAGTGTGCTGGGGTTGTTGGAGTGAAACCAAAGCCCTGCAGAAATCAGTTAAGGAAGATCTGATACTTACAAGGCCAAGTTTTGAGCAGGTGAAGAAGAAGCATCATCTGAGTTTAGTCCAGGCGGCGCAGTGGTAAAGAATCCGCCTGCCTGCTGTACGACTCAGGGAGCTCAAACCAGCAGTCTGTGACAACCTAGGGGGTGGGATGGGGTGGGAGGGGACACATGTATACCTATGGTTCAATCATGTTGATGTATGGCATAAACAAACACAATATTGTAAAGCAATTATCCTTCCATTAAAAATAAATTAAAAAAAAAAAAGAATCTGCCTGTCCATGCAGGAGACACAAGAGAAGTGAGTTTGATCCCTGGGTCAGGAAAATTCCCTGGAGGAGGGCATGGCAACCCACTCCAGTATTCTTGCCTGGGAAATCCCATGGACAGAGGAGCCTGGGGGGCTACATCCATGGGGTCGCAAGGAGTCAGACATGCTGAGTGAAAGAGCACCAGCACAAGAGGTTAGTCCTGAAAATCCTTTGGAATAAAGAAAAAGCTGGTGCAACCAGGAGATGTGAATTTGGCTGCTGTTGCCCTGGTCAGACTGGTCAATGTCAGTCACACCAGCTCCTTAGACAGGAGGGTGGTGGCTCCACAGGAGCCCTCTGTGCACGGAGAAAACTATTCAGTGCTCCTTTCAGAGTACTTGGTCTTCTCAACGAATCCTTTTGTTGTGTTTCTGAGGTCTAGCAATAAAGGACCCATTTAGTGAAAACAGTTAACAGTGAAAACAATATCGAAGATTTAGGAAGTGTGTACCAGGGGCTGGCACAATCTTTCCATCCCTGTTTTATAAATAAGGAAACTGAATGACACAGAGGCCACTTGCTTGCCCTGACTTCAGAGCCAGGAAGAGTGGAGGCAGATTTGAACCCAGGTCTCTACAACTCCAGAGCCCGCACCCTTGGCCCCCAAGCAGTACTGTGTCTAGATAGTCTTGTGTGTGTGTGTGTGTGTGTGTGTGTGTGTGTGTGTGTGCGCCATGCCACAGAGCATTCAGAATTTTAGTTCCTGGACCAGGGATCAAACCCTGGCTCCCTGCAGTGGAACCATGGAGCCCTAACCAATGGACTGCCAGGGAAGTCCCTAGGTCTTATTCCTATGCACAAGCTGACCATACATCCCTGTTTGCCAAGCCATAATATAGATTTCACAAAGGCTTCACAGAGGAGGTGTCATTTGACCTAGGTCTTAAAGGAGAAGTTGGATTTTTCCAGGTGAATATGGGACAGGGCACTGCTGTCAAAGGGATGAAATGTGTATGTATTGTGTGTGTGTGTGTGTGTGTGTGTGAAGGGGGTTGTTAAGGTAGTGGTGATAGCCTGGAAACAGAGGCCCCCTGAACCAGAAATCTGGCATGTTCTTTCTTCAAAAAATAAGGGACTTCCCCGGTAGTTCAGTGGTTAAAACTCCGTGCTCCCAAGGTAGAGGGCATAAGTTTGATCCCTGGGCCAGGAACTTAGATGCTACGTGCTGGATGATGTGGCAAAAAAATAAAAAAAAAGAATGAAACAATACTCTCTGGGATCCCTACCCCTGTCATTTCCTCTATTTCCAAATTCTAAGAATTCAACTTGTGTGCTCAGTCGTATCTAACTCTTTTGCAACCCCCATGGACGGTAGCCCTCCAGGCTCCTCTGTCCAGGGGATTTCCCAGACAAGTGTCAGTATTCTGGTTGCCATTTCCTTCTCCAGGGGATCTTCCCAACCCAGGGATCGAACCCGAGTTTCCTGCATCACCTGCAGGAGGATTCATTACCACTGAGCCACCTGGGGACTGTGTGCCACCAAATACAAGCTGAAGACTCAGTTTTCAGCCAGGAATCATACTGGAGAGTATTAGTGCTGGTCCCTACATTGGGGATTTATGTCAGTTTCACTGGGGATAATTCAGCCAGTTTTAGAGCCCACCCACCCCTTTTCAGAACTGAGGTCTCCAACCTTTGCTCCCAGCAGCCAGCCACCCCCTTGTCTGTGACCACTGCCCAAAGCCCTTCCTAAACAGATTTCTTAGGGACAAGTCAAGTCAGACATGAGGGGAATCAAAATAAAGAACTAACGGGATTTCCCTGGCAGTCCAGGGGTTAAGACTGGGCGTCCACTGCAGGGGGCGCAGGTTCAATAGCTGGTTGGGGAACTAAGATCCCACATGCTACATGGGGTAGCTAAAATAAATAAATGAAATAAAGAACTCAGGAGGGAGGGCTGGGAAACCCACTCTGAAAGGCCTGGCAGAGAGCAGGCGACCCAGGCACACACAGAATGGGGCCAAACAATGGTGGGAAGGATGGTTACAGGACAGGATGCGAGCAGCACAAACCTTGACAATGTAAAAATAAGAACTCACAACCTTTGGGAGGGGGAGGAGAGGGGAAGTGGGTGAGCTCATTTCCTCCCGGCTCCAGCGCTGTCAAGAGATGCCATCTACAGTTGGAACAAATTTAAAGGATGAATTCAGCTTCTGGGTATTTTCCTTCTCTTTTAATTATTTGCAGCTCGGCAATTTCTTTAGTTACATTTAGGCTTCTTCTTATTCTTCTTCTTTTTCCTTTCTGTGAAAGACTTCTTCCAAAAGAAGCATGTATTCTGTGAACACTTCTCGGTGGAAATTTCCAGGCACCTGTCTGGTCTTTTTCTCTGAATACGTGCGTAAGCAGATGTCTCCATCGACATTTCTGCGGGTGCTGCTTTCCGGATCACCTGAAAATTTTCTTTTTTGTGCTCTTCAGTGTTAACCTGAATTTCTTATAATGTGCGTGTACTATTATTATAAAAGCAAAGCCTTTGATTTTAAAAATTAAAAAACACTGCTGGAAAGAGAAAATCCGGCCCTCCCTTTGGGCTCGTGCTCCTTCCCCGCGCTCCAGGACCCTCCGCTCGGGGCTGGGTCCCCCGGGCCCCCGGGTGGGTGAGGGGCGCGGTTCAGGCCCTGGGGGTCCGACGGGGTCGGGCCCCTTGCCGGGCTCCGCCCGCACGTTTGAGCTTCGGGGGGCCGCGATGCGCCGGTGGGGAAGCCCGGCTGTGCGCAGGTCTGGGCTCCCGGTGTCGCCAGGTGACTCAGCGCCATCTGGGCCACCTTCCTCACCCATAAACCCAAGAAGCCACCCTTGACCTGCTTCGGGGACGTGTGACGTGCAGGGTCTGAGCGGTCACTAGAGAGACTTACACTCTGCCGTTGCAGGATTACCTGTTAACCACACTGCCGTCTACCCGTCTAAAGGTGAAATTGGAGGAGAGGGTCAGGGGGCGCTAGGGGCTGTTTCTGGGTCCTGACAGCTACTCTTGTGTCTCGGCTCCATCTAGTGTCCACAGGCGGACACAGTCCCATATATATAACTGGCTTTTCCATACTTGGAAATAGTAAAGTGCTCATTTGGCAAACAGGACCTAAATAGGACCAACTTAAGACCGTAAGATTTGGTGTTTGAAAGCAAGCACTATACAGATTCAGTACTTCTAAAGATTTGTGAATCCTTTTTTTTTTTTAAAGGACAGTGTATCCATGCAACAAATAATATAATAATTGATATTTATTGAGTGTTTATTTATTGGTGGCATGATTTTAAGTGCTCTCTATGAATTCATTACACAATGAACCCCTACAATGCTATAAAACTGGGGGGGGGGTACTTATTGTTTAAGAACCCTGGGGCACAAAAACATTAAAGTAAAATCTGTCCCTAATTTTTTTTTTTCTTTTTAAAAAATCTCTTTATTTTGACCACATCATGTGGCAAGTGAGATCTTAGTTCGAACCCAGGCATCCTGCACTGGGAGTTCAGAGTCCTCACTACAAGACCACCTGGGAAGTCCCTACTCTGCTAATTTCTAAGGGGAGGTAGAGGCTGCTTCCTGGGCCAGAGATGAGGAGGGAGCCAGATGAGAAGATGGGTGTCAGGCTAAGGAGAGAGAGAATGGGGGCTGAGGCAGCCCTTTCGGACTCAGGCTGGATTTGAGGGGAGGAGGAGGGCTGTGTGGTAGATAAAGGCTGTGATCTGAGAGGGCGGGCAGAAGTCAGCAGTGCGAAAATATTTGAGCACCTCCTACATGCCAGGCACCAGCGATACAGAATTCAAGTGGAAGGCAAGGTCCCTGTCCTCACAGAGCTGAGTTGTATGGGGACGGCCAGTGTCAAGTGTGGTGAGGAATGCTCGCCAGTGTACACAGAGCTATGAAGGGCTGTGCTGCAGGCACATGGGGCGGAGCGCAGGTGAGCCCGAGCTAACAGGCAGGGGGATGGGAGGCTGGATGTCGGGGCCCATCAGCTTAGAGGTGATGGCCTGGGGACAGTGGTTCTGAGAAAAGAGATGGTAGTGGAGGACGTGCCCTGAGAGAACAAGAGGATTTACTGGAGCCAGACAGAGGACCTAGGGGAGGGAACAGGAGCGGCCACAGGGCTCAAATGTCAGGGGAGGGCCACAGAGGAGAGGGACTGGACTGGCCAGAGGAGTTGAGACCAGAGCTGAGCATGAGCGACTCTTCCAGAGAGAGGTCGTGGTTGGAGGAGAAGTCAGAGTTGAGACCATTGTTTCACTGTTGGCCTTTAGTAAGGAGGAGACTGTGGCGCAGATGGTAAGGAATCTGCCTGCAATGCAGGAGACCCAGGTTCAAGCCCTGGGTTGGGAAGATCCCCTGGAGAAGGGAATGGCAACCCACTCCGGCATTCTTGCCTGGAGAATCCCATGGATGGAGGAGACTGGCGGACTACAGTTCGTGGCGTTGTCGGACACAACTGAGGAGCTAAACACACACATAGACCCTCTTTGGGCTGAGGGTGAAAAGCTGCTGGAGAGGATGAGGAGGAGGCCTGGGAGAACCAGGAATCCTTGGAGGAAGCACAGATAAATCACACGTGAAAAAATGAGAACTAGGTAAGGCAGAGGGGAGGGAGGTACAGATGGGTAGATTTAGGCGTTTTCCATGAGAAAGGATGGCGTGGGGGCAGCTGGGTTGCTGAGGGAGCTGCCCTCTGAAGGAAACCTGGAGTTTCCGGCTGTGAGGAGAGAAGGGCCCTGATGAGAGGAGAGGTCTGGAGGCAGAAGAGGGAGGGGGTTTAGGGGCAGTGTGCGGCTACTGAGAAACGCCAGGGTCAGAGCAGGAGGAGGGCTGCTGAGGGTGTCCTGAAGGCCTCTGAGTCGGCGGGCTCGGCCAGGGAATGAAGAGGGGACAGGCAGACTGAGAGGAAGGACATGGGACAGAAGTCCCAGTGGAGTCAGGTAACAGGGTGTGTGGGGACTGGAGTAGAAATGGTGGCTCAGGAAGTCAGGGTCAGAAGGGGGATTTCTGAGTAAGATTTCAGAAGAGTCATCTTTCTGACGAGCCTTGGGTGCGGCTGAGGAAGTGGGTCTCTGGGGGCAGCTGAGGCTGTTTGATTGGAGAGGTCAACACTCTGAACCCTGCTGGGACAGGGGGAGAAGGGTGGAGGGTAGAAAGCAGAACCCAAGTCCTTGGTGAAATGGGTTGTTGTTGTTCAATCACTCAGTTGTGTCCGACTTTTCGCAACCCCATGGACTGCAGCACGTCAGCCTTTCCTGTCCTTCACCATCTCCCGGAGCTTGCTCAAACTCTTGTCCATCGAGCTGGTGATGCCATCCAACCATCTCATCCTCTGTCACCCCTTTCTCCCCTTCCCCTCAATCTTTCCCAACATCAGGATCTTTTCCAACGAGTCGGCTTTTCGCATCAGGTGGCCAAAGTATTGGAGTTTCAGCTTCAGCATCTGTCCTTCCAGAGAATATTCAGGGTTGATTTCCTTTAGGATTGAAAGAGCTAAAGACCAGTACCTGCAGCAGAGAGGCTGGGGGAGGCACATCAGTGGCTTGAACCTCAGAAGAGGGAGTGGAATGCTGAGCCCCTACAATGATGCCTCTGTCCTGGGTACACATGTGCCCCTACTTCGCTATTTCCTTCTGGACTTCTCTCAGGACTGGGCGCCACAGCACATATTAAGAGAAGTGGGCCAGTGTAGGCTCTGCTCAGCCATGGACCAGAAATCTCTGACTTCAGGCTGCACTGAGAAGGGCTCGCCACCGGTTTATCTCACCAGAAGCCAAGGAAGACACCAGACACACATACAACCTTATTGTGCTGCTTTTAATTACGAAAGATGTAAAACGATGCATTATAAAACTTGGAAGCTACTTTATACAAATTTCCAATCTTTAAATATTGTTTGATGAGGGGCATGTGGACTAGGATACTGATGGGAAGTCTGATTAGTTTTGCTGTGATGTTTCCATCACAAAGCAGTGGAAGAAACACGCTTGGGACCAGACCGTCCGTGCGTGAATCAGAAGAGACGACAAGGGTCAGAGTAGGAAGTGTCTTCAACTATGCAAATGGACTGGGATATACATTTCAGCTCAGGTAATATACAGTAGACTTAGGAGAAATGAGACAGGATAGTGGAGAATTCATGTTGATCGAGACATAACCAAGGTTCCCCTGACACCTTCTGTCCTAAAAACCACAATCGTATAGAAGGGGGAAAAAACAGAAACACAGATAGGTTTTTAGTTCTATGCTGTTTAACTGCTAGTAAATGAGAGTAGTACAACCATCGATTTCTTGTGAAAAACTAAATATTGAAAAATAGTTTACTCTGAAGTCTGCAGCCATTTCAGATGCTGAGGGCCAAAGGCAGCAGTGAGGAGGTCAGGGTGACCCCTGTCTGTGGGTGTCCTTGACACTGGGTAAGCAAGGCAGGTTGTATAATGTCCAAAACCTTTTCACAGGAAGAGAGGGGATGGACGGACCTAAGGACAAACTGGATTCAGTGCTAAACCTAACTGTCATCGTTACCCTCCCCCCAAACAAGTCACTTTTCCCAGGAGCCTTCCATTTCCACAAGTCCTTGGTGAATGCCCAGGGGGAGCACGCTTGGTCCTGCAGGTCTCGGGGTCTCTGGCTGTATGGCTGGGCTGCTGTGCAGACAGAGAGTTGGGACACTGACACCAGTGATCACCATGGGTAAGGCACTGTGTAGAGAGCAGACTATCCTAGAATCTCCATTAAAAAAACAAAACAAAACAAAAAAAACCCTCTCATGACATCAGCACTCCCCCTTGTCTGAAAGGCTAGTTCAGATCTCAGGGGGTCTCCGACACACGAGAGGCAGGCAGCATCTGGCTCTTTCAGCACGCTGGGGTGCTGTGTACAATGAAAGGCCATTTTCTTTCACAAAAGGTCACTGCGATCTAGAAGTCTAACTGGGACTAAAGCTTTGAAGGGGAAGCCCATGGCCCCTTCCTGAGCCAGAGCTCAGGCAGGGAGGGTGCTGGTCTTTCTAATTCAAGAGCTGGGGTGTTCAGAGCAAATGTGATGCGGGAAGACCAAGACCTGGGTTCCACAGTGGACATGGATCAGTGCACCACTGGGGTTACTTGAAAGACTGGAGGGAGGGGAGCCCCCTGAAGACAGAAGGAAATAGGAGAAGGTCTGGAGAGGTCAATAGCCCAGGACCCTGTGACAGACCCCTCCTGCCACCAGGGACACGTGTCAGGTTCAGACCCACATGGCGCCGCCTTGCTTCTTTAGGTGGACCCTTCAGCATCGTGCCTGGTGTCCCTTGGGAAGAAGCTGTCTGTCTGGCTCTAGCATCTTTATCCCTCCTTCAGTGTGTCTGTCCACTCTATGCTGTCTTCCCAGGCCCACGTGAGGCCCCTTTGCCCAGACTCCTCCCCTGATGGCTTTTAAGCCCACCCATTGGGGTTTCTGGTCAGGGACTGGCATAGACTGAATCAGAGGAGGCAGGTGCTGGTGGAAATACAGTAATACCATTTTGTGCTAAAGTACTGATGCCTAATGATGGTTCCGTAAATTAGGCCTTTGTTTTACTATACACTATTTCTTCAGCCTCAGAGGGTGAATCTCTTAATGCAATTGAGAACAAAACATGGGTCTGAGAGGGAAGATGTTTGTGATGGCCGGGACCCCCGAGTCCCAATATGGGGGAGGCCCCAGCTTGCTGAGCCACCCTAGGTGCACTCACAGGACAGTGTCCACCCACGTCCGTAGCCTTGAGGAGGATAGGGCATGTGGCCTAAGCGTGGACTTGGTCACCTAGTGTTAAAAGCATCTTAAAGTGTATGCTTCACTTAACCACAGGCACAAGTGTTAGAAAAGCTGAAGCTCTGAGAAGCTTTGGTGAGGAAGAGGGTCAGTGAAAGATTAGACTGCCTCCTAGCGAGGCAGATTCATTCATTCGTGCATTCATCTGCTCATTCACGCGTGTGTGCATTCAACGCACGGGTCGGCGGCACCTGTTCAGTGCCAGGCACTTGTTGGGTGCTAGGGGTTTGGTGATGGGTAAGGCACAGTCTCTGCCCTCAAGGAGCTTACGGTCTAGTAGGGTGACAGGAATACCCCCTTTCCACAGAGAACCAGCTTCCCTCTGTTGCTGCACAATTGCTGGTCCAGACCCCCGGCTGCTCCTCCTGGCCAGTCTGTAGACAGGGAGGCCTAGATGGTTTGCAGCTTGTCTAGAGGACATCGTGTACCTGTAAGATACCTACACACAGCCCCCCTCTCTGTCTTCCGCAGCCACCGAGTAGAAGCCCCGTTCTCTTCAGGCTCATCCATTACCAGGGGATTTTTTTTTTCAGTGACAGAATAAAATAAAATAGTCTTCCTTTTCCTCTCATCCAAAGGAAAAGGGGTACTGCAGCAGCAGAGAAGAGATTACAAACCAGGAGAAAACCAATTAGAATTCAGTTTGCCCAACTCAAGTCTGTTCTTGGACGTGCGGCGAAAATCCTTCTTCGTGTTCCAATGGAGCCCTCTCAGGGAGTCCTGGCCCTTCGTGCTGCCCTGGACATCCCATGGCTGCCTGGGGTGCCGAGGTGAGACAGCGGAACCACGGCAGGCCTTGTGGGGCTTGGTACCGTTGCTGGAGGAGAGTAGGCTCCCAGAGGCCCGCAGCCCCTGACCGCCCCCCAACTCTGGGTCCTTTCTTCAGTGTTGACTGAGATCAGTGGTTCTGAGCATTATACACGGCTACTGAGGCCTCTCGGCACACATTTTCTTTTACTCATCGACCGGCTAGATGGTCAGTAAAAGATGTCACGGGTGTGGTGACGACTGAGTCATCAGAAGTGCTAAAGCAGCAGGCTTGCAGCGACAGGGCCTGTGCTGCGGGCCTGAGGGGTAGTGCCCAGCTCTGTGGTTGAGAGAAGGCCATGGTGACTGAGATGGGACCTCATCTGAGAGCTGGGAGCTGAGGAATTGGGTTCCTTCCAGGTCAGAAGCCCGAGATAACTAACGCCCAGGGGTGGAGCTGGTTCTATTCCGTTCTGTTTTAGCTGTTTCAGAAATAAGTCCTCCTGTCCCATTCTGATCACCTCACAGTCGGTCAGCTCGAAATGTCTCCTCTACAGAGGGGTCAAGCAGGCCCATGCTGGAATCGCTTAACATGTTGAGTCCATCCAGGCTCAGCGGTTCGATCTGGAGCTCTTCCTCCAGTGGGAACGGAGTGTCCACGCTTAGGCTGACCTCGGGCATGCCTCCCAGTGCACTGCTGAGGTCTTTGAACAGGCTGGTGCTCGAGTCTTCTGGAAAGAGCAGCGAGAGGGGAGAACAGTGCGGATTAGAAGGCGTGGGGGTCAGGTCACTCAGGACACGACTGGTGACAACCCCCTGCCATCTCACCCACCAGGACAGTCATCACCCATGTCCTAACCACTCCCAGGCCCACAGTCCTGCTCTGGAATCTGTGTTCTTTGCAGTCAGTTCCACACGTCCCAGTTCTGCAGGTTTCCTCCCTCTGAATAGTTGTCAGTCACTGGAAACTAAGCAGGTCGGAAGAAGGCTTGGGTCACCAGGCCCTTCCCCACTGCCTCGCAGTCTCTGTGGCTGGACTCCCACACCTCAACAAGGTAAAGCTGGGCTGCAGGGCTTTCATTTTTTGGCTTTACATAATGTCATGTTGTTTAGACTGTCTTACAGCAGTATCTGGAGAAACATAGCAACATGAAAGCAGCAGCTGGGAGGTGGCCGCACTCACCTGTCAGGACAGTGTTTGGGAAATTCCCGCAGTTGGAATACAGGTTTGGTCTCAAATGAAAGGAGTCCTGTGGTTCGCGGGGGCCTTGTTGCACCGGGGGCACCTGGAGGCACCAGAGGTCACTGTGTGAGGGACGGCCTCTGCTTCCCTGGGAACGACCGTGCTGTGCGCCCCCAAGCAAAACCAGCCCTGGGAGCTGTCATACCCCTTCTCTGCTGTGACAGCCCACACAGAACATTCTGCTTGGGTAGTGGAGGGCAGGGGGTGCTGCAGTGGAGGAGGGGCCCGAGGGCCACGCTGTGGGTGATGTGTCCCTGTGCGCACACTGCCTGGCGCTCTACGCCATCCTGGATAACGCCACTGGCTGTGGTTTCTGCGGGCCCACCGGTCACAGCCACCTCCCTCCTCAGCACACTGAGGCTTCTGGAAACTACCATTGGTGGGAACCCTTCAAAGGCTCTGTCTATAACCAAGGAAGCGATGGGCTCTTTTCCTCTTTGCTTTCTAAAGAAACGAGACAGTAGCCCCCTCTCAATCTGTCACTCAGAGGGAGGAATGCAAGCAAGCCTCTCTCTGCAAAAAGCCTTGATGAGGACGGGTCAGAACTGGGGCCTATTTTAGGTGCCGTTCCTGAAGTTAATTTTTAAATCATTAAAAAATCTTTCAAAAGTAGGAGTTTCCATCACTTTTCAGAAAGACACTGACTCACCTAGACTCACATGGCTTCTCTAGAAAATCAGGCGGCAGAGACTTTTGGTTCTCACCACTTCCCATGGCCTACACGGAAAACATCTGTCTTTATTTGTTTTACTGTTTTTGTTAAGTTCTGGAAAGTGCTCTTCCTTCTCTCCGTAATATATCCTGGAGCCCAAACCATAATTAATGAATACTATAAAATCTTAAAGGAAATCAACCCTGAATATTAACTGGAAGGACTGATGCTGAAGCCGAAGCTCCGATACTTTGGCCACCTCATGCGAAGAGCCAACTCATTGGAAAAGACCCTGATGCTGGGAGAGATTGAGGCAAAAGGAGAAGGGGGTGACAGAGGATGATATGGTTGGATGGGATCACCTACTTGATGGACATGAGTTTGAGTAAACTCCAGGAGATAGTAAAGAATAGGGAAGGCTAGCATGCTGCAGTCCATGGGGTTGCAAAGAGTTGGACATGACCTAGTGATTAAACAACAAAATAAAATCTAGGGATATAAAAGATTGTCTGTGTTATTAAGTAAGTGAAGTTGCTCAGTCGTGTCCGACTCTTTATGACCCTGTGGACTGTAGCCTACCAGGCTTCTCTGTCCATGGGATTCTTCAGGCAAGAATACTGGAGTGGGTTACCATTTCTTTCTCCAGGGGATCTTCCCGACCCAGGGATTGAACCTGGGTCTCCTGCATTGGAGGCAGACGCTTTAACCTCTGAGCCACCAGGGAAGATATTAGGGAGTCTATGTTATTAGGGAGAAACTAAAAAGCAAAAGAAAATGGCTCCATGAAAGAACCTTCAGGAAGGACCCCTGCCTGGCTAGGATGGGCTCCCAGGAGGCCACACACAGCAACTCCGGCTGAGGCAAAGCCTTTGCCTGCTCCTTGACGCCTCATCATGATAGACCCATGGATTGCTAGGTTCCTTCCAGCATGAGCGTGTCTACAATTCTCTGGCTAGAATATCATCACAAGTCTTCCACCACGTGTTCCAAAAGGCCCTCCGCTGACACCTGACAATGAACTAAGGCAGCCGGCACCAGCAGCTAGGGCTCAGGGCAATGCCAGCTCCCCAGCCACTGAGTGCATCGAGGTCGGAGAAGTGAGGTACCGACCGAGCCTGCTGGGTGTGGGTTTCCCGCTCGGAGCAGCCTGATGGTGACAGTTCCTGCTGTGGGGACGAGGCAGGCCCAGGCGATTACTCACCTGCTGGGTAAAGGCTGGACCTGGCCTCATGGACTGCTGGTCAAAGCTTACATCTGGGAAGAAGCTGGTCAAAGATGAGCCCTTCAGGGAACAAGGAAGGAACCATTTAGCTTGGAACTCGGGGTGGCATGAGCGTCCCCTCATGCCTGGGGCTCCGGGTGGGACTCACCTGGGCTGTGAGGAGCGGGAAGTCCGACTGGGATAGCGATGAGGCCGCCTGGGGCTGCTGGGCAGGCGGCTCCTGGGCATGGGGCTGCTGCAGCAGAGGCTGGGGCAGGTCGTGGGCTGCGGGGTAAGGGGGTGGGGGGGACACTTGGGCTTGAGCTTCTGTGGGCAGGAAGGAGAGTGGGCTTCGATCCGAGGACACCATCTGAAAAACAAAGCCACTAACTACTCAGCTTCTGAGTTGCTAGTGGTCAGTCCTCCGTGGATGCTGTCGTTGTTTAGTTGTTAAGTTGTGTCAGACTCTTTGTGACCCCCATGGACTGTAGCCCACCAGGCCTCTCTGTCTATGGGATTTCCCAGGAGTGGGTTGCCATCTCCTTCTCCAGGGGATCTTCCTGAGCCAGGGATTGAACCTGAGTCTCCTGCTTGGCAGGCAGATTCTTTAACTGCTGAGCTACCAGGGAAACCCCCCTTTACAGTTAGGAAATGTCAAAGTGAGGAAAAATCCTGATATTCTCCTCGTCTGGCAGTCTACACTGTGCTCTGAGAAACCTACTTCTGTTCCTGCAAAGTATACTTCAAATGTCACTTCCCCACAAAGCATTTTCCATTCAGTGACAATTTCTATTGTCTTCAAAAACAAACAAAGCAAAATGCAGCCAATTTAACCAGTTTTGTCTCAGTTTTCTCAGTGAAAATCATGTTTGTTTGGTTTGTTTTTTTTTAACAGCCATAACTTCTGGTTAAAAATAGAAGACTGAAAAAAAGCACTTAGCTCTGCTGTCTCCCCAAACCCCACTGAAGCCCTAAAACAACATTAAACAACAACAAACATTAATAAACAAAATGAAAACCATCGTAAATAATGCTAAAATGAAGATAAAAAACACGAGGATGAAGATAATGAAAAGGAAGAAAATGGCAACAAAGTTTGGAAAATGAAAAGCAGATGGACACGCAGTAGCTGGCTGAGTAGACCTGAGGGAACCAAATGCAGGGCTGGCAGCAGGGAGGCGGTCTGGTTCCATTGCAGAGTCCCCGCGGGTGGGGGTTGGGGGGAGGGGAGGACAGCAGCGGGAGAAGACGAAGCTAAATCTGGAGAGGCTGGCAGGCAGCAGTGGGCTCCAGAGCCCATGCCTGCAGGGAGGCTGAGGGCGGCACTCTGGAGGGAGTATGGCCCCGGGGTCTCTGGACTGGGTGCACCAGACCCTAGAAGGTGAGGCACTGCTGAGAATGCAGGGCTTCTGAGAAAGCCAAAAAAAAAAAAAGCTCACTGTGGCCCCTTGAGCTTCCGCCTCTTTCCTAGCTCAGTTCCCACAGTGCTGGGTCTAGGCACAGGCCAGGCGCAAGATGGGGAGAGCATCCTTTGGGGATCTGACCAGCCTGGGAGACAATCCAACTTACAATACCAGAAGGTCCCTAGGGCAAGAGCTGCGCTGGATCTGTCTCCAGGGAAGACTGTACTCAACAGGCCCACCCACCTACACTGAGCTTCCAGGCAGTTTGTGTGCATGAGTCTGTGTCCTGTTGCTAAATATGAGCAGGATGCCAAGGGTCACCAGATCATGAGGAATGTGTCTGGATGCAAGTCAGAGACCCAAGCAGACAAACTGAGAAAACAAACCTGGGAAAATTTATGTAGGAAGAAGCTGTCATGAAAAAGAATTATCAATATAATAGAGTGATTAAAAAATCCTTATCTTTTAGAAATACATAGTTATTTATAATATGCACCCCTATACACATTTTTTAAGAGAGGGGATATGGATAAAACAAGATTATGAAAATGTCGAGGACTTCCCTGGTGGTCCAGTGGTTAAGGCACTCCCAATGCGGGGGGCCCGGGTTCCCGCAACGAAGGCCTGGCACAGCTAAAGACAGCTACTTCTTTAAAAAAAAATGTTGATGACTGTTGAGGCTGGATGATGGGCATAGGAGGATTCATTATATCATGTTCGCTGCTTCTATGCAATTTGGAAAATATCTATTCAAAGAAAATAAAAAGAAACTGGAATAAAAATTATCACTAAAAACCTCAGAGACATCAAAGATGTTATGGCATCCATGGAATAAATATGATGCTATGAAAAGAGGAACATTCAGAGAACAAGAACAAAACATGTCTTGAAAATTTAAAAGGATGAGAGCAGAAATGAAAACCTCAAGAGAAGGGTGGAAGATAATGTTAAGAAACTCTTCCAGAAAGCAGAGGAAAAAGACAGAGAGAGAAAAGAAAGAAAAAAAATAAGGATGCTAGAGGGAAAGTACAGGATGGCTAACATTCGTACATTCAAGAGAGAACAGAGAAAACTGAAGGGAAGAAACTGTCAAAGAAATAATTCAGGAAAATTTCTCAGAAACGAAAGAGGTGAGTTTCCAGACTGAAGAAACCAACCAGATAGACTCATATCAGGCCATGTTATTTTGAAGTTTTAGAACACTAAGGGGGGAAGAAACAAGATCCTGCAAACCTCGCAAGGAAAAAACGGAGATTTAATTCAAAGTATTAAGAATCAGAGGGGGTACCCTGGTGGCTTAGATGGTAAAGAACCCGCCTGCCAATTCAGGAGACATAAGAGATGTGGGTTCAATCCCTGGGTTGGGAAGATCCCCTGGAGGAGGGTATGGCAACCCACTCCAGTATTCTTGCCTGGAGAACCCCATGGACAGAGGAGCCTGGAAGGCTATACAGTCCATGGGGTCATAAAGAGTCGGACACGGCTAACACTTTCACTTCATTCACTTCAGGAATCAGAATGGCACTGGATTTCTCAGTAGCAACTCTAGAAACTAAAAGCTGACAGATTAATACCTTCAAAACTTCAAGAGAAAATTATTTCACATTTGAATTCTACACTTAGCCAATTATTAGTTAAAAGGTGGGGAGAATGAGGACACACTGAAGTCAAGCCACGCCGCATGTACTCTTTCTAGGAAAGCTACCGGAGGGCTCGTGTTTAATATATCAGAAGGAGATCTACCCGATGCTGACAGTTTGAGATTGAATACAAATACAGAGCAAGACATACAGAGAAAACCACAGTGAGGAAAACACAAGACATTTATTAACCCCCAGGAGAAAAAGATCCTCATTTTGTTGTTTCATACTAAGCTATAGGGTTCAACTCTGATTACATACAAGCATGGAAACACTAAACACTGAGTACTGTTCTATTCAAAACTAAGTGTAATAAACCACACTGTGGAGATGGGGAGAATGAGTAGGAAAAACACGTGGGAAGGGGGAAGGGAGGGGCCTGGGAGGGTTGAAAGAGAGCTTAAACCCTAGGCTTCCACAGGAGGCTGTCGTTAGAGAACACCTGCCACTAAAAACCTAGAACACACCCAGCATGAAATAACACTGTTACACCAGAGAGCAGCTAAAGTGGCCGGGAGGAGCCACCTCCAGGTGGTGAGAAATATGGCTGGTGGGGGCGGGGAAGACAACTGTTATTTCATAACAGGCCCTTTAGGACTATTTGACCTTTTAAATTATGTGCACAAATAACATTGATTTTTTTTTAATTTTTAAATATTTAGCAGACAAAAATGAAAATATGTGAAAAAGAGTGCTGTTTATCTCTACGGTCTCCTTAAAATGTAGCTAGATGGTGTTATTTTTTACATCCTGTAAAATAAGCTTGTGGTGGTGGTTTAGTCGCTAAGTCGTGTCCGACTCTTTGCGATCCCACGGACTGTAGCCCTTCAGTCTCCTCTGTGCATGGGATTCTCTAGGCAAGAACACTGTAGTGAGTTGCTATTCTTCTCCAGGGAATCTTCCCGACCCAGGGATCGAAGTGTTGTCTCCTGCACTGCAGGCAGATTTTTTACCACTGAACCACCAGAGAGGCCTCTGTAAAATAATCTTGCAAAATAAATTAAAGGCAATCCAATAACATGAAAGAACCATTAAAAAACAATTATGAAATACTCTTACCGTCTCCCGAAAGGGATTACTCATATAATAAAGATCCCATGGCTAATAATTGGTAAAGAGTGACTAATAACTGGATCTGCTAACCTCTGTTGTGTTCTGTCAACTTCTTCTTGCTAAATCACTACTCACTTATAGTGAAGTGGTGAGTAAGGGATGTTATAATATATCTAGGGAGTGACCAACAGGTTAAAAACATGTTCACTGATGACTGTGAAAAACCACCCTGAAAACTTAGAATAGAAACAAAGTCAACAAGTCAAAAAGATGATGTTTCCACCCTAAATTTCTGTAACAGGCTTGTGACTTCAAAGTGTGCCTCTTTCTAAACAGACTCATCTGGGCCCTTTTATAGACATATGATCCTATTGTACCTAAGTATTTAATCAACAAGAGAAGGACTGTTCTTAAATCTGTCGATGTAATTAGGGAAGAGGTCTAATTCAATCTGGAAGCTTCAGGAGGGTATTTCAATGTCTTCCTTGGCTTTCTCTGTGGCTTACAGTGCTCAGATAGTCAATTAATGATTTTCCACACCAAACTTAAAACCCCAACCTGGCTTCCCTTGTATTTCAGACATAACTGAGTTTCACCCTCCACACCTGACCCTTTCCTCCAATTCCAACTTCCTGAGAGTACCCCAAACTGTTCAGTGTCTGCTTAAGAGTAATCAACACATGAGCCTCCCTGGTGGCTCAGAGGTAAAGAATCCACCTGCCAATGCAGGAGATATGGGTTTGATCGGTTGGTCGGGAAGATCCTCTGGAGTAGGAAATGGCAACCCACTGCAGTATCTTTGCCTGGAGAATCCCACGGACAGAGGAGCCTTGGGGGCTACAGTCCATGGTATCACAGAAGAGTCGGACTCGACTAAGTGACTAAACAACGACAAATCGACACAATAGCTCTGCTCTTAGAAAACCATTAGTGCATTAGGAATGATTTGATTTCGCACAGAAGTGAGAACTGACTGCATCTGAGGCCTCGTGAACCGCACTTAGAGTGAGGACCTAGTCCAGTTCCCATCTGCTTCAGTCTGTTTCACTGTTAGTTCGCTTGCTTTTTACCTGTGAGGCAGGATACGGATGCAAGGGGCTGGTTGAAGAGAGCTGCCGGCTGAAACCTTGATGTGCTTCAGGACCGGGGGACAGCGTGAGGGGGCTGACGGGTGGCTGCCTGCGCCGGGGTGGGCCGCTCAGGCTGGTGGTTGAAAGGGATGGGTTGCTGAGCGAGAAGAGGCGGAGTGAAGGGTGGAGGGCAGAGGCGCTGGCAGCGGAGGCCTCTGGGCGGCTGTTCAGGGAGGAGGAGAGAACTGTCTTGTTGAGCGTGGCCTGGATGGAGGGGTTGCTCCGAGAACTCTGGAGACCTGGAAGACAGATCGTTTGCAATGTACACCTCATAGTTACCGACCAAATCTTCTGTTTCCCAAACAGTAAAGAAAAAACTCAATTTCCTATTTGTACTTGATGATGATTTTGTGTGAGGAGGAGCTCCGGGCAACTCTCCTGCTGGAAAAGGTACCAAGGTTGTACAGCAGAAACGAACAGAATGCTGTAAAGCACTTATAGTCCGACTAAAAAAAAAATATATATATATATAGGAACCTATGAACCAGGAAGTGGGCTCTGCACAGACACATTAATCTTGGATTGCCAAACTTCTGGAACTGTGAGAAATAAATGTTTGCTGTTTAAGCCAAAGGGAAAAAAAGTGGTATCAAGGGCAAGGAGAAGAGGCACTCAGACTAAGAGGGACGACGCCATTCTGATGCGAATGGTTTCGACAAGGACCTACTGTACAGCACGGGGAACTCTGCTCAGTGTTACGTGGTGGCCTTGATGGGAGGGGAGTTTGGGGGACAGTGGATACATGAATATGTATGGCTGAGTATCTTTGCTGTTCATCTGAAACTATCACACAACATTGTTAATCGGCTCTACCCCAGTACAAAATAAAAAGCTTCTTAAAAAAGGATGAGAACAGATTTTTCTCGAGAATTAGATCATGTAAACCACCCCGGGAGAGCAAGAACTGGTGCAGGCGGCAGCAGAGGCGAATGTTCAGTCCCTCCGCTCCAGTCCAAGAACAGATCCCAAGGCCGGACAATCCATTATGTTCAGGGCCCCCAGTGCCTTGTCCCTGGCAACCAGCCAGGACCCTCGGTTGCCTTCACTGGGTGTCATGGCTCTCCATGTGGGGGGCAGGCTGCCTCGGGGGGCTCTTTAAACACCCTGAGCCCAGCACCAAGTCACAGGAAGGGACCCTCTACCAGGGCTTCCTTTCTCTTTGTTTTTCTGGCTCCTGAAAAGCGGTTCATCACTGTCTCCTCCAGTGTGGGGAAAAGGACACCCCTGTTGGTGCTTTGTTTTAAGGGGAGGGGAGTGAATTTTAGCCAGAGCAAGAGAGTTTGGGAAAGGCATTTCCATAACACACGCTGCAAGGACACAAGCTCCAGGAGCCCAGGGAGCCTGTTCTCTGCCCTGCTGGCTCTTTGGCACCTGGCCCAAGGCCTGGCAGAGTGCCTTCATTCCATGAATGAATGCTGGCCCTGCAGTGCATCTCCGTGGGCGACCCTGTGTTTCAGAGCCCAGCCCACATTCTTGTGCCCACGGCTGGGGCGAGCAGAAGTCTGTGTTGTTCCACATCGATAAAAAGTTAAGTATTAGATGAAAATTATGGAATGCATAAATGACAAAGGATTTTTAGCCAGCAAGTGATTCTGAGGACTTCCCTGGTGGCTCATATGGTAAAGAATCTGCCTGCAATGCAGAACTCAGGTTCAATACCTGGGTTGGGAAGGTCCCCTGGAGGAGGGCATGGCAACTCACTCCAGTATTCTTGCCTGGAGAATTCCATGGAGAAAGGAGCCTAATGGGCTACAGTCCACAGGGTAGCAAAGAGTTGGACATGATTGAGCACTAACACACACACACACCCCAACACAATTGATTTTGAAAAGGTAGGAAAGATGTCTCTGACAAAACTCTAAGTGGTTGTCCCCCTACCTAACTCACCATGGAAAAGTCAGAGATGTGGCTGGCTCAAATAAGAATGAAAATTAGAGCTAAAGATATGAATTTAGACATTTTTAAAAAACTCAGTCATTCAGAAAGAAAGCACACACATCTTAAAAAATATATATGCAATCTTTCATACCATGCATTTTTAAGGAGTGCATAGAAACTCTAAAAACTTAAGCACTGGTTGTGACATATCCTCAATAATACCATGCTTGTTTGAGGAAAATAACAGCCAGCAATTAAACACAGGATTTTCAGCTGAAGCAGCGTCCAAGGCTGTTCTGGAGAACGCCAGCTTCCCCAGGACCCAAGGGGGCTAAGTGCCAAAGCTGCTGGACTCACGTGACCTCGGGTGACCTTGTTCAGAGACGTCACCAAGGTCACATAAGTAAAGCAGCAGGATAACTCAAAGACCCTAGAGACCCCAAAGACTCCCAGAGACCCCAAAATAGGGGTGGTCTCTGAAGTCAATTCTTCAAACCTAAAATTATGTATTAATAGCATAATGGCAGCATCACTATAATCAACAGAGAAACTTCCAGGGGACCATGATGAAGCGGCCCACCCTCGTTTGAGTGGTGAGTTCAGATTTGCATAGACAAGTCTTACTGAACCCAGAGCGGAAAGAGCAAGCACTTTCCCCACTGACAGACCATTGCTGGGGATCTTTCTAAAGGAGATAGGCTATGCCACCATTCTTAGGACCCTTGTGGCCAGAGGCTATACTACCTGCCCCAGACATTGACAAGAGCATCTGTCAGGGTTCAAGCAAATGCAGTCATGTTTCAACATGTGGTCTGAGCGGCAGGGACTCAGACTCCTATGGTAACAGCCAAGTCACCTCATGAGAAGCTTTTTAGTAAAGCTAAAGCACCTTTAAGCACTTCTGAAAATCTGATCCAGTAGTTTTGAACTATGGCAGATTTATACTTAATATACATATCTATTAAGGATAGATATTTTCCTTGTACCCACAATTTTCTAAAATTCAAAATATTCTCTTTTGCAATCTATTGGGAAGTTGGAGGAATCTAGAGAGATATCTGTAATTATTAAATATCATCATATGTTGATAAAGGACCACAGCTAACACAGAAGAGAATGGACACTTATTTCTTGACTCTCAAATCTTATTCTCCAAGTCCCTGGGGCACGTGGGCTGGAGAAGACAATGAAGAATGAGGTTTTGGACCTTCCTGGTAGTCCAGTGGTTAAGACTCCATGCTCCTAATGCAGGGGGCTAAGATCCCATATGCCGTGAGGTGCGGTCAACTCTGCCCCTACCCCCACCCAAAAGAAAATAGAACAACAAAAAAGAATGAGGTTTCACTGAGCTGCCCCAGAGCTCATCAAACTCAGCAGAAAGAGAACCACCTAAGTGAAATGTCAGCAGAGTTGAGAGGTATATGAGCTAGTGGGTGGTGTGCATGCGTGCTCAGTCACTCAGTTGTGTGCGACTCTTTGTGACTCCATGGACTGTAGACCACCAGGATCCTCTATCCCCAGGCAAGAATACTGGAGTGGGTTGCCATTCCCTACTCCAGGGGATTTTCCCAACCCAGAGATTGAACTCACTTCTCTTGCATCTCCTGTTTTGGCAGGTGGATTCTTTACCACCAGGGCCACCTGGGAAGCCCAATGGGCTATTATCTCTAACTCAGACACAGTCATCCTCACTCTACGATTTACTAACATGCCACCCGGCCAGGGACCACCAATGGCTGAGCCACCAAGGGACACAGGCATGGGCCCGATGGAGCGGGGACCACTTACCAGAAGAACCTCTGATGCCGAGGTGAGTCATGGCAGCGGGAAGGTTGCCCACGCTGTTCCCCACACTCATACTCCCAAAGAGGTGGTCACCGGTGTCCAGGGAGGCTGGCAGTGGTGCCGAGTAGTGAAGGTTGGTTAGATCTGGCAATGACCCCCCAGTGTTCAGGGTTCCCAGGAAGGGGGAGAGGCCCATGTTTTGACCATTGTGTGGGAAAGTGCTGAAAAAAAGAAAGGTTAAGTATTACTTTCTAAAATGCATTTGGCTGCTGGGGAATAGGATGTGTATGATACCTTTCCTTGTTCAATAAAAGCTGTGGGTACCAAAGATCCAAGTCCTCGTGGAGACTGCCTCTTCCTCGTTCTGAGAGTGTGATCTGCTCACCTGTAATGCTAGACTAAAGATGTCATCTATGCCCGCGTTGCAGGAATCTTTTCTAAGACAAGATTAGTTGCGTGCATGTGCTTTTACTGTTTTCCTTTGTCAGCATTTTTTTTGGGGGGGAGTGCAACTGGTTTACAATGTTGCGTTACTCTCTACTGTACAAGGACGTCCAGGAGGGAGGGGATACACATATAGCTGGTTTACTTCACTGTACAGAAGGTTAGATTATTGATGCAAAAGTACTTTGAAAATTGTCAAGCACTGTGTAAGATATGAGACGCTGCTCTGCATTTATTCAATTCTTTTTGGTTACATTTCTAAATTATCTTTCCTCCCCCCCCCCCCCAAAAAAAAGAATCTCCTGTATCAGCCAGATACCTTCCAAAGTATACTTTTTCCATTAACAGTTTCCATAAACTTTCAAGTGAGAAAGAGATGTGACCGTCCCTTTGTCAGGATCGGTGGCGCGGCTGCTCTGAGCCCAGGCACCAGGCCGAGTGCTGCTGGGAGGATGATGAATGAGCAGAGCGTGTGCAGTTTGAGCAGGAGTACAGTTGGGGGCCCCGCAGGCCAACTGTTTAAATCTTTTAAAGTTATAAATCAAATCAATAAATCTTTAAATGAATTATCTTCTATGTTTCCGTCTTGACAGATTGTACCTTTATAATAGCCTGGAAGGCCAGATTAAAGTTTGGAATTCTCCCACTCCTTGGAGCTCTGTGCTGGAACATGCAGAGAGGCAGCCCCAGCCCGCAGTCCACTGCTTACCTCCCCAGCCCTGTCATGCACTGCAGACCAGGCCTGTGTCTTCCCCAGCCTGGGGACCCAGGTCTGGCCGCTCCCCGCATCCTCTTAGCCCCTTGGACTCCTTACGTCATGGGAGTGGAGCCCTCTGAAGTGTGGGCCCGGGGAGGGGCCGCTGAGCCCATGGCTGGAGGGGCACTGCTCTTAGAGTTCACAGACAGGCTGGAGACAGACAGGTAAGGCAAGCGATTGCAG
This sequence comes from Bos indicus, assembly GCF_029378745.1. NCBI lineage: Eukaryota > Metazoa > Chordata > Mammalia > Artiodactyla > Bovidae > Bos > Bos indicus. The sequence goes on from NC_091780.1 coordinate 22,289,194, forward strand.
TATGGCAGGAAGCTCGCTGGTCCAGGACTGATACAAGTGTCACTGGGAACGCAGAAGCAGGAGTCGTGGTTGTGGGGATGGTTGGGGAGGGAGGGTCTTGCGAATCGTGTGACCCTGTGCTCATGGAACAGCCGGCAGCATGGCATGGCCAGGGCACTGGGCAGAGTGTGGAAGTGGGGGCAGATGAGCGGGCGAGGGAGGAAACAAGGGCGTGATGAGAGGCTGTTCTGGAGAGTGTAGATCAGTGATGGCAGGAGACAGGGAGCCCAGGTGTGAAATGGAGAACCACAGTTTAGAGAGGCCCCTGTAGTTGTGGTGTGGAGGGTTCCTTACTGGGGAGAACCGGTTAGAAGGAACTGTGCGGTCCACATCTGATGTAGGAAAAGAACAGAGGGGGTGAAGAGGAGGAGAGTGGCTGGAGGAGGTGCCCTCAGCCAGGATAGGAGGAAGATGGTGAATGCAACTGAGGGCCCTTGACTCAGCACAGCACACACAGCGGAGCACCTTCCGGGTGCGGCCCACTGGCATCAGGGCCTCAGGAGACTTGGACAAAGCAGTATCTGGAGTATCAGGAAGGTCAAGTTTAGGACGGGGGGATGTGACAGGAGATGGGCCTGGAGGAGGGGGCAGAAAGTACATGAGGCTTAAACTGATGACAAGAAGCCAAGGGAAGGTGCAGAGCACGGAAAGACACACTCATCCTTAGGCCAGACTTGGGGGAGGGTGTAAGAAGCGGGGCCTGGAGGCAAAGAGGTGAGTTATGCTGCTGCTGAGCAGTCAACAAGACATAATGAGAGCGTGGAGGCGGAGAGATAGGGAGAAATTCTGGAGGTGTTTAAGGAAGTGCTCAAGGGCGACTCCTGATTTTCTGGCACAGGGATGGATGGAACCACCCCCACCAGGACGGGAACAGGGAAGCACATGAGTAGACTGGGGACAGGGTAGGTGGTGTGGGTAAGAGGAGGACTTCTGCTGTAGATGCTGAGCTTCGGTAATGTGTCATGGGATGTCTCTCGAGGAACGTTCTGTCAGAACAGTGTGGGAGGGAGCCAGGCCACCGTGGGCCGAGGAACAGACAAAGCAGTAAGGGAGCCTCGAGGGGAAAGCCTTTCAGAAAGTGTGGCTGAGAAGTCTGGAAGTGTGGCTGAGAAGGAGGGAACTAGAAGGGAACGCAAGGTCAGATAGTACTTTTCGGTGCAGAATCCTTAACTGTGATTAATGCAGAGAGAAGACCTAGTAGACAGGGAAAGGTAGAAAACACAGAAGCGGGAAGGATAAGCAGGAGAGAGTCCTCTGGAAGGGCCAAGGACATGGGTAAAGCTATCGGGCGTGAACAGATGGGTCCCTGGGACTAGAAACCAGGAAGGATGGCACGTGGGGCTGGGAGGCATGGAGTGAGGGGCGGGAGGGAAGCTGGGCGTTCATTCCTGCCGCTTCTCTTTTCTTGGTGAAGTAGGACTGGGATCACTGTGGAGGCTTGAAGAGAGAAGGGGAAGTAGGAAAGGGGTCCTTCTGGGGTGAGGAAGGAGGATGATTTAGACTGTAGAAAAGCTGAATGGGATACTTTGTCTTCCAGACAGCTGGTTGCAGTGTTAGGGCCAAGGACTAGGAAATAAACTTGAAAATGCAGAGCTGCTCGCTATGAGGGCAACGGGCTCTCTGACTGGGTGCTCAGAGGGAGGGAGGCAAGGTGAAGGCAGAAACAGCGTCTGGTAGCACAGAGCAGGGATGGAGAAGGTAGCCGTGACAAACACAACCCAGGTTGTCACTGACATTCAAAGTACCTTCCCTCTGCTTGAGAGGAATATACACTGTAACTTTGCATATACAGCTGCTAGAACCACCTCCTGGATCCTCTATTAAGGCAGATGATGTACTCCCTGGTTCAGAACTCTCCGACGAGTCCAGCCTGACTCCGGGTCAGGCTGCACCTGCCTCCATGCTCAGCAGGCACGCGCCTGCTGTTCCCTCTGCCCTTCCCTGCACTGCATCCTGGACTCTGGTCACAGTTCATCATATGAGAGAGGCTCCTGCAGACATCTGTGGTCGCCTTTCTCCTTACTCGGTTTTCTTTTTCCTCACTGGGTTTAACAATACATGACGTGTATTCATTGGCTTGATTGTTTTCGCCTACTTTGCTCCACAGGAGCCTCAGCTCGTTGAGAGCAGGGACCTGTTCTGTTTTGTTCACTGCTCTGCTTCAGTGCCTAGGAGTAGGGGGGTCAATAAACACCAGATGAACAGGAGTCACGGGACAGAATCCTACACCTAGTGTAAGAGTAGGAAAGCAAGTTTTGTCACCTAAGGAACCCTGGTTTCAAAGCTCTCGGGGGCGGGGATGAGGAGTTGAAAGTACGCAGCCCCTTCTGTAATTTAGGCCTGTGGGGCCTCGATCACCCATCTGCCTGAGGATTGAGCCAAAACGAATTCTTGAGAAGAATCTTCAGCCCTCACTGTGGGGATGACCTATACCCCTAGGTGTGCTGGTCTCACCCAGTGGGCCTCCTAGAGGGCATTCTGACTTTCTCAAGAGGTCAACCCTGATCTCAGCTCAGTGGGCTGTTCACTGCATGGGTTTATATTTAACTAGCTGAAAAGAATGCCTGAGCTGCCATTGCTCAGGAGGGTGGGCCCTGAACTCAGTGCTGTTAGACAACAGGGGAGGTGAGAAAGAAGGACGGCCTGAGGTACTACAGCATGAGTTCCTCTGCAGACCGTCAGACCATCTAGAAAGTGCACCTGCGCTCAGCTAGGTCATGCAAGAGGCCAGCTTTCAAACCACACGGTTTGGCTTTGGAAAGAGCTGCCGTTCCGAGGTTTTTGTTCCAAGCCTGGGGGGCAGCCCTGAGGGTCACTGGGCCCCCTCCCTGCCTCCCATGCTCTCAGGACCCCACCGTGCACCCCAGGGCTCAGTCCTCTCTGCGAAGACCCCGAGAGAGGGCCCTCCCCATGTCACTCGGTGAGTGCACCTTCACGGGTCTGTCAGTGTGTGGGCCTCATCACCTCTGTTGTCTCCATATTCTTCCTTGGTCCCATCTCCTCAGGAACGTTTTAATCTTTTAGTACTACACATATTTTTTTTTGAAAGCTGTCTCTCACATTTTTCAGGGAGTGAAGTTGTATACTTCTGAATACATTAATTAGCTGTTCCATAGAAACTCCTTTTAATATCACAAGTTTTCCTATTTAATCATCTTCCATTAGTTTAAAAAAATGTGGTAAAAATAAAATGTACATAACACAAAATCTATCCCTTTGAGGTTCATGGTTTTGTGGCATTCAGTATATTTGTGCAAACTCTCTTAGGCAACTTCTGGCTCACCAAGCTGCCAGCGGCCCGCGGATTCCAAAGGCGTGAGGCTGGCGGGCTCCCTCAACGCCTGCAGGCCCTGGCTTCCTCCAGTGGGGCTGTTTGTTTACCCAGAGTCGGTGATGTCATTCTCAAACATATTTATGGCAGTTTTACTTTTGCAGTTATGTCATATAATTACTTTGAACAAATGAAATATGAGCATACCAAAAAAGAGCTGTTGTTTTTGTGAAAATTCAGTTGACTTTCAACTCATGTAATGAGTGAAATTTCTCAGTGTTCTCTGATGAAGCAGCGAGACATTCCTTTTGGTAAAACCCTCAGGACGGCCCTGAAACAAGAACTGAAAGAACCTCTCTTACCTGCCACCTCCCACATCACAGGACCGAGGGCGCCCAGACAGGGACTGGATCTGGGGAGAGACATAGGAAGCCGGGCTTACTCACTGTAAAGCCAGATTCAAGATTTTAAAAACTGTCATTGCAGGTATCCTGGGGCTCCAGTCAGTCAAGTGGAGAGCCAGCATATAGAAACAGCATCCTCACAAAGCAGCCGTTTAAGTTTTGACTAGACTTTTCCAGGCATAAGGGAGGCAAGATACTAATAAATTTTCTTAATTTGATGCTTCTAGATGATTCTCTTCTAAATGAATTATTTGCTTATAGAAGGCCAATATGCTTCCCATAGAGCTTTTAAATAGACATTCATTTTTTAACGAGCCTCGGAGGAACAGAAGAAAAAAGAGACATAAACTAGAGTGAAGAAAGAGGAAATTAACATCTGAAGAAAAGAAATATTTCAACTAAAATCTAAGTTGGGGGGATTTCTTTTTTTCTTCCTTGCCTTTTAAAATTCACTTCATCTGGCAGCGCTGGGTCTTAGTTGCGGCTCCCGGGCTCCTCAATCCTAGCCGTGGCACGGGGGACCTTCTAGTTGCGGCATGTGGGACCCAGTTCCCTGACCAGGGAGGGAAGTCAGGGGTGCCCTGCACTGGGAGCGGGGAGTCTCAGCCACTGGACCACCAGGGATGCCCCTGGAGGGTATTTTCATTTTATTTATTGTCCCATCCCTGCACCTCAATGTCTGGCAACAGGTGCTCAATATACACTGGGTTGGCCAAAAAGCTTGTTTGGGTTTTTTTCCTAAGATGTTACAGGAAACCAAACGAACTTTTTGGTCAACCTAATACATGCTTAAGGAAAAAAAAAAAAGAATCAACCTATTGACTCGTCTCTTCTCACTGAAGTGATTTATGGAGAAGTGTAAATCTGTAACAGCTAAGGGAGATGAGGGGGATTCCCTGGCAGTCCAACACTTAGGACTCAGCGCTTTCATTGCCTTGGTCCTGAGTTCAATCCCTGGTCAGGGAACTAAGATCCTGCAAGATCCTGCAAGCCATGCGGCACAGCAGAGGAAAAAAAGAACTAATAGAGATGAACACCTCTTTCTATAGAGAGTACTTCTTCCCGGTGCTCAGAGGAGACTGGCTGCCACTGACCCCTCTGTGGGGAAGACAGCTGTCCTCTGACGAAGGCCTCCAAAACCACCGGCACCTCCTGTGGAAAAGGACAGTGGGCTTCTCCTGTGTCTAAGTATGTGAATTTTTACATCTCTTTCCCCCAAAAAGACAGAATGTCAAAACATCTTGCTTTTACAAAAGACCTTTCCAGCCCACCCTGATGCTAACGACAACTTTGGTAAACCTGGCAGAAGAAACTGGCCCACAGGAAGCCTGCCCAGGCGGCAGTGGTTAAGCACGAGACAACACGAACAGCCGCAGCACTGAACCACCAGGGAGTGCCCCTCATCCCACTGAGCTCTTACGGACCTGCAGTTCTCCATTGCTCGTTTCTGGGAGAAGAGTTGAGTCAATAGGTTCATTCTTTTATTATTATTTTTTAGTGTGTGTGTATATATATATATATATATATATATATATATATATATATATATATGTTAGGTTGTCCAGAAAGTTCATTTGGTTTCCTTTTTCTCAGGGCTGGGTGGATGGGTTGTTTTCTTTCAGAGGTGGCAGATTCCGTATGGAAGAAAGCCTGACTTGGGTACCACGGGACCCCCCTCTCTTCCACAGCAGGTGGCTTAACAGAGAGGGAGCCATGGTGGAGACAGGGGCAAGTACTCAAAGGTCTTAGAAACTGTTAAACAGAAGACTTCTTTCTGACCTCCAGGTGACTCGGGTCAAATGGGTTTCACTAAAGAAAGGAGTTATCTGGTGAACCAGCCATTATGGACAGAAGCTAGTGACTGGCAGCTGGTGTTGGCTACAAAACAGAAACATCTGCCTCTGACTTGTAACTGGGTTTCAGCACTTCCTATAATATGAAAGAGACAGGAGGGACCAACCAGTCTTTCTGAAAGAGGGAATTCACATGAGAACTAGAAAGTTAAGAGATGGTTGTGCTAATTCATCGATACAATTATGCTTGTTTTATTTGAACCATCATCCCCTAGTATATTCTTCTATCTCTGTCGCCAGACTTCTGCTCTACTTTTTTCCCCCAAATCCTCTCTGGGACTTGACGCTGATCTCTGAAGGGCAAACATGCAGTGACAAGGAGCACAGCTGTCCACCCACCTCCTTGGTCTCCCACAGCTGCTTCGGGAGTGGCTTGGGGACGTTCAGCAGGTTCTCTTCCCTCAGCGGGCCGGGGAAAGACACCACTGAAGGGGAGAAGAAGCACAGTCGCCGTGTTAGAAGGCCCCCCACCGCACCCCCACCTCTGACCCAACAAATGACCTCTGTGAAAACGGCTGAGTTAACACATATTGACTGTCTACTACAGATGGTGTTTTGAGTGTTACTGTGGGGGATGCATGGGTGAGACGTGAATTCAGCCCCTGAGGATTTCATACCCTACACATGGGAAAGGGTGGCATGTGGATACCCATGTCTGGAAGGAGGATCAGGGAAGGCCCCAAAGGTCGAAGGGCTCAGTGCTGCTCTGGGTGGATCAGGAAGAGCCCAGTCTCTAGGGCTCGGCACCGAGGGCAGCCTTTTAGGGACACAGGAAACGGCCATCCCCAGAGAGAGAGCAATATGAACAAAGGCTGAGAGAGAGTGGAGGCGATGGACAGCCACTGAGTATATAAAGGAGAAGGGTGGGAAGGTCAAGGTCAGGTCAGGGAGGGCCTTGCAAACCTGGTGAGGAGAGGATGGAAGAAAAGGGATGAGGGGGGACCCACAAAAACCCAGGAAAGAGGGAATGAGGAAGATAACAAAGAGAGAAGAGGAATATTCCGTGGAAGACAAGGTGGCAGTGAAGATGCCTGGTCCTGGGCTGGGTGTGGGGCAGAAAGAGGAGTTGAGAACCCAGATGAGGAAATCTTCTCCAGGGGATCTTCCTGCCCCAGGGATCTAACCCAGGTCTCCTGCATTGCAGGTAGATTCTTTACCATCTGAGTCACCAGGGAAGCCCCTGAAAGATAACATCAGATGACAGGAAAAGTTGCAAGGGCTGCGTGAGATGACTTAAGGCTACTCCTCATGAGAGTCTGGTCACAAGAATATGGCTGGAATGGACTACAGCACTGTAAAGGGGATTGTTTCCTTGGAGAAGTTCATTGCTTTTTGTCACTTCATACCCAAGACTGGCTGTAATTCTTCAAAGAACTCACTGGGGGAATGCAAACAACCTTGCAGCCATCGCTTTATTTCTGTCCTAGTGGATTAGATATTTATTGCTGTTTCAACTTTTCATGATTTTACTCCTGGCCTGAAATGGCCTTCCCAGAAAGGAGTACATAAGATGACGAAAGAGATGTGCACCTCTGGCACAGGAAGCGCCCCATTTATCACAATCCCTGTAAGTCCTGACCCCTGCGGTGTATAAACCTAATTTAGTTGTTCACTTTCAGATTATGAAAATTAAATTTCAGGTTATAAAATTTTAGGGAAAAGAAAACAGTGCCTGGTACTGAACTAATAAATGAGCTGTGTCAGGCCTTCATCTGTCGATGGCTTCCAGAGTCATTTAGTAGATCCCCAACATTAATCAGCTTTATGAAACTCATTATCTTCTGTAAGGTTTGCAATTTCACTTTGCAATCACTTTGCATTTTCCTCACATTATTTATATCTTTCGATTACTGGCTCACAAAACTTTCTAAACAAGCTGAGAAAGACAGCTGAGGAAGGAAGGATATTGGAACAACCAATGGCTTAAGTGTCTCATCACTATTCTCATGTGATCACAACTTTTGCTCCCCTGTACAGCCTTGTGACTATGGGACCATGGGGACCCAGATGACAAGGAGCCTTTGTAGTCTAACCACACATTTCCCTTCTCGTGGCTTTGATCAGGGCTGGCCTTAATTTTATAGAGCATCTCAGAAAAGTAAACCAGTCAGCACTTGTCAGCGTTTTTGGGAAGTCCAGAAAACTTGAGTATTAACTAGATCAGATGTCAAGAGGAGGTTATGTACACAACAGTCAGCATCCCACTCAGCACAGGTAGGTGAAATCAGATCATTACCTTCCCCATGCACGTCATTCTCACCATCACAGAAACCTAGTGGGAAAGAAAAAAACACTATTATGCGGTGCTTTCACATTTATTTATTCATGAATTCGTAAATCTTTCTGATTCAAATAGAATTTTGAAAATTCCAAGGCGATTTTGGTATAGTGATGTTCACTCAGATGGCATCAGCATTTATACTAAACTTAAAATTGATAGAACTAACTTCCAACCAGTCCATTCTAAAGGAGATCCGTCCTGGGTGTTCTTTGGAAGGAATGATGCTAAAGCTGAAACTCCAGTACTTTGGCCACCTCATGCGAAGAGTTGACTCATTGGAAAAGACTCTGATGCTGGGAGGGATTGGGGGCAGGAGGAGAAGGGGACGACAGAGGATGAGATGGCTGGATGGCATCACCAACTCGATGGACGTGAGTCTGAGTGAACTCCGGGAGTTGGTGATGGACAGGGAGGCCTGGCGTGCTGAGATTCATGGGGTCAGCAGAGAGTCAGACACTACTGAGTGACTGAACTGAACTGAATTGAAGTCTAAAGTTGGTGCCTGTCTATTTTTCTTTAAAATTATCTCCATCTTTAAAATCTTTTACTGCCTCTGTCCTGAAAGAAGAACAGTTTACAAAGTCTGAGAACCTCTAACCAAATCACGAAGAAAAGAAAGAAGTAATTTAGAGAGTGAAGTAAAAAGGCACAAAGTGTTAGCCGCTCAGTTGGGTCCGATTCTTTGTAACCCCATGGACTGTAGCCCACCAGAATCCCCTGTCCATGGGATTTCCCAGGCAAGAATGCTGGAGTGGGTTGCCATTTCCTCCTCCAGGGGAGCTTCCCAATCCAGGGATTGAACCCACGCTCCTGCAGCTCCTGCACTGGCAGGTGGGTTCTTTACCACTGAGCCAGCTGGGAAGTCTATACACATACGTGTATCCCCTCTGTTTTGGAGAGATTGTTCTTGCAGTGGAATGTGAGGTAGATTGAAAGGAGAAAGTCTGAAGGCAGGAAGACCAAGTGAAAAACTTCCATAACAGTCCAGGCAAGAAGGAAATAAGTCGGAGTATTTATTGGTAGCGAGGACAGAAAAGAGGCAGCAGGTTTGAGATACACAGCAGGCGTGGAATGAACAAGACTTGGCTACTCAATGGGTGTGAGGGGTGTGGGAATGAGAGTAATTAAAGACAATTAACTCCTGGTTCAGAGTTTCGGTAACTAGAAGGATGATGGTGGCAATAACCGATGTGTTAGCACCAAGTTAATATATAACCAAAATATGTGAGAAATGGAATGTTTCCTACCATATCAGTAAACAAAGGCTGTCATAGTCACCAGCGATTGCAGCCACCAGGGAACCCAGGAAGGAAAAAATACCAGCCCTCAGACTACAGCCACTCCCCATGGTGAGCCCTGAGGAAATTCGGGATGTGAAAACACAGGATACTGGCCCCGGACAGCTGAGATGCATACGAAAGGAAGGATTTCAGTGAGCCCAGACTCTTGCACCTTCCCATACATAATAGAAAAGCGCTAGGTTCCTTAACCTGGGTTATCTGGTTTTCTTTAATTAACCACAATCTTTTGATGTTCAGACTACCTGCCCTTTGTTGCAAAACTCCTACATATCCTGGCTCCTTCTGTCGCCTCCTTAGAGCAGTCTCTCAAAGCTATCTGAAATGCCATCTCCCGGCTGCAGTCCTCATTTTGCCCAAATAAAACTTAACTCACAGCTCTCACGTTGTACGATTTTTTTCCAACATATCCAAGCCTGGATTTTTACTACTGGATGAAAAATATCAGATGATACAACTATAAATAAAGGGATAAAAATAAAAGGGAACGAGTTGTGAGTGGGTATCCAGAAGCAGAGGAAACATGGATCAGCCCTGCAGGGGACAAACAGCCACGACCAAGGCTCATGTGTGCTCCAAGAAACCTCGCGGACCAGGAGCCACGGAGGGCCGACCTCCTGAACGGAACTGAGACCGCCTTCCCTCTCCTCACCCTCATGCCTGACGAATCGAAAACACCTCCCAGCACAGCCTGGATCTGCTGAACAGAGGTGGAGGCAGGGGGCAGAGTACTTAACCAGAGTGTCTCTCTCAGGAAACCTCCCCATTCTGGGCCCTCCTGCCACCTGCGTGACACCTCTGCCCCCTCTTTAGATCTCAGATGCCTTTGCCATCCCTCTCTTCCTCCTGTCTGTGCAACCAAGGCTCACCTCTCTCTCGTTTGTTTAGTCACTCAGTTGTGTCTGACTCTTTGCGACTCATGGAATATATAGCCCACCAGGCTCCTCTGTCCATGGGATTGCCCAGGCGAGAATATACTGGAGTAGGGTGCCATTTTCTTCAACAGGCTCATTTCTTTCAGGGTTATTTGCATTTTAAGCCTTCATGGTGCTGGTCAAAGGTATAGTATTACCTGTGGTAAGATCACTGGGGTTCAAGGCAGATCTCCTTCCCTGGGAAGGAGCTCAGGGCTGTGTTTCTTAAGGCTGGTGAGACTCAGCCTCTACAGCTCTGGGTGCTAAGAAGACAACCATCATGCCTTGCTCTGCCCTTAGCTCTAGACTGCTACTTGAAAGGGCAAGGACCACCCTGGCCCCTTCCTCCACTCGCTAGTGATGAGCAGAGGTGGGTTAGGTACAGTCCTAGACTACAGGGCAGTGGGCAAGTGTCAGAGAGTGCCATCAGGCTTACCCATTCAGGGGGTATATGTGTGTGTGTGCACGCGTGCATGTGAGTGTGAAATGATAATTAAACTGCACATGCTGCCAGGGAAATGATCAACATTTTTCTTGACAAATTCTGGATAATTAAACAAGAAGAGAGAAATTATAAAAATCTTGCTTGGTTGCATAAAAATCTATTTCTCTCATTTCCATCAACTCTTCACCAGGGATGCCTGTCTCGCAAACTGAATAACCATTATGAGAATTACTAACCATGTATCAGCCTAATGACTGTGTCTTCTTGGGACACAAACTTTCGCTTGTGAATGTATCACAGCTTTCTGCTCATGTAGTTAAGCTGTCAGCAGATGCTCCCTTATGATCTGCTCAGAACCAAAAAAAATAGTGGGAACATTAACTGAGGCTACATCACTATGCTCAGGAAAGATTCCCAGGGAAAAGGCAGTTATTGCTTTCTGCTTGTGGAGTCTAATCCCCAGCTTCAATTATAATTTTTCCCATCACTTTTTAAATCTTTACTTTATTTGGTCGCTCCTATAATAAGAAATACCTTTTTGCAAAGCTAGTCGATATTTTTAAAAGTCTGAAAGGAAAGCAAATGAGAAACTTTCATGAATGACAGGGGGAGAGGGGAAAGACAAGAAACTATTTAAAATAGCTCCCACCAACAGATAGAATTCTCCAGAAATAATTCTGATCCTTGGAGACTTGAATAATATTTTAAACACACTGGCTTTCCCATGTAAACACGGCCATATTTGGACGTGTTTCTGAGTTCTGCTGCACTTCCAAGGCAACTGAAGCAGGGACATGGTTCAGACGTCCAGGCTGGAGGTCGGCCTGCCTTCCACAGCTGTCAGATACCGGGGTACAAACACAGCGGGCTCAAGCTGCTGATGTGAAAAGCAGGGACCCTGGGACTCTGCTCCAGGATTTCCTTCTTTCTTTCTGCTTTCCCTATGGCTCCGTTGTAGGATCAACGCTGACACTCTGTTGCTTTTCTTATTTGTCCTCACTCAGGCCTTCTGACACTTCACACCTCTTCCCTTGCAGGCAACATCACTCTTAGGGTAAATACTTCACTTGATTAATCACTTGCTTTAGCTATTTTTCTTCCTCTCTGCATGCAGGCCTCCAAGTCTTGTTACTTAGGATTTCCTTGTTCCCTCTAAACTTTTAGGCTTTTCTAGAGAAGCACAGACTTTAAACAGAGGGCAACACGAATACAGGCATGGCAGAGGCAGAAAGGCAGCTCTTTCTTGGGAATTCCAGATCGAAGTCTAACCGTCTGGTTCCCTCCCAATCCAGGGAGACTAAGACCTTGCTGCACCTTTCTTAGGCTTATATATTCTCCCCCTCTCTTTTATTTTTTATTTTTTTTGACCATGCCATGTGGCAGACATGTAGCCTGCCAGGCTCCTCCATCCATGGAATTCTCCAGGCAAGAATACTGGAGTGGGTTGCCATTTCCTCCTCCAGGGGATCTTCCCGACCCAGGGGTCAAGCCCACGCCACCTGTATCTCTATATCACAAACGGATTCTTTACTGCACTGTGATTGGAATCTGATCAGATTTGGGTCATTCTGGAAGCAGATGGCATGACTCTTTCCCCTACTCCTGGTCACCCTGGGGAGGCGGGACAATGACCTGCAGCAAAGTGGGCAACAGGTGAGCTCCCACTCCTCTGGCCCCGGGGCTGGCCCTGCCTGCAGGGCTCCCGCCGTGGGGGCCACCCTGGGCCAGGGCTGCTGGCCACTGGGGGAGTCAGTGTCCCTCTGGGGTTTGGTCTGAATAGACATGGCCCCCCAGAGAGAAGCCACTTCCTCTTATCAGGAGGAAAGGTGGCATCCACCTCCCTGTGTCACTTCTGCTTTTATTTCTCAGTTTGTCCAGATCCTGGCTGGAAAAAGGGCTTTCAGAGAACCCGACATAACACTGGACTGGGAAGACAGGAGACTGCAAATAAGGAGACCAGTTAGAAAGTTGCTATGAGTCCCTGTAAAACTGATGAGGACCTTACAATGGGAGAGTGTGGAGGACACAAAGTCTGAGGGCCGAGAGACGCCAAGGAGGACCTGCAGAGAAAGAGGTGGGAGGGAAGGCCCACTCTCACCTCATCACGAGCACACACACACCTCCCTGGCCAGGAGCTGTTCTCTGTGGAAGAAGAGCCAGGGAAAGGCACACGGTGTAAGCTTGTCTCTCCCCCTGCTCCCCGAGGACAGAACAAGACGGCGCAGTACTGGCTGGCATCCAGCCTACGTGTCTTACCCACGTACGAGGCAGGCCAGGCCGACTGGCCCCCTCCTCCATAGGGGTCCTGGGGCTTGGTACTCAGAGCGCTGGTGTGAAGAGCAGAGTCAGAATTGGTCCTAAGGGGGAGGAGGGAGAGAGAGAGTCTGGCTGAAAAATCCATTTTTTCCTTAGTGAAAATGCAATATTCTTTCCTGAAAATTACCAACGGGAGAGAAAGCAGGAATAACCGATTTACAATCATCCATAAAATGAGGGGTTTGGACCTACCTGCAGTCCCTTACAACATCAGCCTCTGAGGATGACCCACACCCAGAAGACAGCAATTTGTACTTGTGAGATTTCACACTTTGAAGCTAGTGGTGTAACGATATGGTTCAACAAGGAAGACACTGGATTCACGGCTTTCTTTAAGAAACGTTCCATCTTTCCTCACAACTCAGAAGATGGCTGTGGCCAATATATTCTCTGCAGCTGGGCTAGATCTTCTCCATCTGGGAATAACTCCTCCCCTAGGAAGGATCACCAAAGCAGTGGCTTTCCAGCCCTTCCAGGGAGAATACAAGGTCGGGGCGATTTTCAGAATAACCCTGATGTGTTCCCTGCCCTTTCACTCTTGCCCTCACGAGCACAGCGGTCTTCCAAGAGCCTTGGGACGTGCAGTGTCAGTGCAGGCAGCGCACAAGCAGAGGATCGAGCTGTCTTCAAGAGACACATAAAGGGGACAACGCCTCTCTTCTCAGTGATTTCCTTTGTTTCAGAAAATATAACTGTGCTTACAAAAATATGATTTATGTTGACATAAATGAGTTTATTTATGAGTAATGAGTTTATTACTGCTATTTCTAAGTGTATTAATAAGTATCTTCTATAAATCTCTCAATTTAATTTCCAATATCAATAGCTAAATACAAACAAATGTATCCACACGAACAAACACTGTTAGAGGGCCTCAGTGGTTTTTAAGATTGTGACAGAATCATAAGACAAAAATTGGGGGAACTGTTGAACTACAGCAAATTTCTGAAATTCTCCCAGACAGTTGCAGTTTACATGAAGCTTTGACTCCAAGAGACATTATTTACTTGTCTCATCAAGGGACAAACTGCCAAAAAAGAACTTGTGTGAGGCTTCAAATTAGCCTAAAATGCTTCTCTGTGGGCTGTTTCAGGTGATGCCTTCTGCAGCCACTAAGCCCCGTGGCTGGACTGTGTACCATGGCTGGGTTGGGTTTACACAAGGGACAGGCAGTTCAGAACCAGGATGAAGCAGCAGCAAAAGCAAGGACTCTGGGACCGGGGAGCCTTGGGTTCAGATTCAAAGAGACTCAAGAGAATATCAATCAAATGCAGAGAGACAACTGGGGAAATGTGAATACAGACCGGGTATTAGATAATATTAGGAATTATTGTTAATTTTGTTATGTGGCATAATGGCATTGCGTTATATTGTTGTTGTTTTTCAAAGGTTCCTATCAGCCTTATAGTGTTAGAGATATCTGCAGGTGAAATACTCTGGCTGGCTGGTGGTGGGATAAGGGTGGGAAGGGAGGAGGTAGGGGTAGACACAGAAGCTAAAAGATGGGCACACGGAATTCTTGGAATGCTTTTCCCTTTTGTGTATGTTAAAATTTTGCACTGAAAAAAAATTTTTTTTAATCCCAGTTCCATCACATATTAGCTAAGCAACCTTGGACAAGTCATTTGTAACTTCTTAGAACAGAAAGTCATACTCATTCTTGTAGAATGTGATCAGGATTGAACAAAGTGACTTAAACACTGGGGTCAAGCTTGAAGTGATGGTTTAATGTGGTTATTGAACGCTTACGCTTCCTTGTGTTTCTTATGCATCTTATTTAATCCTTGCAACCATCGCTTGATGTAGGTACTGTTATCTTCCTTTTTCCAGATGAGTAAACTGAGACACAGAGAAGCCATGCAACTTGCTCAAGGACACAGAGTAGGAGGCAAACTGTCATTCACTCAGACTTCATGTTCTCACAGCTACACTGTCCTGAGCAGACGTTCACTACACGGTGGGAGATTTAGGTTGCTTCTTTTTAACACTTCGTATAAACACAACCCATTGATATAAGAGTACTCTTGCAAACAGATGATAGATTAAAAAGCAGCAGGATCAACAGGGTGATTTGCCTTCTTTAAAGTTTATTTCTACTAGAAAACAAGCTATGTACCTGTTGAGTGCAGATGTTAGCCTGAACCCAGGGTGCTTCTCTTCCTTCCAAGGAGGCTGCTGCCTTTAAAAACCAGAATAACATAAAAAGAAAAGAAGTTCAGTCCACAAGGAGAAAGGGAAACCTCAGGCCTGGGTTTGAGAACCAGCCCTTCTAGTCACTCAGCTGCACAGCTGCTCTCTCCAGGTCCTGTGATTTCTCCCTTCTATGATAAAAACTATCAGAAATTCGTGCAAATAGGGCAAGCAAATGAGCCAGCTGGGCATGCAAGGAGGTTTTTGGTCTTTTTTTTAAGCAGCAAACAAGCACTTTTGAATGCCTTTCGAAATATTTCAGATCCATGACCAAATCCTCTCTGGGGATGTGAGGTCTTATTCCAGATGTGTGAAAAACTACCCCCATCACATCCCCCGAGTATGTGCATAGGGGATGCCTGGCAAACCCTGATACAGAAATGCCACACTCCTCTACAGAGGTCCATAAAGAGGAACGTAACTGTTACAGTAATCCAATGTTTGAAAATATTAATCTAACTAATCCTCATGCTCTAGAAAGCATAGGACATTTTTCTCTCAAATACAAATTTTTTATAATCTCAAATTGGAAAAATCTTTTTATGATTTAATTAAAGAATCTGCCTGCAATGAGGGAGACCCAGGATCGATTCCCGGGTCAGGAAGATCCCCTGGAGAAGGGAATGGCTACCCACTCCAGTATCCTTGCCTGGAGAATCCCCATGGATAGAGGAGCCTGGCGGGCCACAGTTCATGGGGTTGCAGAGAGTTGGACATGATGGACTGCCTAACGCTTTTATGACTTAAAATAAGATACTGTGTTTATTCTACAATCATGGATCCCAAGATTCTTAAGGGTTGCTGAAAACCTACTTGCAGTAGGGGCCTGCTGTTATCCATCTTCATACCTGCCTTTCCCAGGTCCTGACTACATTATCCACAGTAAGTGCTGTCAGTATCTGCCCCAAGAATAGATGGAGAATGCACTTCAATCCAGGGAGCTAAAATTTTTCAACATGTCCATTTCAAATGCCTCTTAAATCTGACCAGGTGATCTGAAAATGATATCATGCATCCACTGGATGTAACAATCTTTTCAGTTAACTCTATATTCTGTCACCTCCAGTACTATTCCAAAAAATACTCAATTTGGGGTATATATTCTCTACATATAAAAATACTCAAAGAGACCCTAAATCAAATCCACTATGCAAATTACAATTTTAGGAGCTTACTATGGCCTCTGTTTCTTTCAGTAGCTTACCATGACACCTTTATATATTTAAATATAATAATACCAACTCAGACTATTATGTTGGTCAATGTATTCTGAATGTGTTTCTATTTGGTCTTTAAAATGAAGACCCAGATTGATTTAAATAACTTTTAATTTTAGACTTTCATATAAGCCCATGATTATATGTGGAGAGACTTAAGTTTTATGAGAGAAAAAAAGAGTCTGTGCTTTAGATTAGAAATTTCTAAAATGACCTCTGAGGCGGGTAAAATAAAGTGAGAGTGTCCAAGCACAGCACACGCCCATCATATCTTTGAAAATATGACTTGCTTACCTGGGCCAACTTTCATCCAGGGGCTGTGAGGCGTAATTTGCTCCAAGCGTGCTACCATCAAAGTAGAAATTTCAATCAAGGAAAACTCAGATGAAGGGGAAGTTGAGGCAGAACTAAGAGGCTGGAGTCGCGTGGAGTTCCACTGCTGAGTTTTCAGTTTGTATCTTTATCTCTATACCCGACAGCTCTTCCTCCTACTTCGGCTTATCAACTTCCTCTGGAAAAGTCCATTCCTCTATCTCCTAACCAGCACCATCTTTGCGTGATTCACGTGGGGTGTTTCTTTTTTTTTTGCGAGCCCAAGCTCTTTTACTTCCAAGGACTGCCCGCACCCCCATCCGAAACCTGGTTTGGCTGTCGCTCTGTGTGGGCCTCCCTGTCCACAGAAGGTACCCACACCCAGCACTTCCATTCAAGGTCACTTAACCCCTGTGACTAGTTCAGGGATGGACTCACGATACAAACAGGGGAAGAAAGGACTATCCCCAGCGGAGGTGGTGAGCTCGGGGACCATGTGGGCCTGGGTTTCTCTCCCTGGAAGTCAAGGTAGAGGTGGCAGCCCCCCAGATACTGAGTCTCAGTGCTACTGTACGGATCCCTGGATCTAGCCCTCTGGGCTTCTAGTAACATAAGCCAATAAATTTCTTTTTTCTTCAAGTTGAGGGTTCCTGTTTCTTACAACCCAAAGAGAGCTACATTAGGTTTATTGAGAAATGTGAACTTCCTTAGATGGTCAGGTGGCCTGTTTTATGGATTCTATATTCTTCACTGGGTCTAGCCTGCCTTAGAACACATTCCAGATGAAATGGAAACAGGGAAAAACAGATGGGATGCTATACTATATGTGCTGAGTACAATAGAGCTGTTTGGTTAATTTAATTATACTCATAGAATACCTTCTCAAAACATTCTAAGTCATATTATTCTCCTGTGATCTTCGGTGATTCTGTATAAAAGAAGCCATCACCATCTAAGGCTCAGGAGGTAGTGGGGGCCTTGATGGAGAAGAACTATCATGCAGGCAGAACCTGGCATTAGTAAAATATGGACACTGATGAACTCTTAAGGAAATGTTTCCTCTGCCAGAAGCACTACGATCACAAGTTTCACTTCCTGTGTACTAGTGTGGTCATGTCTAGTTACCTTCTTTCTGAATCTGAATCTTAGTCAATGCAATAAAACAGAGGTGCTTTCAGAAGAGAGACCAGACGCTTCTTCAACATTAACTATTAGGCTATGCAGGAGACATAAGAGGCGTGGGTTGGATCCCTGGGTCCGGAAGATCCCCTGGAGGAGGGCATGGCAACCCACTCCAGTATTCTTGCCTGAAAAATCCCAAGGACAGAGGAGCCCGATGGGCTACAGTCATGGGGGTGCAAAAAGTTAAGACACAACTGAAGCGACTTTGTACATATGCATGCATGCAAAGTACAGGTCGGAATGGACCACAGTAGGGGACAGAAGAGGAAAAGGTGAAGAAGAAACAAGAACGTCTCTGAGAGGAAAAACGGCGGTATCTTAGTTGGCAGAACCACTAGGGAGAAGGCACTGGACTTTTCTCTTTTCAGCAGATTTTAATGAACCTCTGTCCAGAAATACTTAATTCTGAAGCAGAAATTTACCACTTCTCTCAGGACACTGCCACCTTTAAAGTCATTAAGTCCACTTGTCTAGAACCTGTAAACAAATTAGAACACAGTGGTGTATTAGTAGTACGACGATCAAACATCGATCATTTCAATGTTGAGGAGTAGGTCGGCATGTTAGCCTTTCTGATGTATATCAACAACATGGAAACGTGGTGAATTTCTGAGATTTTAATATGACGGGGCTGAGGCATCAAAAGTTAAAAGATGTGACCTCTGAGCTCTCTCAATTCTCACCATTCATATCTCACTTAATGGGTATTCAAAACCCAACACCTTATTGGCATCAAGAGATGCCCTAATGTTAGCGATCACTTATGTCAGTTGTTCTTGCTGTTGTTCAGTCACTAAGTTGTATCCAACGCTTCGACCCCGTGGACTGTGGCCCACCAGGCTCCTCTGTCCATGGGATTTTCCAGGCAAGAATGCTAGAGTGGGATGCTATTTCCTTCTCCGGGGGATCTTCCTGGACCAGGGATTGGTACATGTCTCCTGTATTGGCAGGCAGATTCTTTACCACTAAGCCACCAGGGAAGCCTACTCATGTCAGTGTGTGTGTGTGTGTGTGTGTGTGTGTGTGTGTGTGTGTGTCTGTGTGTGTGTGTGTGTCTGTGTGTGACTCAGTCATGTCTGACTCTTTGTGACTCCATGGATTGTAGCCCACCAGGCTCTTCTGTGCATGGGATTCTCCAGGCATGAATACCGGAGTGGGCTGTCATTTCCTTCTCCAGGGGGTCTTCCCAACCCAGGGATGGAACCCAGGCCTCCTGCACTGAGGCGGGTGCTATACTGTCTGCTTTACTGCCCCTCATGTCAGTAGCTTACAGCTAAATTCAACAGAAGCAGCTTAGAAAACGCTTATTTGCTCTTCTGAAGATCTGAGAAAACTTTATTCAGGTGGCTTTAATCACTCCACAGTACTAATATGCCATGAAGAACATCCTAAATAGACAGAAAAAATACCCTTATTTGTAAACTAGAATTTACCATTCAATTCAATGAACATTTCTACAATGCCTGCGAGTTGCCAGGAAACAAACAAGAGCAGCCTAGGTGACAGGGAAATCAAGTCAGATTAGCCCCTCATCCGTTACCACCTTGAAAGAAAGGGAAAGTGATAGTCACCCAGTTGTGTCCCACTCTTTGTGACCTCAAGGAGCTTGCCAGGCTCCTCTGTCCATGAGATTCTCCAGGCAAGAATACTGGAGTAGGTTGCCTTTTCCTTCCCCAGGGAATCTTTCTGACCAGGGATTGAAACTGGGTCTCCTGCATTACAGGCAGATTCTTTACCATCTGAGCCACCAGGAAAGCCTCCATCACCTCAGTTAAACCTAAGTCAAAAAACAATCTACATTATAATGGATCTTTTGATTTATCCCCCTGTGCACTGCTTTTCAGCTCCTTTTCGGGCTCTTCCTCTTCTGCCTTCAACCCTAATAGTCCCAGAGTTTCTATGGCCTCACAGTCTCTCAGCCCACATCCGCCTGCATTGCTCTCAAAAGCATGTGATGGGGAGAACAGCTCGGTTTCGTGGGTACCATGTAGAGTGGGAGCAGGGTGGGAGGCTGGAGAGAGATTCCGGGTGCAGCCACTTTGGGAAGAGCACCTGAGGAGACTCTGAGAGGCAGCCCCCCTCCTCTGTCCTCCATTCTTGCCTTGCTCAGTCCCATCCATGTCTTTGGCTCCATCCATCACCCACAGTCCAGTAACTCGTGAATCCATACTTCCAGCTCGCCACAGTTCTCATGAACTCCAAGCCCGCCCTTCCCACTGCCTTACTCAGCTTCTCCACCCCCAGCATCCCAAACTCTACCTCCAACCCCACTCGTCACGCTGCCTCTCCTCTCCTCATCATGTTCCAGTTCATCGTAAGTAATGCAGGGCGCCCTCCACCCAGGCGCTCAGGTGGAGATGTCGGTCACCCTGGGCTGTTCTCTATCCCCAGGCCCTGCGGCTCTGTGGAGGAGAATCCTTCCTCCACGTTCCCGCCCCAGTCCACCCAAGGGACTCCTGTTCCTTCTCAGCTCAGATAACGTTAGAGGGGAAGGCCTCAGTCACCGAGAACGTTCTGCCCTTCTGTTGATGAGACAGGACATCTGTGGCCCATTTCCCTGCACGTGGGTGGGGTCAGTGAGCCTCAGAAACCCCACACAAGACCCACCCTGTCTCTTCCCCAGGCTCCCTAGTCATGGCTGCATGGCCCAGTTCTTCTTTTGGCTTCCTGTTCCCATGCGGGAAGGGCACCTGGGGCAGGGCTCAGGAACTGGGGCAGGGCTCAGGAGCAGCCTGGGGCGCCAGGCTCTCTCTTCCCCTCTGGAACTCCGTTTT
This sequence comes from Bos indicus, assembly GCF_029378745.1. Lineage (NCBI taxonomy): Eukaryota > Metazoa > Chordata > Mammalia > Artiodactyla > Bovidae > Bos > Bos indicus. The sequence goes on from NC_091780.1 coordinate 22,309,690, forward strand.
CTACTGGGGCTGTGGGGCTGGCCTGTGGTCGTCCACGCTGCTGGCAGGGTTCCTGAACTCTAGGTCTGCTTAGTAGAACCCACATTCACTGAGACAGGTGTCAGGGCTGGATTTAGTATATAAAACCAGTCACCATTTGGTTCCTTCCTAGTTTCTTAACCATGTCTTCACCATCACTCAACTTCCTCTGGTCCTCTGGCTTCCAATGACGTCCTGCTACAACACATCTGCACGTCAAACATGAAGGGAGGCACGGGAACAAGATCTTTTTTGGTCCTTGTGTGTGTGAAGATGTCTTCCTGTTTCCCTCAGCACATGAGTGACAAACGGGAGATGGGTAGAATTCTGAAGTCGGACTCTTTCCCCCTTAAAACTCTAAAAACTTGCACTCCCTTTGAGACGGAAATCTTTAATGGGTGATAACTTGATACTTAGTGATCAAGTAAGATTTGGAAACTCTGGGTTAAAGTTTCTTAACTGCCGGGCTTCTCACAGCCCTAATATAAAACTGTGAAGCTTCCATAAGAGACATAGTCCAACATGTCTCAAATACAACAGGCGGTGCCCTTTGAAGAAATAGTTTTGTTCTATAAACCAATGTTCTAACATTTTCATCTCCTTGTATGAACAGAACCAAAGCAAGGCCTGCTCCAAAGAGGAAAGGCACTCCTAGCTTTAGTGGATCTCAAGGTGGTCTCATCATGACCATTCATTCTAGTTTTCCAGATGCAACACACGCTCCAACCTTGCTGGCAATATAAGTAAGAAAATGTCTAGACGTTTGTTTTTCTCTCTTCCTAAAAACACATCTCTTTGAGAGGAAGGCACTTCTATGAGTCACTAGTGGGTCCTCCTTCTCTTCTATGTACAACCCTCAGGTCTGAGATCATATGACAAATAAATATGTAAATTTATGTTAATGGTTTGGAAACTCAACAGGATGGTGTCTGGGGTACACGTTTGCTCCTTCGAGGAGTGAGAAGGGCTGCTGAGGGCACAAGCAGCTGCAGGAAGGCGGGAGGGCCTCCCTCTGAGTTCTCAAACCCAGACCCTGAGTCGGGGACCAGTCAGCGCCTTGCCTCTGTCCTGACTGTGGTCTGGACTGGAGCTCAGCTGGGCAGTGCCCTGGTCTCTGCCTGTGGTGGCCCCATGCCCATGGCAGAGCGCAGAGCCCAGTGCACCAGCCTTCTCTGTGACCATGGCCACCCACCAGAGGAGGAATGCCCTGGTGCCGGTGCTCTGCTGCTTGTGTCTGGCCACACTGTTAACAGTGTTCACTGTATTTGCAATCACTGTATCATGAGACCAACCCCTTCCTAAGCCAGTGTACCCGCGATCTAAAATAACACCCAAGCCAAGAAACAGCTAGAGTAAGAAAATTCTGGGTACACGTCTTCTCTTTGTTCTAACAAAGATTCAAACCACTGTTAATCCTTTCAAATGATAAAACTTCATTCAGGAGGTAATAGACTGGTGAGAAAGGCAACCATTTTAAGCAAATTATCACAAAATAAAATGAATGCAGGCCATGAAAGGAAAGATGGCACTGCAGCCCTCCTCCCCATCTTTTCTACATATTTTAATATCTTCAACATAAAATCATTCTACTTTTACATTTTACTAGGAGCTCAAAGGAGAAGGCAATGGCAACCCACTCAAGTACTATTGCCTGGAAAATCCCATGGACAGAAGAGTCTGGTAGGCTGCAATCCATAAGGTCGCTAAGAGTCAGACTCGACTGAAGTGACTCAGCAGCAGCAGCAGCAGCAGCAGCAGCAGCAGCAGCAAGAGCTCAAAACTTTGGCCACCTGATATGAAGGTCCGACTTACTGGAAAAGACCCTGATGCTGGGAAAGACTGAGGGCATGAGGAGAAGCGGGTGACAGAGGATGAGATGGTTGGATGACTTCATCAACACAATGGACGTGAGTCTGAGGAAACTCCAGGAGAGAGGGAAGGACAGGGAAGCCTGGCGTGCTGTAGTTGATGGGTTGCAGAGTCAGACCTGACTTAGGGACTGAACACAGGAGCTCAAGGTCCCTTGATTCCTCAAAGGAGACTCACTGTTTATTCATGGGCAGACCTACACTAAATAACTCTTTTAAGTCAGCAGATGTCCAGTCCTGGGACCCCCATTAGGTGCTTGAGAGAGAGATGCCTCACGGTCTGTGAATCAGATGTGTACTGTCTGATGAAAAACTCTAATTCATCTATATATTTATTTGGTTCCTGCTTCTCCTCCCCTTAGGAGGTGATCTGCTTTGCAGCTGCTCTCATGAGTTGACCTGGATACATGGTCAAGTTATATAGCCTACGACTTACTACCTGAAAGGAGACAGTAGCCTGCACACACAGTGAAGTCTCCCTCTCTAGCACTTTGCACAAGCTATTCCCTCTGCCTGAAACATTCCCTCCAGGGGTGTCTTCCTCTCTGTCTATCACTTACAACCACCTGAAATTATTTTGCTTTGATAAATTTTTTTAACCTGTTTGCTGTCTGACATCGCCCACTCAGGAAGGCAGGGACACCGCTGTCTCTCTCACCATGGAGTCCCCAGTGCTTAGAAGATGAGTACCTGTGCAGAAAACGGGTTGTGTGAAAACACCTGTTCAATAAATAAAAACACTGTCCTCTCACATGTTACCTAGCCTTCAAGCCTCAGGTTTTCCTCCAGGATGCCTTCTCCATCCCCCAGGACTGGTTCGGGCTGTGTGGCTGAGTGTGCACAGCCTCCAGGCGGTGGTGCCTGCAGTCGCCACACTGAGCCTCTCCCGCTAGACTGGGAGCGACTAGAGGCCAGAAGTGCATGATTCTCTGCCGTGACACCCACAGAATGTAAATGGCGCCCGGCACCAACTGTTTTTAAGTGAATGACCATTTTTCTCTGTTGCCTTTCCTCAGTCTCCTCCTCTTCTAGATAGTCTTCTAGTTTTAAAAGCTATGAGAGCTTCCCTGGTGTTCTAGTAGTTAAGCATCCACCTTGTAATGCAGAGGACACTGGCTCGATCCCTGGTTTGGGAAGATCCCACATGCTGCAGGGCAACTAAGCCCACGTGCCACAACTACTGGCTCCCGTGTGCCTAGAGCCTCTGCTTTGCAACAAGAAAAGCCACTGCAAGGAGAAGGCTGCGTACTGCAACTAGGGAGGAGCACCTACTTGCTGCAACTAAAGAAAGCCCTCTCAACAACCAAGACCGAGCACAGCCGAAAAAAAAAAGCTATGAGACAGCTGTATTTAAAATGAATAACCAAGGACCTACTGTACAACCCAGGGAACTCCGCTCAGTGTTATGTGGCAGCCTGGATGGAAGTGGGGGTTGGGGGTAGAACGGATACATGTATATGTATGGCTGAGTCCCTGCACTATCCACCTGAAGCTATCACAACATTGTTGGCTCTCTGGCTATAGCCAATACAAAATAAAAAGTAAAAAAAAACACAATAGCTGTGAGGAGGACTTTCCTGGTATTCCAGGTTAAGATTGCATACTTCCAGTGCAGGGGGAGCAGGTTCAATCCCTGGTGGGGGAATTTAAGATCTTGCAAGCAGCAAGGTGCAGCCAAAATAAAATAAAAATTTTTTGAATTAAAAAGCTGTGAGTATATGCATATATTTAGACTATACTTGTTGTAAAAAAAGATCTGAGGTAGCCATAAATATATCTATATGTATTAAAATATTTAGAGAGAACATCTCTGAGAGAAAGAGGGAACTGAGAAATTAAAAGACAAAATGTTAGTCACATCAAGCAAAGAAATACACTAAGTCTTTTACTAGAAAATTCCAAGCAATTTAGACAATGGTTTGATGGACAACCACCTACCTGAGTGTGAATTTGCTGAAGAACTGCCTCCATTCTCATTTCCCTTTTGCATTTCTATCTAAAAGTTATGATACATTCCAGAAAGGAATTTGAGGGATGTGTTGGTGGTTAAATGGTAGAATTCCCGCCTCCCAGAAAGGAAAGGGAAAGAATCAGTCATCATTCTTGCCTGCTCTGATAATGGCCGCATGATGTCAGGAGTCAAGGCATCTTGGTGGACTTGGGTGGGGAGCCCCTGGGTGGGAAGAGGGGAGAAGCAAACATCCTTTGGGGTCCTTATCCTCACTTCAGATTGATAAAAAACTGTGAGAAGCCTGAGGGCTAGACAAGCAGTGGGAGTTCCTCTGTGTCCCCACACCTCCTCCACGGGGGTCTCTCTTGAGTGTGGTCCTGGGGGCGACTGAGCGCTGGAGCAAGAAGGGGGCCCATGCTGGGGGGGTCGGACAGCTTGACTTGAGGGTGAATCTGGGCCCTTCCAGCCTCAGCTGTGGAATTTGGGGCAAGTCACTTTGACACTCAAGTTTCCTCACTGGGAAATGGGGGTTAAAAAAGCAAACTGCCCAGTAAATTTTGAGTTCATCTAAATGATTATGAATTGCCTAGCACAGTGCCTGGCATGAGTAGGTGCTTGGTAAACACGAGAGCCCTCCCCCCACTTCCTGCTTTCTAGGCTGCTGAAGCCAACCCTACCGTCACTGCCAGGAACCCAGCTCTGCAGCAAGACTCACCCCGCCTCTCCTGCCTCCCTCTGGCCCTGCGGGTGAGAAGAACGAGGGCAGAGTGCAGACTCTCCTGAAATACCTACCTGTCTCCTCTCCCGCAAATCCCAGCTCAGGCCTGTTTCCCAAAGCCCTGTGCACACTGCTGGACCCCCAGACCACGTCCTGCTCTGGCCTGATAAGTAAAATTGTCCGATGAGTTCATAGCCTCCTTTTCTGTCTTCCTACTTTACAGCATAGGATTTGGTGTGAATAAATATCACTATGCAAAATTCTCCTAAATACCAGCTTTGTATTTTAGTTGTCATTGATTGAGTCTGAAATTCCCTGCTGCTGCTGCCGCTGCTGCTAAGTCGCTTCAGTCGTGTCCGACTCTGTGCGACCCCATAGACAGCAGCTCACCAGGCTCCCCCGTCCCTGGGATTCTCCAGGCAAGAACACTGGAGTGGGTTGCCATTTCCTTCTCCAAGGCATGAAAGTGAAAAGTGAAAGTGAAGTCCCTCAGTCATGTCTGACTCTTCATGACCCCATGGACTGCAGCCTACCAGGCTCCTCTGCCCATGGGGTTTTCCAGGCAAGAGTACTGGAGTGGGGTGCCATTGCCTTCTCCCCTGAAATTCCCTAAATAGAAAATTATATAAAAATTTCTTCCATAAGTTCTAGCAGCAGGTCAGTGCATGAACAGAAATAAACATAAATCAGCTATCTGTATGTCTGTTTTAGTGTGACCAACTAAATCTAACCTGGTTTAAAGTCAGGGTTAATTCTGATTTTTGTCAATGTCTGAAGAAAACGCTGAGCAGGCCTTGCAATGGGGCTGAATGACAGGCTGTTTATGTATAGTTACTTCATTAGATGGAACTTTATTGACACTTTCATAAAGTAAACACCTACAGGGATCCTTCCAGTTTTCAGTCGCAGAAATGTTTCTAGTTTCCAAGTCACTTAGGTTTATTGCCTCCATTCGTCAGATGAAATGAAGATTTGGAGGCCAAAAGGAAATTACTGGGAAAATAAATTCTGAAAAGTTTTCAAACATTTCAAAACTTATCCTCTCCTCAGACAATGAAAAAGGATATCTGTCGTCCTGGCTTGTCCCCGGATCGTCGGTGAAGGGGGTGGAAGCGAGTCCGGGACGGCCTCTCCACCAGCCCGTGGTGGCGGGTCCCTCGCACGCTGTCTGCTGGGTGGAACACCGGCTGCAGAGAGAATGAAGAAGAGTTGGTTGGCCTGTGACTGTGACATTGCCACTTGTCATCAAGAACAACAACAACTCTTAGCAACAACAGATGACAAGACTGACTTTATAGTTTTACTGGTGTCTGTGACTCTGCCTTGAGTCAAGGTGAATCAAATGCAGCATGGAGCTGTGTCTGCATAATCACAGAATAATTTGAAATAGTCTTGGGACTCCCTAGTGGTCCAGTGGTTAAGACTGAGTTCCCAATGCATGGGGCTGGGGTTCGATCCCTGCTCAAGGAACTAGATCCCACATGCCGCAGCTAAGACCCAGCACAGCCAAATAAAAAAATAAATTAAATATTTAAAAAAATAAATGAGTCTTTAGTGTGTGAAGATGGAAGTTGAAAGAATGACTTTTTAAACACTATCACAATTTGGAGACTATGAATTTTTACACAGAATCCCAGAGACAAGGAGGTATGCATGAAATGAAAAAGAGGTAGGCTTAAGACAGAAACGAAGTGGGTACCTATGGCATCCGGCATGCAGAAACACAGACACAGCATCCAGAGATAAAATGGGGTATTTATGGACTGGGGACTACTGGCTTACACAGTCTTTTTTAAACTCACTGTCTTTTTTAAACTCAACAATGTTTAAAAACTTTTGGGGCTTCTAGTGAAAAGTCTGAACGTTTTAGCCACACTGGTCCCAACTTCCCACACGGCAATGGGGACTGAAATTGAGAGTAGCTGTTCTCTGCAAGTGGGACACCACACCACTTTGATGACTTCTTACGTTAGATGTCTGAGTTTGTGACCCCGAGTTAAGGAGGAAAAAGAGAATAGTACCTGAATACTAGTGGGAAACACGCAACTCGCCATACCCCAAATGGTACAAATGAAAATATAAACAGATTCAAGATAAAGTCATGGTCAATAAATCCAAAGTCCTTTGTTAAGGCAGGCTTGGAGTACACTCTTCACATTTTTGAGTCTGGCATCATAAAAGGCAAAGCTTTTTGATTGGCAAAATCCAAATCCTAGGGTGCACCATTATATTGTACATAATGGGGCAATGTGTATACAAAATTATGTCAGAGGTGTTTGTGATATACATGAAAACAGATTTTCTTTCATGTAAATTGAATCATAGGTCAAAGAGCTAACTTATTATGAAAAGAACCCTATGATGGAGTATGTCTTTCTAGGGGAGTTCCTTTTAGTTAAGAACTAGCCACTCATTTTGCTGTTAAACATACGGATTTTCATATCTTGGATTTGGGAATGACTCCTATTTCTCCCAAGGGGGCTAATGAAACGTTGGGGCTGGTTTAGTTGAACAATTCTTTTACAATCCAAATCTATCAACACCTAAAATAAAAAGATCTTCCTGAGGAACACCTGTGGTACTGGAAGAAAAATATCCATTGCGATAGGCAAGATGGATGTTGAGCTCAGAAGAGAGAGTACGCTACTGTAGGAATAATAAACTGAAACACCTTTGTTCATCAAGAGGCTGAATACCCACCGTGCACTTTATCAGAACTTGTTCACACAACAGACATAATTTTAAGAGATGGATGACTTTGTTCCAGGACTAAAGAAAACAGAGGTCTCTCTGGTGATAAAAAAAAAAAAAATCAGACAAATGGGAAATGTACTTGAAAACAACATTTTCATCTAGAAGTCTTGGAGCACAACTACGGCCAGACTGGACTCCCAGAGGCCAGCGAATAGAGGGGGCATGGAGGGTCTTTAGAAAGGGGTCCAAGGGGATTTCTCTGACAGTCCAGTGGTTAAGACTTTGCACTTCCACTGCAGGGGGTGCAGGTTTGATCCCTGATTGGGGAACTAGGCGGCCAGAACACTAAATTTAAAAGAAGAAGACGACGATCCAAAACACAGAAAGCTCTTGGAATGTCTTCCAGGTTTCCTATTACACATATATTTTCTATTTACACTTGTCTCTTTTGACTTAACCCCTGTTGGCCCAGATCTGGTATTATTACTTGGATGCAGTGTGTGTTTGGTGGGATACTCCGCCTACATTTGATAATTTCTTCTCTTCTTCCCTGTGGCACAAGTTCAAGTCTCTGCCTGGGCCAGCACAGGTTTCCCCACAGGCCCCCAAGCACTAGAAAACAGATGGGAATGGACCCTGGTGGCAGCAGTGTCCTTGCTGGCAGCTGAGGGAACTGAACTCAGGGGTGCCAGCATCAACAGCCTGACAGTGAAGTTTAGCACTAGGAGGCTCAGCAGGAACCCTAATAGCCAAACAGTGGCCAGAGAATTCTGTTTTGCATTGTGACTGAACTGCCAAGGGCTGCGCACGGAGAGGAATGACCGAGTGGTAACCCAAGGCAGGGCAAAGGTAGCTTCTGGGCTTATGTCCCCAAACCTGAGAGAGGGTAGATGGGTGGAGTGCAGCCTGAACACCAAGGTTCCAGAAACCTTAATAGTAGAGGGCAATGAAGCTGGGGTGAGAGGGTCAGGGTGGTTCCTGAGTTGGCAAGCAGGAAGCCGCAGGTGATCCTTACTTAGTTGCTGTGGTTGGACTTTAGGCGTGTGTGCCTGCTCAGTTGTGTCCGACTCTTTTGCAACCCTATGGACTGTGGCCCTGGACTGTGGCCCGCCATGGGATCCTCTGTCCATGGGATTTTGTAGGCAAGGACACTGGAATGGGTTGCCATTCCCTCCTCCAGGGGATCTTTCAGACTCAGGGATTGAATCAGTGTCGCCTGCATTGCAGGCAGATTCTTTACCTGCTGAGCCATTGGGGAAGCCCTTGAACTCTGTGAGGAGGAAACAAATTTAAAGGGGCTCAAAGTACTACCGGGAGTTGAGTGTCCACGTGCAGAGAGTCCTGGTCTCAGATCCTCCCCACTCTGTAGGACTGCATGCTCCTGACGTCTCTGAAAACATCTCTATGTGGCCAGCAAACTGGTTCAGGTTTGCAGGCATTAGGGTGGTTGATGGGGTGGGGGTGGCAGGGCTAATGCTGACATCAGAGCTCTTTCTGGGATGAAACAGGACATGTGGATTTGCCAAAAGCAGCAGCCCTGTGGACTTGCAGGCCAATGTTAGACAGCACCGTGTTCTCCCCACCAGGACCGAGACCTCAGGCAGGCACCACCTGCTGCCAGCCACCTCACATCACCTCAGCCTGGGGTGAATGGCTGGGCCTGGCAATCTTTTCCTAGGAGAGGAGATCACTTCCTCTAGTTAGGCACTGCTGATCTATCAATGTGACCTACATTTGCATTGGTTCTTTCAGCAGATGCACAACACCGCCAGCGTATCATTAAGTTTGCGGTTAATTGGAAACCCCAGATCTTTCTCACGTGACTAAGAAACTGCAAGCAGATTCCTACGAAGCCCATGTTTAGTCCTGAAGTGAGCTGAAGTCTGAGAACTGGAGAGCTGGTTATTGCCAACTCAAGGAGATGATCATTATTAAAGGTATATATGCTATAGTATATTATATGTATGTCAATGACCAAGACATTTTTCCTTGCAACAGAGTCAATTCTAGCTTACAGCTATATTTCTATACAGTGTTCTTAAAAGCAGGAGAAATGTAATTTGCAAATTTTCTTGAGTGAAATACAGATTTCTAAATGCTAGTAGGATGACCAAGTACCTTCTTGCATTGTCAGAAGTTCTGAGTTTTTTTTTTTAATAGATTTAAAACATTTTAGGGGTACTTCCCTAGTAGTCCAGTGGCTATGGCTCCACACTGTCAATACAGGGGCCCTGGGTCTGATCCGTGGTCAAGGAACTAATTCCCACATGCGGCAACTAAGACCCAGTGCAGACAAATAAATATTTTTTAAAAAACCGCTAAGAACATTTTAGAAGACTGAGATTAAGCAGACAAATGGTTCCTTTGAAAAGTCCTGATCCAGAATACATAACCTCAGTATCCTTGCAAGGGGATGCCCAATCAGTGTTCTCAAACAGGAATAAGTCTACATAGGACAATTCTCAACAGTTTCATTTGTAGATGTTATGACTACAGAGCAAGACAAAAAATAATAAAATTCCTGTAAGAGCAAGAAATGTTTTTCTGGAATACCACTGTCAATACTGGAAATACATACTGGCAGGATGCAGTGCCATTGTTGTTTTACGGTATAAGGACCACGTGTGAACTTGGAGCAGGGGTCATTTATGTGACCATCTCACCCCTCTCGCCAGTGAACCAGGAAGCAGAGAGAGGCTCTCAGCAACAAAACAGAGCCCCCTGGGAGAGCACTCTGGAGGGAGCCCCTCAGGGTCTCCACTGCACCTCACCTGAGCCTCATGAACCAGCCACCTGGCTTCTCAGCGCAGAGCAGGTGAAGACAAGGTGGGGATGAGCGCCACGGGCACAGGGGCTGCTGGCTTACCCGAGTGCTGAGCAAAGGCCCGCTGACCGCCATGGAGCCCAGCTCTCTGCTCTCCTACAGCTGGGCAGCCAGGATCCAAGGAGACAAAGTGACGTTCTCACAGCCATATAGCCTAGCAGTCTGAACTTGGGGTTCTGAGACTCCTTCAGGGCTCTCATCACCCTGTCATTTTGCCTCCTTTGCTCAGTTGCCCATATATAAGTGGATTGTAAGTGGATTTTTGCTGATATATACAGAAAACAATATGTATTTTCTAGAAATGTCCCAAATAAACTTTTATTACATTCTCATAAATCTATTGAACACCCAAGATCTAACTGCAGAGTAACAGCCTAGCTGAGATATCTGGCTACCTTGCAGTATAAACAGCATGCCTACATCTTTACACTAGATCCAACAATTTCATTTGGAGGAGGGGTCTGACTTAATATTTTATAAAAGATAAGCTATGAGTTCCAAGAATATCTATTGACCAGCCCATGCTCCCTCCTATAGAATTAAAATGCTACCTCAATCATCCCAAATTCCTCTATGTATCTGACTCCCGTCTGTTTCATCTGTCCTGGTAGACCTACAAGTGGGGCAGGAGACTGGGTGGCAGTTTAATAGATCAAAAAGGTTCTACTGGACACGGTGTGTTACTGCTTGGCCCTGAGGTCACACTCGCTAATCTGCTTAGCAGGCACTCTAGCCTTTTCACAATGCTGGCAGCTCGTCTTTATTTCTTGGTAAGTGCATGAAAGACTGGCCCCTGGTACTGAATAACTTTCTCTAGGGGGAAGAGTGGAGATTTTACAAGGGTAGGGAGTAAGGCAGGTTCCTTGAGCTTGCAGGGCCTCTTATTTACATGCAGGTTAAGTTAGTGGAAGATGTTATAGGTTCCCTCTTTTTAAAAGGGCCAGTCTAACCAAGGGACAACTGTCCTCTCTTGGGAATCCAGCTGGAGCTTATTCCAGCCACAGCCAGTGCCTCCTTTGGTTCTCATGATGAAGGGAGGGAAGGAGGAAGACCAACCCACAGCAAAGCAGCAGCTTTGAATCCACTGCCTCGGGGCTAAATGGAGCAGTTTACTTCTAGCTTAAAATATGAGCAGAATAAAAAGGATTTCATAGCTTGCTTAGAGACTCTATTATATTACCATTAAAAAAAAAAAAAAAACCTTAAAGAAAAATTCAAAATACTTTACAAATCTCCAGGATCAGACCCACCAGTGCCCTGGCAGCCCCCACTGACCAGTTTCCCAGCCTCTTCCTCTGCCTCTGCAGTGTCAGAATTGGGCAGGAGCTGGTGCTCAGCCACGCCAGAAGGAGAGATTTTGATTTACAAAACTGTAAGGCTCCTAGGTTTGGGCAATAACGTCGGGCTTTTCTCCCAGAGGTTGGCCAAGGCTACACTATCTTCAGGCTGGCCTTAGTCCAGTCTTACAGGGTACTCTCAGAGCCCCTGAATCACCTGAGTGAGTAGTTTTTATTTTATTAGATGTTAACTAGGCTTATTGCAGTAACCATTTTGCAATATGTACACATAGTAAATCATTATGCTGTATACCTTAAACTAATACAACATTACCTGCCAATTACACCTCAGTAAAACTGGAAAACACTAAGACTGGTGATGAGTATAAAGGGGCTCATTATTCTACTCTCTACTTTGGGGTATACCTTAAATTTTCAAATAAAAAGCTTAATTTTTTTAATTAAGTTTTTTAAATTTTTAATAATTAAATTTTGACACTATAATAAATTAAGGGTACCTTTATTAGCTGTAGCCCAATAACTTCTATGTGCGCTAAGTGGCTTCAGTCATGTCTGACTCTTTGGAACCCCATGGACTCTATAGCCTGCCAGGCTCCTCTGTCCATGGGGATTCTCCAGGCAAGAATATTGGAGTGGGTTGCCATGCCCTTCTCCAGGGACCTTCTATAACTTCTACAGACATGCAAAAAAAGGGATAAAAGCTCAGTGTTTTACCACATGGCCTGCCAAAATTAGTACTAAAGTACTTTTTTTCACATGACTTTAAAGGACAAAGTAAGTGTATAATAATGGAACTAAAAAGGTATCCTAAAAGAAAATGTTTCTAGAGGGAATAAAATAATCTGAAATATTTAGTTAGAACAGCACGTGGCAATTCTAAATAAAGCATGTTGAGTTAAAAAAAAAATGTACATCCTGTTTTTGATTTAAAAGAGCCTTGGGTACTTTTCCTCATCTGACCACTTGCTCATGAAGAGGCACATATAACGTCCTGCTCCTCCTGGTCTCAACACCCTTACAGGTCATTAATCCCACTAAGCAGCACCCTGGCCATGGGCATCCAGCCCCTGCTGAGAGGGGACCGACGACCTTCCCAGGCAGGCCACTCCCTTTTCATACAGCCCTGCTTCTGCTACATCTTCCCTTAGGCTGAACTGTAAACTATCCTTGGGGGAATCTGCCCACTGAGAGGTTTCTAAAAATTCACCATTATAAGGTCACTCTTCTCCATGAGGAACCAAACTAGCAAAAGTGGAGGGGCTGAGGTGTGGGACCAGGTTCTCCATTTAATTTGAGCTAAACCTGCAAATACGTCAGGTTTGCTCATTTGGAGACCCCGGGTTACGTTGGTTTGGCGTTTCTTTCCTCACTCATATAAACACTGGCAGGACTCACAAGGAGGAAACCATTTCATCTCACCTACAAGGGCCCCGCTCTGTCTACAGACAGGAGAGAGAGAACCGACCACTCAGATGTGAGCTGAGGAGGGCTGCCGTCCTGAGCGGGGCCCCTCCCTTGGTGGGGTACCGTGTACTGACAGCTTGTTGGTTCCCAAGAGTAGGGCAGAGTCTCCCCTCACTTGCGAGGAAGGTGGGCTTTTCCCTAGCTCTGTGACTAGGGAGGTCAGCATGGTCAGCCCTGCCTATGCCGGGTCAAGCAACCTCACTTCCAGGAGGAGGGAAGAAGGTGGAGGGAAGTCCCATTTGGATCCCAGTGTATGGGTGCCTACTCAGTTGTGTCCGACTCTTTTGCAACCCCGTGGAGTGTTGCCCGACAGGCTCCTCTGTCCATAGGATTCTCTAGGCAAGCAGACTGGAGTGGGTTGCCATGCCTTCCTCCAGGGGATGTTCTCAACCCAGGGATCAAAACTGCAGATTCTTTATGGAAATGGAGAGACTGAAAAGTCACAGGATTACTGTCAGGGGGTGTGCCTCAGCTGGGAAGCAGACAACCAGGGGGCGACTTTGCCCCTGTCAGGATTATGACTGCCCCCTTTCTTCTTTCTCTTCCTATAAGCCAGCTTTGCATCTCATTTCTGGCACACAGCTCCTAGAGCCTTTGGAATTTCCTAAGGGCTCACAGCAGCACAGGTGTCTTTTGCTGTTAATCGGGTGACTTTTGGAGCATACCTAAGGGTAGGTGCTGGCTGTCAAGAGAACCCACTCTGTGACCAGGGGGTTGGAACTTTCAGTGTCCCCACCCCACCACCAGGAAGGGGAAAGGGACTGGGAACTGAATCAATCACTAACAGTCAGGGATGTCATCAGTCAGTCTTCTGCAATGAAGTCTCCATAGAAACCCAAGAGGATGGGGTTTGGAGAACTTCCCGGTTGGTGAGCACTGGAGATTTGAAGAGAGCGGTATGCTCTGAAGAGGGCCCGGAAGCTCTGTGCCCTTTCCCACCTTCCTTGCCCTACGCCTTTCTTACATCTGGATGTTCATCTGTATCCTTTATCATATTATTTTATAATAAACTGGTAAGTGTAAGTAAATGTTTTCCTAAGTTCTATGAGATGCTTTATCAGATTCATTGAATCCAAAGGAGGGGGAGGTCATGGAAACCTCTGATTTGCAGCCAAGTTGGACAGAAGTTGTAGGTAACTCCAAGACTGAGACTTGCAACTGGTGTCTAAAGTGTAGAGGGCAGCAGTCTTGTAAGACTGCTGAGTCCTTTATCTCTGGGAAGATGGTGTCATAACCGGGTTGAATAGTAGGAGATGAGCCTGTGGATGCCAGGAACCCCCTGCTGTCCATGGTGGAATTGGGTGCAGAACCCTTAATAGCCCACTCAGTCAAACTGTGGATTGTACGGCCAGGACACGCCAGTCCAGGGCACAGTCCTTTTCCCTGAACCATAATAGAGGACTGTCCAATTCCCCAGGACTGCTGGTCTCCAGTGGGGAAGAGCAGAGAAAAAGCAAACACCCACAGCTCACAGGCATAAAGCTTGCTTCTTGGAGGTTCTCAGACATGGCAGGACAGAGAGATCACACTTAGAGCCATAAATAACTAAGAAAGCTCAGGCTCTGGCAGAACCATTACTTTTTAGAACAACCAACCAGCTTAGATCATATCATTTGGATAAATAATACATTTAAATTCTTAAAAGCTTGACAGTGAAGAGACAACCTCCAACTCTTGCTCACCTGTTTCCATCTCCCACCTCCCAGTGGGTAACCAGATTTATTAGTTTCTGTAACTTTGTCCAAATACTGATTATATATATACAGTAAATATAAATATATATTATTTCTACTACATTGTTTACACAAATGTAGCATACTAATACACTATTCTATACTTTGCTTTTTAACTTAATCGTCAATTAAATTTCTAAACCTGATTCCAATTTTTAGAAGTTCTTTCTCTAAATTCTCAAGACATAAAAATAGCCACACTGGGACTTCCCTGGTGGTCCAGTAGCTTAGAATTTGCCTACCAATGCAAGAGACATGGGTTCAATCCCTGGTCCGGGAAGATCCCACATGCCTCGGAGCAACTAAGCCCGTGTGCCACAACTACTAAGCCAGTGCTCTAGAGCCCGGGCTCCATAAGAGACGTCACGACAGTGAGAAGCCTGTCACCACGACTAGAGAGGAGCCCCTGCTCTCCACAACTCGAGAAAGCCCACGTGCAGCAACAAAGAAGGACCCAGTGCACCATAAATAGATAGAGTTTTAAAAAACCAGCCAAACAAAAGTATCAGAAAACTCAACAACAACAACAAAACATGAGAGAACATATACCAACACTGTAACTGGATTACTCTCTTCTAGACAGTTCACGCTGGCCAGTTTCTCTAAGTCCTTCTATCCATCTCAGGATTACTGGTCCTCCAAGCCTACAGTCACTACCCTCTTACCTTAACTGCCTCCCTCTCACCTGCATTTCATCATAGCCAAGCCTCTCCCATGGGGGGGGGGGGGGTGGGTAGGGCTTGAAACAGAACTTGCTACTCTACTCTCCTCACATCTCTGTCTCTTCCCTTCTTCACAGCCAAGCTTCTTGATGGAGTTGCCTCGACCACCACCACAACTCCGACTCCCCCACCTCAGCCCCCGACCCCCTACCTCAGCCCCCAACCCCTCCCCACTGAACCTTCTCTCCCCAAGATAACCATAGACTTTCTTTGTTACTAAATCCAGTTGGACTTTTGTAGCTGTTAAGTTACTTGACCTCTTAGAGGCATCTGAGATGACTGACAATTCACTCTCTTTTGAAGACGTTCTTCCCTGGTATCTACGACTTTATGCTCTGTTTTCCTCCTACCACTGGGGGGGCTTCTTTCCATTCTTCTATGCTGACTCCCCTGATGCTGGGAAAGACTAAGGGCAGGAGGAGAAGGGGGTGGCAGAGGATGAGATGGTTGGATGGCATCACCGACTCAACGGACAGGAGTTTGAGAAAATTTAGGGAAACAGTGAAGGATAGGGAAATCTAACAAGCTGCAGTCCATGGGCTTGCCAAGAGTCGGACACAACTTAGCGACCAAACATTAACACGCCAGCTCCTGAACTCCCTGATCATCCTGTAAGTGCTGGCCTTCCTCAGGGCTCTGTCATATAACCCTCTATCTCCAACACAGACTTCTCACCAAAGCTTCAGACTTGTAGTCTGACAGCTCACTGGACAACTCTTCTAGGACTACCTGGCTGGCGTGCGCGGAGGCAAATCTGTCCTTTTCCTCCCATAATGACTCTATCTCATGTGTTTCACATGTCTGGGGATGGCACTGCCCCAGGGCTGAGTCCTGGAAGTCTGGGGTCCTCTTTGAAGACTTCCTCCCAGCCTCTCCCCATCCCAGGCATCACCAAGTCTGGTCACTCTGACCTTGCAGACACTTCCCAAACCTACTCCTCACTTTCTCACCCACCCACTCCCCAGAGTCACTGCAACAGCTTGTCACTGTTTTTTTTTTGTCTCTGATCTTGTTTCCTCCAACCTAGTTTCCACAATGCAGCCAGAGTAATTTTTCTAAAACACAAATCTGATCACATCATTCAACTACATAAGACCCATTAACCACAGGATTTTTAAAAATAGGTACTAATGAGTCGATTTTAAAGTTCACCTGGAAAAATACCCATGCAAGGACAGCCTGGAAAAATCCCTGAAAAGAAGCATGAGAGTGAATTAACCCAACTAGAATTTTACAATGTAATATAAAGCTACGGTGATCAGTTAGTGTGATTCTGGTGTATGAATAGACACACAAATCAATAAAAGAGAACAGGAAGTCTCAAAATATCATCAGACACTTGTGGGAATTTAGTATCTGATAAAAGCGGTATTTTAAATCAGTGAAGAAAAGATGATTTTTCAATAAACAGTGTTGGGACAACTGGCTAGGAAACTGAAAAAAATTAAGTCAGATCCGGACTGCACACCATACATTAGCATAAGCTCCTAATGGATCAAAGATTTTACAGCTAAAGAGGAAGGAACAAAGTACTACAAGAAACGAAGAGAAAAAGACTTTACAAAAACCCTAGAAGTCACTGAAAAACATTAAATTTTGATACATAAAAAATGTAAATGTCTGCATGGTAAAAAAGAAAAAAAATCACAGAAAAAGTCAAAAGACAAATGGCAGACTGGGAAAATGTCTACTTTCTTTTTTAATATATAAAGATCTCCTTAAAAAGCAATAAGAAAAAGATCAACCACCCTAAAGAATTAAGAGCAAAAGATATGAACAGTTTGTTCACAGTAAAGATAATACATAATTCATAAACATAGGAGAAAATGTACTGCGCTCATAATAAGAGAAATATAACTTAAAGGTACACAGAGACACGACTGTTCATCTATAAGACTGACAATGACAAAGATCAGTTTGATAAAACACTGAGCTGGGGAGGATGTGGGCAAACAGGCACTTTCATATGCAGCAGGTAGGGATGTAAACTGGTGCGGTTTCTATGGAGGGTGAACTGATCCTACCCATCAAAGCTATAAATGCATATACTCCTTGTCCCAGCAATTCCACTCCTATAGAATTTTTCTTGCAGCTGTTATTTGCAGGTGTGCAAAATTATATGTGTATAAGGTTATTTGTTGCAACTTAGTCTGTATATTTTCAAAAAGTCTGTAAATAACTTAAATGTTCATCCATGGAGAATTAGTTGAAGACATACTGTGCACTCAAACAAAACAAAATAAGAGTAAGGATGCTCCTGGTGAGGTGTGATGGAAAGATCTCCAATATATTAGTGAAAAATGTAAGGCACATAAATGTATATAGTTAGCTACCTTGGGGTGAAGTGGATTCAATACTAAATAAAATACCTCTGGAAGAATATCAAGTTACAGAAATGTGTATGGTTATTGCCTGTAGGGAGTGAACTGAGTGATTAGGACAGAGATGGAAGGGGTATTTTAATTGCATACTCTTTTGATTATCTTTAATTTTAAACCACATGAATATTAAGCACAGGGTTGGCCAAAAAGCTCCTTTGGGTTTTGCTACTAGGTCACATGAAAAAACCCAAGTGAACTTTTTGGCCAACCCAATACATATATATTAAAAAACAAACAATTAAAATTAAAAACAAAGAGTATATTATAAATTTAGCTACAGTAACTACACTGATATGGAAATGGACAGAGGAAATGGGCAGCCACATCAATGTAACAAAACAGAAAGAATCATATAAAAAATAAATTATTCAAGAACTGAGACAATAGGTTGCACATAGAAGGAAAAGGCTCTCTCAAGGCTCAAGTCAAAATAAATCCCAAAGTAACAACAGTATTAGAATATGGTATGGGTTTTAAAAAAATTGGGTGAATGCTTGAGAAATCTTGACATGATAAAGGTCATTCTAAACATACAAATTATAATATAGAAGTGACAAAAATCAATACATTTGTCTCATAAAAATTAGAGCAGAAAACTACCAAACAAATAAAAGTTACTAAATGAAGAAACTATTTGGAATATATATGGCAGATCGTGGTGCACAGACTCTGTGGTGTCTCCTTATGATCACCACAGCCTGGTTCATGCCTTTGTGAAATTCCCTGCCCTGAAATGTGGGCAGAACCTGTGACTTTTTTTTAACCACCAGGACATGGCAATGGAGTGATTCTGTTTTGATATTTGAAAGACTCTGTCTTGCAAGCAGAAGTGCTGGAGAGACTCTTCACTGGCCTGAAGAAATAAACTGCTGTGAAGCTATTGGCCAAACTGGAGAAGCCCACGTGGCAAGGAAGTGTGGGCAGCCTGTAGGAGCCAAGGGGACTCCCCGGCAAGAAACTGATGCCTCAGTCCAGCAACCACAAGAAAATAAACTGCCAACAGCCCATGGGAGCTGGGAAGTGCCTTCTCGGCTCAGCTTCTAATGAGCCCACAGCCTCCGCCACTGTCTGGACTGCAGCCTGGTGAGACCCTGAAGCAGGGAACCCAGGTAAGCTGTAACCAGACGTCTGACCCACAGACACGGTTAGATAATAAAATCCCTGTTGTTTTAAGCCACCAAGCTTGTGGTAATTGGTTACACAGCAATAGAAATCTAATACACAAAAAGTCAATTTCCTTAATATGTAATAAGTAAGTCTCAAAAACCAATAAAAAGATAGAGTACTCAATAGAAAAACAGGCAAAAGACTTAAAAACAAAGCATGCAGAACAGGAAATACAAATGGTCAAAGAAGCATAAAGAGACGTTCAACCTGCCTTTTGTGTTATGTCCTTAACAGTTTAGCACAGTGCCAGACAACTAGAGGCTGCTCAATATTTATTTGCTGAAGGAATGAATAAATTTCACTCCTAATTAAAGGAATGCCAGTTGAAACAACAAGATGCATTTTTACCCATTAGATTGGCAAAGAGTAAAAAAATGGATATTATCTGAATAGACTTTCCTCCAGAGATGATATACAAGTGGCCAATAAGCACATGAAAAGATGCTCAGCATCAGTTTTCCTTAGAGAAATGCAAATCAACTACAATGAGATATCCTCTCACACATATTAGAATGGCTACTATCAAAACCACAGAAAATAACCAATGTTGGAGAGGATATGGAGAAACAAGAACTCTGTACACTGCTGGTGGGAACGTAACATGGTATAGACAGTACGGAAAACAGTATGGCTATTCCCTCAAATATAAAGCAGAATTACCACAGGATCCAGAAGTCTCACTTTTAAGAGTGTATCAGAAAGAAGTGAAAGTAGGATTTCGAAGCGATAATTTGCATACCCATGATTATAGCAGCATTATTCACAACAGCCAAGATGTAGAAGCAACTCAAAGGTCCTTCCTCGGATGAATGGGTAAACAGAACATAGAATATACACACGATGGAAAACTAGTCAGCCTGTAAAAAGAAGGAAACCTTGGCATGTGATACAACACGGATGAACGTGGAAGACATTGTGCTAAATGAAATAAACCAATTACAAAAGAACAAACCCTGCAAGGTTTCACTAATATAAGGTACACAGAGTGGTCAAAATCATAGAGAGAGAAAGTAGAATGGTGGTTACCACGGGCAGGGGGAGGGGCAAACAGGGAGTTGTCATTTAATGGAAATAGTTTCTATTTCGCAAGATGAAAAAGTTTTGGCAACTGATTGCACAACAGTGCATATTCGACATTACTGAACTGTATGGCTAAAAATGGTAAAGGTGGTGAAGTATATACTATTATTTTTTTAACCACAATTTTTTAAAGCATATATAGCCTATGGTGCAGACAATACAAACAAACAGACATTCAGATAATGCTGGTGGGAACAGAAAGTATAACTGTCTCTACAGGGACTAAATCAGTAATATCTTCCTTAATTATAAATGTATACATCCTCTTACCCAGCTATTGTACATGGGTATACAGGTATATATGGGGGATATATTGTACACGTATAGGAACATAACCTATAGGTATCAACCTTACATAAATACCCAAAGATACACATAACAAGACTGTCCACTGCAGTTTGCTTTGTGATAGTGAAAAACTTATTTTCTTGGGCTCCAAAATCACTTCAGATGATAACTGCAGCTATCAAATTAAAAGATGCTTGTTCTCTGGAAGAAAAGCTATGACAAACCTAGACTACATATTAAAAAGCAGAGACATTACTTTGCCAACAAAAGTCTATATAGTCAAAGCTATGGTTCTACCAGGAGTCATGTACAGATGTGAGAGTTGGACCATAAAGAAGTCTGAGTGCCAAAGAATTGATGCTTTTCAATTGTGGTGCTGGAGAAGACTCTTGAGAGTCCCTGGAACAGGAAGGAGTTCAAACCAGTCATTCCTAAAGGAAATCAACCCTGAATATTCACTGGAAGGACTGATGTGAAGCTAAAGCTCCAATATTCTGGCAACCCGATGCGAAAAGCCAACTCATTGGAAAAGACCCTGATGTTGGGAAAGAATGAGAGCAGGAGGAGAAGGGGGTGATAGAGGATGAGATGGTTGGATGGCTTCCTCAACACAATGGACATGCATCTGAGCAAACTCCAGGAGATAGTGAGAGACAGGGAAGCCTGGTGTGCTGCAGTTCATGGGGTCGTAAAGAATAGAACATGACTTAGCGACTAAACAACAACACAGTCTTAAGTGCTAGACCTCAGTAAGAAACTGGTTAAGTATTATAAATGATGAGACAGCTATGTAACAGTTTACAATGCAGTCTTTGAAAAGAATACGTATCTTTATATTCTGATATAGAAAGATGTCCAAGATGTTCAAGTTTTGTTTTTAAGGTGGAAGATATTTAGAATGGCATGGTTCCATTTGTGTAAAGAGAAAGTATACAAACATACAATACATACTTGCATATACAGAGAAAACTCCTGGAAGGGTGCAAAAGAAACCCTTGGCAATAAGTACCTCCGGGGATTAGACTGGGGAGTGTGTCAAGAAAAGAAAGGGAGGGACTTCCCTGGTGGTCCAGAGTGCAGGTTAAGGCTCTGCGCTCCTAATGCAGGGGACCTGGGTTCGATCCCTGGTCAGGGAACTGGATCCCGCATGCATGCCTCAACTAGGCACCGAAGGAGTCTGCATGCCACAACTAAGAACCAGGGCAGCCTAAATAAATAAATAAATACGTTTATTTAAAAGAAAAGGAGAGAAAGGGAGCTTACTTTTCCTTTTCTATACTTCTGTATTGAGTCTTTGCAACAAACATGTATTACTTTTACATAAGCACTAATCTGGGAGAATACATAACTGAGTGAGCAGGCAAGCAAATAAAGAAGTATTTCCCCAAAAGCTTTACATTGCCCTTAGGACGACATTTAAATCCCTTAAAAAGAAAGAACAATCCTCTGTGATCTTGTTCCTGTTCCACCCTCCAGTCTCAGCTCTCACCACCCCCATCTCACGCTCAATCTATGTTCCAGTCTCACCAAACCTCCAGTTCCTCAAACAGGACACGCTTTCTCTTGCCTCCAAGCTTTGCCAAATGCTGTTTCTTCTGCTTGGAACACTCCCCATGCCAACCTTTAGTCCTATAGTCCTAGAGCCCTCAGGTCCCAGCTCAGACATCTCTCCCCCCAGGAAAATCTTCCCTGGTGCCCCCCGTCCCCCGACCCCTGGTCTAGGGTAGGCACCACTCAGATGAGTCCCAGCCACTTTCTGAACCCCTCCACCCTGGGTTTATCATATTGTTTCACAATGACTTGTATTATAAAATCATTCGCCTTTTCCACTGGACTGAAGTTCCTCCAGATGGTGACTGTGCTTGTCTGGGTCACTGTCTGATCTCGGGCACCAAGCACAATACGTGGCACATAGACAGTATGTTCAACACACATCTGCCAAATCGCACTTTCATTACAAAGAAACTTTTGCCACATTATAGGTAGATTGGACTTCTTTGGTGGTTCAGGTGGTAAAGAATCTGCCGGCAACACAGGAGACCAGGGTTTAATCTCTGGGTCAGGAAGATCCCCTGGAGAAGGGAATGGCTACCCACTCCATTATTCTTGCCTGGAGAATCTCATGGACAAAGAGCCTGGTGGGTTACAGTCCATGGGGTCGCAAAGAGTCAGACATGACTGAGTGATGTAACACTTTTACAGACAAATTTGGGACACAGGTGGTTATTATAATTAACCTATATATTTATATATTAATATATTGACTAATATATCAATATATAATCATATATATATTATATTGATTAATATATTAATATATAATTGCATTTATATATAATATATTGATATATTAATGTATAATTATATTTGTAATATATTGATTAATATATTATATAATTATATATTAATAATGTATTATATAATGTATATAATTAACCTATGTATATTATAATTATAATCCTACCACACAAAAAGGAGCACTGTTTTCACTCAGTGGTTTTGTTCCCTGTATGTGTTTTTTCCTAGCTGTATTCCCAAGCTGGACATTTTGACAAGACCCTTCTGACACAGGCATTTTGCTCGGGGAACATATTTCACTGAACCCTGTCAAAACATGAAACTTTTATCAGCCAAAGTAAAGACTGCTGTTTTTATAATCAAGTCATGTGTGCAAGAGACCACAGACATCCCAGGCTCTTTCTTATCATGAACTTACCTCTCATTACTGGGGATTTTGTATCCCACTAATTCCTGGATTGTCTGAAGTCTTATGAGGGTGAATTACTATTAAAATTTCTATAAAGAGCAATGGTTAATTTACAACCTACTTGGTTAACTTCTAAAACTTATCACTCTTTCTCCCAAATAATCACTAGGATGAAGAGTTGAAGCCTCAGTAGGATGGATGTGTGGCTGAAGAGACTGTTAGAAATTTCACTGAGTAGGTCCCCAGCAGTGGCAAGGTCAAGAGTGAGAAACCACACGGATGCCCACATCCGCCTCTCCCCACCCCGGGTCTACAAAGAGAAGTTCGAGAAATTGAGAGGAAACCCACATAAGACACGAGTGACTTCTCAGAGCATCTCGGAGCCCCTGCTTCACCCCTTACTACCCTTCACCCTTTACCCTCGGCCTGAGACTAGAGGCTGGCAACGGACAGTGAGACTCAGGCATGAGTTAGGTCCTATGTTTCGTTCATTACTTGACTTTTTTTCCCCCATATTTAAAAACAAACTAACTAGTGTCACAGTGGGAGTGTCAAAAAGTCCCTGGGGGTAAAGCAGCTGTGTCCTGGCAGCTGTGCGGAAATTTCACATTCTCCTCTAATCACTGGTGCCTACAATGCTGTGCCTCCTTTTCAACTGTTTCCTTAATATAGTATTAACAGTACAAACTTTTTCCATCTAGCTGCAGAGTCTTCACACTTGTCATTTTTAACTGTATTGAGTAGATGTACCCTCTTTTACTCGAGTCAGTTAATAATACTGCAGCATTATCACACCTGAAATTTTCTTTTCCTACCTTGGATTACTTTCTTAGGCTGGAGCCCCAAAAGGAGATTTCATCACAGAAAAGGAGTATCTTAATACTTCATATATATTCTTGAACTGCTCTCAAAAAGATGTGCACTGCTTTACACTGTCTATAGTAACATAGACAAAACAAATCTTATTAGCCCCTCACCAACACTGAGTATGAACTCAAATTTTTTCCTTATTTGATGGGCAAACAGGCTAAATGATTAACCTTTATTGGCACTGACAACACTCCAGGCACATATGCTTCCTATACATCATCTGGTTTAACTTTACAACAAACTTGTGAGATGTTACTAATATCTCCATCTTCCAGATGAAGAAACTGAAGCTTAGAAAGCTTATGGTCTTCAGCACAAAGTTCAGCAAGGGTGGAGGCAGGCTTTGAACCATGCTGTCTAAAGTCTGAGTCCATCTACCAATCACTCCTGCTCATGGCATCTCACTGTCATTTTACTCTACGTATCATTGCTTCTAGAGAACAACAAACACACTCCCAGAGATCTCTCTGCCAGTGAATTTCATATTTCCTGATTTTTCTATCTGTGGCAAATACAAACAAGTCCAAAGGATCAGAGGTAGCTGAAAAGCCAGAGTTTCAGAGCCAAGGTTTTGACAATGGACAAGACAGCAGTCTGCAGTAAAAGTCAATCAGAATCTAGAGAAGAACGTCTACAGTAACTGCAGGGACTAGACCTGGGCCTCTGCCGTCTGCCTCCCCTTGATGGCTGGCTGGGATAGGAAGACTTCAAGGGCTGGACTTCAAGGGCAAAAGAATCAAAGAGGCAGGGTGTCGAGCTTCTGACCCTCCGAGCAGCCCCAGAAGTCCCTGAAGAACTATCGCAGAACTCCATCCTGGTGTGTGAAGGCAGGGGGCGGCTAGTAACAGCCCTAAAGATGTCACCGGGTGAACAGATGAAGAAATCAGGAAATGGTTTCTTTTTTCTTCAAGAAATACTCTGGTTGAATTTCCTCAACAGGTTTCAACTTCTGCATTTGGAGAAAATGGTTCTGTTTTAGTCATCTGACAAAAGAACAAAGAAAAAAAAAAACTGCCAGGACTGCTTGGCGTTATAAGCACGATCTCCATAATCGAAGAGCCAGGACTTGAGATCTGGTGCTACCACATACGGCTGTGAGATCTGGGGAGGCTGCTTAGTCCTAATCCTGCTTAGTCTCCACTGTCCCCCGTTTAAATCGAGACAGGGGCTACTGGGAAAAGTAAACAGTATATGCAGAGTATTGAGCAATAGTGCCCCACGTCTGGTACAAATTCACGACGTTTTCACCATGCAAGGCAGTGGCACAAGTGGTAGCACTAAAATGAGGGACCTGCCTGGTGATCCAGTGGTTAAAGCTTCACCTACCAAGGCAGTGGGTGTGGGTTCAATCCCCCGTCAGAGAGCTAAGATCCCACAGGCTTCGTGTCCAGAAAACCAAAACATAAGACAGAGGCAATACTGTAACAAATTCAATAAAGACTTAAAAAATGGTCCACATCAAAAAAAAAAAAAGAATCTTAAAAAACAAAAACTAATGGTATTAACCCTATTTAGAAGGAAGGAAGGGAGCGAGGGAAGGAGGGAGGGAGGAGGGAGGGGTAAATTTCCTTTTCCACTGCATTCAGAGACAAAAGGCAAACGTGCTGGTCAAATGGTACACGGTGGCTGGAAAACTCTATGGACACAGGAAGTAGAATTTGATCCTGGGATCAGCTCCTTACTAGATGAGAGACACTAAGCTAATCACCTACTTTTTCCTGCTTTCCATTTTCTCACCCGTAACTGTAAGCGTGTTGCAACAAAGATTTCCAGGGTCTGTTCTGGTTCTAAAAGCTCAGCGTTGTCTCGGCCAGAGCCAGCAGTCAATACAGAAAGACCTCTGTTCCAAGCGAGAGTTTATCGGCAGAAGCCCAGCCAAGGCTGTGCTTTGCTTCCCATAAATGTTTCCCTTTGAGTGTCCTTCTCTTGGTTTCATTTCGAGTTACACTTTAATTTATAAGCTGCTTCAAACCTTTTGAGTGATGGTCCTACATTAGTTAATTCTAAATTAGGCCTGTAAATTACTTAGAGACCAACAGGCACAGACTAGTAGAAGGGATGTCTTGAGCAATTTCGTGAATGACAAGATGGTGGTGAGAGATACTGAGGAGAGATAAGCATGCCTCTGATTCAACAGCGAGTCCCTGAGCTCTTCAGGTCCCAGGCACCCAGCAGGCTGGGCAGGCATGGGGCCTGGAGAGAGTCACGACCTGTGGGGCCATGTCTGCTCGAACTGACCACTGCCCACCCCCCACCATCCTGACTGGCTCCTTGACCTTTTGGACCCTGTATGCATTTGGTCTTGCTCCTGCCTTCGCTATCTGAGCCCCATCTTCAGTTCGAGAGATTGTAGGTTCCATCTCTGGGTCAGGAAGATCCCTTGGAGAAGGAAATGGCAACCCACTCCAGTATTCTTGCCTAGAGAATCCCATGGACAGAGGAGCCTGGCAGGTTACAGCCCATGGGGTCACAAAGAATTGGACATGACCGAGTGACTTAACACTAGCCACCCAGTTCTAGCTTTTCCCGACCAAGTTCCAGTAGGAAGATCTCATTTCAGGGGCAGCTTAAGACTAACCCCCAAACAGGGTTCCTAGAGAGTCAAGGAAAGTACTTAAAGCAGGATTCAACCAGCAAAAAGACTTTCCAGGGGGCAGACAAGTGAACAGACAGAATCTCAGAGAAGGAACCCAAGCACAATCACCCTGAACTGGGCAACTGATGGCCCCAGGGGATGAGAAAAAGGCATCTACCTACTCAAACTGAGAAAAAGAAAATAAAAACACTTTTCTAACTGAAAAATGAATTGATTTTGTGTGTCCATACTTGTTTGATTTGCAAAATAAAAGCAAAAGCCTGGGCAAGAGAAACACGGATTTGAAGCCAGACTCCAGCACTTAACACTCGGGTGGCCCTGGGCACGTTACTTCTTAAGCCCCAGTAAAATGGCGATAATGCTTATCTCAGAGGGCTGATGCAAGGATTAAAGGATATGGGGTACACAGAGTACAGGCAGGCACTCAGGCACAGTGTGCACTCTTCTCCTTGCCACTGTTAAACTTCTACCTAATTAATGTCTGTGGGGAAATGTTTTCTCTTGCACTCAAGCAAACTAACATAAAAGGAGATGGTTTCCAAGGCGACTGCCTCTGCTGAGGTTACAGGAGAAAATTAGGGGAGAGCTTTCTGAAGTCATGTCCCCAAGAGGGTGGGGGTAAAGATAGAGGAGGGCTAAGATGTTAGTTAGTGAGCTGTCACCAAGGCAGCCAATTTCTGTACCTGGGGAGTTCCTTGAAGCACTGACTCTTGCTTTGGAATTGGGAAAACTGCTCTGGTACCCGGTATCAAGGTCAGTGTAGAATCTTCTGCAGATGCTATCCTGACTCTTGGAAAACATCAAAAGTAGTCATACACAACTAAAGATTCATTTTTAAAGTCTAAAGTATAAAAAATGGCAGTTTCATAACACAGGGACCAATTCTGACTCCTGACTCTTGTGAAATTTTGCAGGGAATCAGAACAAAACTTTGGCTGTTTCTACTGCCAAAAAGTGTGAGAACTGAAAAGTTTAGTTGGAGACAATCACTGCTTTAAAGGTAGTGCTCTTTCTCTCTCTCTTCATGATTCAGTAGTCACAAGCTGGGCTCAGGAACCAAGTATTCGTATCAATACGAGATGAACTTAACATGAAATTGAAATGCAAGGAAATCCAGAGGCTTGGGCTCTGTCCTGGGCTGTGCACCACTCAGGCCCATCTTCTTTGTCTGGGTATTTATTCCCTCTACCTTTCCTGGAAGCTGCGCTGGGTCAGGGGATCAACACACAGCCTTGCTGACCCCATGAGAGGCTGACGAAGACTTTCCACAAAAGTATTTTCAGCTAGTCACTGAAGACTGAGTAGGAAGTAACTAGCCTGTCTGGAATTTAAGCAGCTTTATATAAACAGCCAAAGCTTAACTCTCTAGCCCTAGAAAGAGTACTTGCAATGAAAGACAGAAAAATGATACCGACAATTTACTGAAATCAAATTGGAAGGCTGGTACACTTAGCTTCTAGAATTTCACTCAACAGGAGAGTATGTACCAGGAACTTCACAGCATTTCTCAGGCAATAGCTACGTGTTCTTGCTATTGTTCAGTTGGTAAGTCGTATCCGACTCTTTGTGACCCCACGGACTGCACCGTGCCAGGCTTCCCTGTCCCTCACTATCTCCCAGAATTTGCTCAAACCACGTTCATTGAGTCAGTGATGCCATCCAACCATCTCAACCTCCGTCCCTCCCTTCTCCTCCTGCCCTCAACTTTCCCAACATCAGGGTCTTTCCCAAGAGTCAGCTCTTCGCATCAGGTGACCAAAGTACTGGAGCTTCAGTTTCAGCATCAGTGCTTCCAACGAATATTCAGGGCTGATTTCCTTTAGGATTGACTGGTTTGATCTCCTTGCTCTCCAAGGGACTCTCAAGTCTTCTCCAGCACCGCAGTTCAAAAGCATCAATTCTTTGGCACTCAGCCTTCTTTATGGGCCAACTCTCACGTCCGTACGTGACTATTGGAAAAAACGTTTCTTTGACTATACAGACCTCTGTGGGCAAAGTGATGTCGCTGCTTTGTAATACGTTGCCTAGGTTTGTCATAGCTTTTCTTTCAAGGAACAAGCATCCTTGTACCTAAGTGTCGGGCACTGTTCTAAAGACACATGTTGTAATTAAATTCTCACCACAATGTTGTATTAGGTACTCTTAGTAGCACACCTCAGACAAGTGAGCTGAGACACAGAGAGTTTAGAGAGCTTGTCTACAGTCCCAGTGCTAGCTGGTGGGGAAGCTGGTTATCAGATCCCCAGTCTGCCTCCGAGGACTGCATACCTGACCAGGTGCTAAGATATGAAAGCAGAGCATGAACACTGTTTATTTTGCTGTACTGGCTGGCAGGTTGTAGAGTCTTACGGGAGAAATTTGCTGAAGATGCTTCTTTCAAAACAAGGACTTTTGTGTTATTAAAGGTTTTGAGAGACCCGTTTTGTTTGACCCCCAAGAGGCTTGCAAGACAATTCCTGTGTGAGACGTCTGAGGATCGGTGACTCATTCCCAGGACATTTACTTTCCAGGGGCACGGACCTGCAGCTTGGGCTCGGGCGGGGGACACTTGGATGCTGCTCTTGGTCCACACTGCTGCACCCACCCTGACCTTCAAGCACCCACGGAGCTGGCGACCTGGTAATACATCACATGACTTCTGAAGAGCCTCCCAGGCTGGGAGGAAGAACTATGCATCCAGTAGCTGCCTTTGGAGCTCACCTCACTGGGCAAGTCTGAAGGCCTCGTTCTCTGCTCTGTCCATGCCGCAGAGCTGCCAAGGAAAGGAGAGGACGATGCAGGCCTGATCTCTTGGAGCTACGCCCACAAATTCCAAGCCTCTGGAAATTTCTGGTTATGTGGCCAAAGTCTGGGAGATGTCGGGTCTACTTGACTCTGAGAAAACACGTTCTTTTTCAAGAATCTGCTACAATCAAAGCGGACAGCCGCCGTTGGTGACGCAAACTCAAAGTCAGAGACACAGCACTGCCCTGACTGAGCGACCATCCTGTGAGGTCTTAACACTCAAGCAGTACTGCTGAATGAGTAAATCTGTATTCTCCTGGGTCTGAGCGGCCACTAACGCTCGATCGCTAACTACAGGCATATAATGCTTTCACTGTGCCTTGCAGATACTGCGTTTTGTTTTGTTTTTTATAAATTGAAGGTTTGTGTTAACCCTGTATCAAGCAAGTCTATTGGTACCATTTTTCCAACAGCATTTGCTTACTTTGTGCGTTTGTGTCACATTTGGTAATTCTTGCAATTTCAAACGTTCTCATTATCATTGTATTCGTTGCAGTGATATGTGATCGGTGATCTTTGATGTCATTATTTTGGGGCACCCCGGACCTGGGTCCAGATAAGACAGTAAACTTAAGCAGTAAATATGCACATTCTAACTTCTCCACCTACCGGCCGTCCTCCATCCCTCTTCCATTCCCTGAGACACAACAGTATTGAAATTAGGCCAATTAATACCCCACAGTGGCCTCTAAGTGTTCACAGTGAAAGGAGGGGCTGCACATCTCTTACTTTAAATCAAAAGCTATAAATGATTGAGCTGAAGTGAGGAGGGCATGTCCAAAGCCAGAAAAGGCAGAAGCTAGGCTTCTTGCACCAGTTAACCAAGCTGTGAAGGCAAAAGGGAAGTTTTTGAAAGAAAGTAAAGGCGCTACTCCTGTGCACACATGAATGATAAGAACGGGAAACAGTCTTATTGCTGATACGGAGAAAGTTTCAGTGGTCTAGACAGACGGTCAAACTAGCCACAAGATTCCCGTAAAGCCAGAGTCTAGTCCACAGCAAGGCCTGACTCTCTTCAATTCTGTGAAGGCTGAGAGAGGTGAGGAGGCAGAAGAAACTTCTGAAGCCAGTAGAGGTCATTTATGAGGTTTAAGGAAAGAAGCCACCTCCATGGCATAAAAGTACAAGGTGAAGCAACACATGCTGATGTAGAAGCTGCAGCAAGTTATCCAGAAGACCTGGCGCAGATGATTCATGAAGGTGGCTACACTACACAGCAGATCTTCAGCGGACCAGGGTCCCCCACCTCCAGGATCTACGCCTGCTGATCTGAGATGGAGCTGATGTAATCACAATAGGAATAAAGCACACAATAAAAGCAATGCACTTGAATCATCCTGAAACCACCCTCCCCCCCAGCCTCGGTCCAGGAAAACTGTCTTCCACAAAACCTGTCCCTGGTGCCAAAAAGGCTGGGGACTGCTGGTGTAGACGAACAGCCTGCTATTGGGAGAAGAAGCCATCAAGGACTTCGATAGCTAGAGAGAAGTCAGTGCCTGGCTGCAAAGCTTCAAAGTAGGCAGACTGACTCTCCTGTAGGGACTAACGCTGCTGGTAACTGGAGGTTGAAGCTCATGCTTATTTACCGTTCTGGAAATCCTACGGTCCTTAAGAATTATGCTAAATTTACCCTGCCTGTGGTCTATAAATGGAACAACAAAGCCTAGATGATATCACGTCTGTTGGCAACATATTCACTGAATATTTTAAGCCCATGCTTGAGACCTACTGCTCAGGAAAAAAAAAGAAAAAAGCAGATTCCATTCAAAATATTACTGCTTGATGACAAGGTACACGGTTACCCAAGAACTCTGATGGAGACGTGCAAGGAGATTAATGTTGTGTTAGCAGGTGTGAACCATCCATTCTGCAGCCCATAGATCAAGGAGTAATTTCAAGTCTTATTATTTAAGAAATACACTTCAGGACTTCCGGGTTGGCCCACTGGTTAAGACTTTGTGCTTCCACTGCAGGGGGCATTGGTTTGATCCTTAGGGAACTAGGATCCCTCATGCCATGCACGGTGTGGCCAAAAGAAAAAAGAATATACTTCATTAGGCTCTAGCTGCCATAGATAGTGGTTCCTCTAATGAGTCTGTACAAAAGTCAATTGAAAACCTTCTGGAAAAGATTCAATAGGCCATTAAGAACATGCATGGCTCACAGGAAAAGGTCAAAATATCAACATTAAAGAAGTGGGTTCCAACCCTCACGCGTGACTTTGAGAGATTCAAGGCTTCAAGGGAGGAAGGCACTGCAGATGTGGTGGAAACAGTGAGAGAATCAGAATTAGAAATGGAGCCTGAAGATGTGACTGAATTGCTGCAACCTTATGATAAAACTTAAACATAAATTGCTTCTTATGGATGAGCAAGGAAAGTAATTTCTTGAGATGGAATCTACTCCTGGAAAAGATGCTGTTAAGATTGTTGAAATGACAACAAAGTATTTAGAATATTACTTAAATTTAGTTGATAAAACAGCAGCAGAGTTTGAGAGGATGGACTCCAATTTTGAAAGTTCTGCTGTGGGTAAAATGTCATGAAACAGAATTGACTACTGCAGAGAAACTGTTTGTGGAAGGAACAGTCAATCAATGCAGCAGACTTTAGTTGTGTTATTTTAAGCCCCCTCAGCCTACAGTAACCACCACCCTGATCAGCAGCCATCAACACAGAGGTAAGACCCTCCACCAGTAAAAAAGATTACCACTTGCTAAAGAATTTTTTTAGCAATTTAGTATTTTTAATGAAGGGATGTATGTTGTTTTTTTAGACATAATGCTATTATACTTAATAGACTACAATATGGTATAAACACAACTTGTATATGCACTGGAAACAAAAAAAAAAAACTCCTATGTCTTGCTTTATTGTGGTATTTCCTTTATTGCAGTGGTCTGGAACTGAACTTGCATGTCTCTGAGGTCTGCCCATACATGAGTAAAAGAAGATTCCAAAAACATTACCGAAAGACAAACGACAGTGGGAGGAAAACTATTTGTAACACATAGGACACTGTATATATCTGATAGTTAAAGAGCTCTTGCAACTTGATAAGGAAAAAAGAAAGGAAAAGAAAGCAAGGTAAAGGCTACAAACAGGAAATTCCCAGAGGAAATCTGAATGGCCAATATATTTATGAAAAAATGTCAACCTTACCAGTCATCAGGAAAAAATACACGAAAATCACATACCCATGATCTCATGCAGTCCTGCTACCTGAGAGGTAGAATCATTGTCCATATTTTGTATCTGAGAAAACTGATGCTCAACAGAGGTTTTAACTCAACCAATAACTGACAGAGCTGGACTTGAATGCAGATTCGTTTAGTAAAAAGAAGCATTCATTCTAACACACTGTCCTAACCAATGTTTTGTGTGTGGTCAGATCCTCTTGGTCAAGTCACTTAACCTCTCTCATTAGACTCAGTTTTCTCATCGGCAAAATGGGATTCACAAAAGTACCATCACATAGGTAATCATGAGAATTAAATGAGATAATGTTCATATAAAATGCTTGGAACAGTGCTGACACATGGCAAACATTCAACTACCTGATTCATTCTTTCAACAGATAATTTAATGAATTCATACCCTGACCAGACACTGTTTCAGACTTTGGACATATAGCAGTGAACCAAAGTGCCCTTGATTTCATGGAGCTTACATTCCAATGGAGGAAACAGAAAAAAAAAAAAAAAAAAGATGAATAAACAGAAATACATAGCATGTGGGATAGTGATTAGAAGAAAAATAATGAAACAAGAGAGTAGGGTGGGGTTATGATTTTAAGGAGGGAAGGCCTCACCGAAGAGAGATATCTGAATAAAGAGCTAAGACCAGGGGGAAGGAAGCCATTTGGGTATCTGAGAGAGGAAGGGCACACTTTCCTGATGGTCAGTGGTTAAGAATTCACCTTCCACTTGAGTCAGTTTCAATGAGGTAGATGAACCTAGAGCCTACTATACAGAGTGAAGTAAGTCAGAAAGAGAAAGACAAATACCATATAGCATACACAGGGAATCTAGAAAGATGGTACTGACGCACCTATCTGCAGGGCAGCGATGGAGACGCAGCCAGAGAGAGCAGACTTGTGGACACAGCTGGGGAAGGAGTGGGGGAAAGAATTGAGAGAGTAACAGTGAAACGCAGACATTACCATATGTAACATACATAGACAGTGGGAGTTTGCCGTATGATGTAGGGAGCTCAAACTCTGTGCTCTGTGACAATCAAAAAAGGGGTGGGTTTGGGGGGGAAGGTTCAAGAGGGAGGGAATGTATGTACACTTATGGCTGATTGTTGTTGTTGTATGGCAGAAACCAACCCAATATTGTAAAGTGATTATCCTTCAATATTAAAGATAAATAAATTTTTAAAAAATCTGCCTTCCAATGCAGGGGATGCAAGTTCGATCCCTGGTAGGAGAACTAAGATCTCACGTGCCTCGGAGCAACTAAGCCCACACACTGCAACTAGAGAAGCCCAAGTGCTACAACAGAGACCCAGCACGGCCAAAAAAAAAAGATATCTGGGGGAAGAGCATTCCTGGCAGTGAGGTCCAAGGGAGGGTTTGGGGAGCAGAGAAAAGAGCCAGAGTGGAGAGAGTGGTGAGAAGGGTGCTGGACAGACATGTAGCAGGTGAGAGCAGAGAGGGGAAGGGCCTTACGGTGCAGGGACTGTGCTTCACACTGGTTTTACGCTGTGAGACGGAAAGCCACGGAGGACTCCAAAAACAGAAGTGACAGAACCTGGCTCATTTTTTCACAGGGTCACTCAAATGGCAGAGCTGAGAGTAACTGAAAAGCGATAAGGCAGAAGCCGGGATACCAGTCGGGAGGTTCTTTGTAAGAATCCAGGGCAGGAATGATACAGGTGCAGATCAGAGGAGGCAGAGGCGGGATACATGTTTCATGTAGGACCAAGAATTTGCTGAAGGCTCAGACGTGAGATGAGAGAGAACGGGAGGAGTTCAGGATGAGCCCAAGGTTTTGGCCTGAGTAACTGGGACGGCAGAGTTGCCATTGCTGAGATAAGAGTCCAGAACAGAGGCTTCCTGACTGCAGGCCCTTTGGAACAATGAGAAATCTAGGGCACGGGGATCCAGTGAGAGGGGTGGCTGACATCAGCCAAGAGCCACGGTCACCGTCTCAGGGCAGGACTTCAGTCTGCGGGAGGGAGGCCCAGGGATACGAAGCAGGTTACCATGGGATCCTGGCAATCGAACCAGACAGGAGTCCAGTTATCAGAGCTGAGGCAGGAGGCCAACGATGGTGACTTGCAGCCAAATTACAGGGTGAGAGGCAGCCCCAGTCCATCTGCTTCTCTCTCTGGGCCTCAGGGATGGTGAGAAGGCTGGCTGATCAGGCGTCACGTGGCCTCCGGAGCCTGGGGAAGGAGCCCACACTGGGAACCAGAAACCAGATAGACCTGACTCCATATCTGTGCTCAGCTGCATCATCAGGGTGATGCTGGCCCATCACAGACTGACTCCAGGCCTTTAACACACTGGGCAGGGCCATGGAGCCAGGTCACTATGTGAAAGGTCCGGGCATGCAGAAACATGAGTCTCTCCTTTCATACGTGTCTGAGACCTTGCAGAAGGGAGCGAAGAAAAGGCAGCTCCTGGGATGGGAAGAGCTGGGGGTGACAGTTTGCCAAGGGACTGGGAAATCAGAGCAAGAAACACGCTGGGGGCGAGATAGGAACTAACTGCCACCCCCTCGTCACCAAGAGGACAGAAAGCAACTTGAAGGGGAACAGTTCAGACAAAGGGAGCAGGGGAAGCTGCTCTAGATGATGATGCTGGAGCCTGGCAGGTGGGTGGCTCCACTCAGAGGTATTAGGTTAAGCAGAGCTTAACCTGTGATTGGTCTAAGCAGTGTCTCTTTTGCTAAGAGTGCTCTCTGACTCCTTCCTAGACACTGATTAAATTGTTTTCCACATATTGTCTCTCCTAGCTAGAGTATAAGACATTCCCACCAAAATACAAAGAACTTTTAGAATTAATGCAAGGGGGATAATGTCTGTTGAGCTGTTGCAGCTTACTGTCTGATGATTTCATGAATGTATTTTCTTATTTTGTCATAAAGATACATATAACCATTTCACGACTTATTATAAAGAGAAAAATTTCTTCAGTAGGCACTAAACAAGAAATCGTATTTGTTTTCTATGACTGACAGATTAATAAACACTGGTAAACAATTGGAAAGAAAATCTTCATTTTTCTAATATGGAAATAATTGTACAAACTTGTTTTTTTCTTGAGTCACATTTCTCTGATGATCATAGATTTTCTTTGCATACTTGTATACTATAAATTAATGGCTTTTTCAGTTTTCACAGAAGTTCTCTACACTTAAAAAAAATTAATTTTTAAAGCAACATACCAGAGGTGTTGCAGAAAGAACCATGAAGCCCCAGTGAAACATGTGCTAAGCAGCCTTGGTCACTCACTAGGCAAGGGGCTCAACTCATGGCCCCTCAAGGTCCATGTGATTAAGTTTTGTGCTTCAGTAGATATGCAGACTTCTTATGTCATGAACTCTGGAGTCATTCCTTTTTTTTTTTTAGTTTTTTTAAATTGAAATACAGCGGATTTACGATGTTGTATTAGTTTCTGGTGTATAGCAGTGATTCAGATATATATATATATATACACACACACACACATATATATACACGTATATATGTATCTATATAGTTTTATTTCCCCCCTTTGAAGTCATTCTTGAACAGTCAATACTTGGAACGTAAGATCTGCAAAGGCTAAGGACCTAAGGTAATGAATATTTTGGCTAAGGCAATAAATATTCAAATCAGAGTCAAAATTTTTGTTAGGTTAAATATCTTTGATATTTACAAAACAGCAACAAAGCCACATGTATTAATAACCTTACAAATATTTCTACTCCTTGAATATTCTTCCTATGGGAATCTATGTTTCAGAAACACAGATGACTCATACACAAAGATGTTTATTACTGTATGATGTGTAATAAAGAAAACTCAGAATCAATCAAAATATCCAAAATATACGGAAAGTGCTTATAAATTATGTCATTTGTGATGAAATATTATTTAGCTATTAAAATTATAAAGTATCTTAATAACTTAGGGAAATAATGATTACATAATGGTTGAAATTTTCTTAAAAGGTTATAAATACAGAGAATGATACCACCTATAAAAGATGCATGAAAAATAACTAAAATAAAACATTCAAAAGGAGACTTCTAGTTGATGAGATACAGATAACTTTTTCTGTTCCTTTTTCATTTTTTACATATTTTCTATATTTTATACAATTAGTATATATCACTTTTCAAGGAACCACAAAGAATTAGGGAACAAGCTATAAAAAAAACGCAATGTGTTACTTTTTTTTAATATAAAAGTTTAAAATGGAAGCTAAAAAAGAAAAAGAAACTAGAGTCAATGCTTTTCTGCTCAAGTTCTTGTGTACACAACCTGTCTCTCAAACTTGATTATAAGCTTCCTAAGTGGACAGTTATCTTTGACTCTTAACAGGCACTCAGTCAATATTTATTAATGGGTAAAGTCACACCAAGTCATAGTAGCTGTTTAATGTATATGGAAAGTGATTTTCAGAGTCCAAACAAGTATTTCCTCAGTATCTACATGTTTGGCTGGAGAAGAAACTGGCTACCCACTCCAGTATTCTTGCTGGGATAATCCCACGGACAGAGGAGCCAGGCGGGCTACAGTCCATAGGGTCACAAAGAGTCAGATACTACTCAGCGGCTGAGCACACACGTATGTTTGGACAGAATAACAATGGTGACCCATTCTAGTATTCTTGCTGGAATAACACCACGGTGAGAAGGAGACCAGTGGGCTACAGTCCATGGGGGTCACAGAGTCAGACACGACAGAGCGACTTTGCACACCCACACATGTATGGACAGGATAAAAATGGCTGGATTTGGGGAGGACGGCACTTTGGTCTGACAAGCAGCAGGAACAGGGATTTGCCCTGTGGAGGAGCATGAATGTGCAAGACTGTGGACAGGACTCTCTGTGACAGAAGGGCCAGCACCCCAGACCCATGGCTCTCGCACCTGCTTTTTGCTTCACACAAAGCTCTCAACTTTCAAATGCAGGACCCATAGTCCAGCAGGTGTACCCCAGGTGTCCCCACCCTCCAAGCACCTGCCCATTTCTCAATATGCAAGCAAACAGCAATGCTACATGAGGATAACCTGACTTAGTTCCAATTACTTTTTAAAAATAATTTTCGAGCTGCTGCTGCTGCTGCTAACTCACTTCAGTCGTGTCAATTCTCAAGCACTGGCAGCTTATTAACAAGAACAAAGTACTTGGAACTCACCACAGAGCCCAGCACTCTGTGGGTGACACCTTGGCTTCAAGCTGTCGCAGTAAAATAAGACAGCAACAAGCCCTACCTGCATGACACCCTGAGGTCATCTTTACCAGGCCCCTGGGAAGGACACTCATAACACCCCTATGTTGCAAATGCAGACATGGAGGCTTTTGGACTTAAACAGTGGCAGAGCTAGAACTCAAGCCAGGCAGATGCCAAAGCCCTAGAGGCAGTAGTGCCCACAGAGGTGGCCACAGACGAGGTGGTAGAAGTAATTACAGTGGTAGGAACAGCAGGGTGGGAGTAGAGGGTAGGAACAAAGCCAACAACAAGAGGAAAGACCTCCAAAGGCTCACCTCGTGCCAGGCACTGCTCTGACAGTGTCCTATGTATTAACTCATCCATTCCTCACGACAAAACTCTGACATGGGCCCTGCCACCACCCTCACTTTACAGATGATGAAGCTGAGGCTGAGATGTTAGTAATCTGTCCCATGTCACCTGGCTGGAAAGCGGCAGAGGCAGGATTTGAACTCATGACCTTTTGGCCATCATGCTAGGCAGCCTATGTGTGGCACTAAAGCTTTTATTCTAAAGCAAAATGCTTCCGAACTGTGGTGCTGGAGAAGACTCTTGAGAGTCCTTTGCAAGGAGATCAAAGCAGTCAATCCTAAAGGAAATCAACCCTGAATATTCATTGCAAAGACTGATGCTAAAGCTGAAGCTCTAATACTTTGGCCACCTGATGTGAAGGGCTGACTCACTGGAAAAGACCCTGATGCTGGGAAAGACTGAAGGCAGGAGGAGAAGGGGACGACAGAGGATGAGACGGTTGGGTGGCATCATCGACTCGATGGACATGGATCTGAGCAAACTCTAGGAGATAGTGAGGGACAGGGAAGCCTGGTGTGCTGCAGTTCATGGGGTCGCAAAGAGTCAGACACAACTTAGCATCTGAAAAACAGTAACAACAAAATGTCAGGCACTCTGGTCCTCAGAATTTCTTTTGAAGCAGACCCCTGATTTTATCTAACAGGTGGACTTCTCAGGAGAAGTTCCCATCTCTTCCAGTATTATCTGGCATAAAAAATTTTAAATTAATGGAACACAGCTCAGTCTCGGAAGCACTGTCTGGGGTATCCACGCTCTTCCTTACCCTCCACTACAGGAACAGCTGGGAGCACGTGAAGGGCAGAATGAATGTGGCTGTACTCCAGGTTTCTCGTTCAAGTTCTCACGGAGGCAGATGCTCCCGATTCAGGGTGTGGGGCCAGTGTTTCCCTGCCCCTAGCATAATATCACAGACCTCTACTCTGAGTGCCTAGAGACTCATGAGTTGCCTACTTTTCTCCCTCATTCTGTAAGTTTTCTACTCAACATGTATGGTTAGACAAAAAGGGGGGAAAGCACTACACGACTCTGTATTAAAAATATGACAACCATATTCTTGGTCACAGTTCCTATTTTGGGACAGAGGCACATTCCAGAGCTATTAAGTAAGCCCCTAGCTTTCTGGGCTTCTCACTATTTCCTTGGGCAGAAGAGAAGAACTTCTCATTGAAGTCAAAAGCAAAGGCAAAACAGGCAGCTAATCAAGCACAGAGATAGACAGCGGGGAAAAAATTACAGTTGCAAAGTGCATGTAGTTTGGGGGGTACAGACTCCTAAACAAAGTCTAGTGACAAATTCAGAAAACTATCGTTTGCTGGAAAAGAAACTAAGACATAAGACAGATACTAGCAATCGGTGAAAATCTTTCTTGGAAATAACGCATGATAAAATAATCTATAAATGTGGTCTTCTAAATCTCACGCAGAAGACCAAGGTCACTGCCCTCTCTATTATTAACTAATAGTATTTGTATAAAAGGGTATTGTTTCAGGGCTGGAAGAGAGCATGCTGTGCCCAAGTGCAGCACTAGCTAAGGTTTATGACCTTGGGAACAAAATTCCCTCTCACTTTTAAGTTCTGAGAGATGACTGCCACAGAAGCCACAAACTATGACGAACGAGCATACATAAACAGAATTTAGTTAGCGGCTTGGGAAGGAATCAGTTATCTTTACACCCTAGTTCCCTTAACTCAGTCCAGCTCCCAAATCCCTCAGTCCATGCTTCCATGCCTCCCACGATCTCAGATTA
This sequence comes from Bos indicus, assembly GCF_029378745.1. Taxonomy (NCBI): domain Eukaryota; kingdom Metazoa; phylum Chordata; class Mammalia; order Artiodactyla; family Bovidae; genus Bos; species Bos indicus. The sequence goes on from NC_091780.1 coordinate 22,349,343, forward strand.
CCTTATGGATAATTATGATTATACTTTACATACCAAAAAAAAAAAAGCTTAGAGAGGCTGAGGGAAAGCCACGGATCACAGATCAAAAGAGCAGTGGAGCCAGAGCTTGGACACCCAAGCCACACTCTTCGGCACACCACAGCCTACTCCTGCCCAGGACCTAAGGGAGGCAGAGGCTCAGGGCAAGTTCACCTTGCAAGCTGCTGCCATGACTTCAGGAGAAGGGAGAATGAGGTGGGAGAGGGTCAGCAGATACCATCAGCTCTCAGAGGGAGCTGAAGGTAGAGATAGATAGAATTTCTGAAGACCATCTGAAGGCACAAGAGAGGCTGTTCTGAGGTCTCTGTGGAGACTCTCATCCATGACTCAAGCCCTAACTATTTTGGGATCGTCTCTGAGAGTCCACGATCATGGAACGAAGGCATAGCAGCCGTCCTTCAGTGAGGGGCAGTGGCCGCGTGCAGGCTGCCCAGACCTCAGGGCCAAAGCTGAGCGGGTTCACCCATCACCAACTGGGCTACAGTCTTCTGCAGAGAGGCCAGCTCACCCATTTCCACGCTTCCTAAGCTTCATACAGAAATACGTTTCTGCCACCACAGTGGTTGCAAGAAATTTATGAATGTATTTATTGATTATCTATCAATTAGTGAGAAGAGAAAAAGAAGAGTAGTTAATCCTCTCTTAGAGGAGGGAAGGAGCAGGAGAACACAAAGGCCTCACACGTCAGTTTGTTCGTTCAGACGCCCACCAGCGTGTGTGTGTGTGTGTGTGTGTGTGTGTGTGTGTGTGTGCACTCCATAATTTAAGGATAAGCCCTTCTGCACAGCCTTTCAGATTAACCACCACCATTTATTGTGTGGAATTCTGCCAACTGGAGATGCGTGATTTTTTCAGGTACCCTCTTCCAAAATGCATGTGCCTCAGAGTAGTGAAGTGGAAGTTAACATTTTTTATTTTTTAAATTGAAATACAGTTGATTTACAATGTTGTGTTAAGTTTCTGGTGGGCAGTAAAATGATTCAGTTATACATATGCGCATTTTTCTCATATCCTTCTCCTTTATGGTTTACTAGGGGATACTGAATAAAAGTTCCCTGTGCTACACAGTAGGACTTTGTTGTTCATCTATTTTATATACAGTAGTTTGTATCTGTTAATCCCACACTCCTAATTTATCTCTCCCCAACTCCTTCTCCCCACTGGTAACCATAAGTTTGTTTTCTAAGTCTGGGAGTCTATTTCTGTTTTGTAAATAAGTTCATTTGTATCATATTTTAGATTCCACATATAAGTGATATCATATGGTATTTTTCTTTGTCTGACTTATTGCTACTTAGTATAATAATATCTAGGTCCATTCAAAAATTTTTATATAAATTTAATCAGAATATATCTATATATTTATTTATTTATTTGGCCACACTACTGGCTTGCAGGATCTTAGTTCCCCAACCAGGAATGGAATTATGCCCTCGGGAGTGAAAGCGTGAGGTCCTAACCACTGAGAACTGCCCCAGAACACTTTTCTTATAATCCAAACAAGCACTTTAGCCAAGACACAGTGACCTGACTGGCTGCTGAAGGAAAGGAGGGAGCACAGACCATCTGAAAGCACTGGGTGCTCAGGGCACGCGCAGCCTTAACCTAGGAGTGCCGACCGCAGGAGCGGCCACCCCCACGTGCGCCTACTGAGACTGGAAGGATGGCTTGTGTGACTGAGAAAGTGAATCTTCCGCTGTGCTTTATTTTATTTCACCTTAATTAAAGATTTAAATATGGCTAGTGACTACCATGGGCCTCCCTGGTAGCTCAGCTGGTAAAGAATCTGCCTGCAATGTAGGAGTCCCCTGTTCAATTCCTGGGTCAGGAAGACCCCCTGGAGAAGGGATAGACTACCCATTCCAGTATTCTTAGGCTTCCCTGGTGGCTCAGATGGTAAAGAATCCGCCTGCAATGCAGGAGACGTGGGCTTGATCCCTGGGTTGGGAAGATCCCCTGGAGAAGGACATGGTAACCCACTTCAGTATTCTTGCCTGGAGAATCCCCATTGACAGAGGAGCCTGGTGGGTTATAGTCCATGGGGTAGCAAAGAGTTGGACATGACTGAGCGACTAAGCACAGCACAGCAGTGACTACCATATTGGACAGCACAGGTCTTGGCAGGGTGGGGAGAATGGGAAGAGCACAGGGGGGAAAAAAGGAAGTCAAAAGTGATAAATATAAACTTTCTGTCTCAGAACTATAATTTGTTGCTATGTTATTTTATCACATAGGACTCAAAGAATGCTTTGACAACTACCAAAAACATATACCAACTCCAATTGGTTTTTGTGAAAAGAAATAATCTTTGTAGTGGGCTTAATGCAGTGTCTGGCACACAGCCCACACTCAACAAATGCTGGCTATTATTAGTAGCATTTTAAGGTTCATGTTGCTACTTAAGTCTTCCATTTGTTTCAATTCAACCAATAAATCTTCTGTCAATCATTTTTGAAAGAATCTTATAAAAATTTTAAAGGAAATGCAGCAATGGAAAGCCATTAACATGGAACCAGGATTTGTAATTTCGGTTTCTCCTATATACTTGCTACAGGAACTCTGGGCCTCACTACACCCCTGTGTATTGGGAGTGGGTCTCAGAAAAATCAGGTTCCACATCTGGCCCACATCTTGCTGCCTGCAACAGGGTTTTCTCCCATCAGACTGTTTCCTAAATTAGTTAGATCTTATAAACTCTCAGTTACAAATAAGATGACCCAACTTTTTTTAAAGAAGTCAGAAATGTCAAACATGTGATTAGTTTTTAGTGACACAGTTTGAAAGAACTAGATGAGTTATGTGAAGGTTAGGAAAGGACAGTTGCACCCAGAGAGTGCTATACAAATAGATGTCCTCTGTGTCTCTCTGTAGCTGCCTGACAATCAGGCTGCACAGTCAACAGAGGCCCTGGCTGTCATGCGGACTGAAACACGCCAGAGACCAGCTGGCCCTCCCCTGACCCTCAGAGAGAGGACAACACTCAGTTCCTCTCTCTGCCTTCCATGTACACAAGCCAGGCCCTGCCCAGAAACGGGAGGGCTGTGACCCTACCCATTCCTGACTGATGACCTGCCTCTTGCTAAGGGCTATCAGAACATAGCCTGAAAAGCTTACTTTGGTTTACTCATCAGGTAACTCTGTGTTCTCCAAACAAGAGCCCAATGGATTAGATGAAGAGTATACTTTCAGATCCTCCATTAGAATAGAAAATTAGTCTTTAACCAATATTAACACAGTACTATGCTTACCAACTGGAGAAGGCAATGGCAACCCACTCCAGTACTCTTGCCTGGAAAATCCCATGGGCAGAGGAGCCTGGTAGGCTACAGTCCATGGTGTCGCTAAGAGTCGGACACAACTGAGTGACTTCACTTTTCATTTTCATGCATTGGAGAAGGAAATGGCAACCCACTCCAGTGTTCTTGCCTGGAGAATCCCAGGGACAGGGGAGCCTGGTGGGCTGCTGTCTATGGGGTCACACAGAGTCGGACACAACTGAAGTGACTTAGCAGCAGCAGCAGCATGCTTACCAACTAATGTATGCAAGATCAAGTAGAACAGTAGAAGTGAAAACATTCTGTAAACTCCAAAAGGATCTATAAACAAAAAGGAAGTGGAATGTGTTTAAATAATACTTGACTCAAGAACCTCTGCTTCTGTACCATGTTCATGGATTAGAAGACTCAGTATTAAAACATCAGTTTTAGATTCACCATCATTATAGATTCAATGAAATCCCAATTAAAATCCAAGCAGGCCTTTCTGTAGAAGTCAATAAGCTGAGTCTAAAATTCTATGGATAAGCAAAGGAACTACAATAAGCAAAAAAATTTTGAAAAAGACCAAAGCTAAAGGACTCCTGTTACCTATTTTCAAGTCTTCCTGTAAAGGTACAGCAATCAAAACAGTGTGATATTAGCGAAATGATGGAACAGAAGTGGAACAGAAGACAGAGTCCAAAAACAGACCCACACATATATGGTCAATTGATTTTCAACAAAGGAGCCAAAGTGGGACTTCCAGTGGCTCAGACTCTGCACTCCCAATGCAGGGCCCCAAGTCTGATCCCTGGTCAGGGAACTAGATCCCACATGCCAAAACTAAGAGTTCACATGACCCAACTAAAGATCCTGCATGTAGCAAGGAAGAAGGAAGATCTCGATGCTGCAACTAAGATCCAGTGCAGTCAAATAAATAAGTAAATAAAAATATTAAAAGGTGCCAAGGCAGATTCAGTAGGGAAAGGAAAGTCTTCTCAACAAATGATGCTCAACAACTCGACATCCATATGCAAAAAGAGCCCTCCAACCCACTCTTTGCATCACATTAAAAAAATTAACTTGAAATTACTGAAGTATAAAACCTAAAACTATAAAACTTCTGAAGAACACATTGGAAAAAAAAGTCTTTCTGACTCTGAATTAAACAAAGAAGTCTTAGATAAAATATAAAAGATAAATCATAAAAGAACAAATTTTGATAAACTGGACCTCATCAAAATGTAAAACTTATGCTCTTCAAAACTTTAAGAAAATTAAAATAACCCACATAAAATAACCAAATAAAATAAAATTAAGATAACCCACAGATCAGGACAAACTGTCAAATACATATCTATTGAAGAAAAGGTATCCAAAATAAATAAAGAACTCTAACTATTTAATAATAAGAAGAAGAAAACTCCTTTTTAAAACTGGGCAAAAAATTTAAACAGACACTTCTTCAAAGAAGAGATAAGAATGGCAATAAGCATACAAAAAGATGCTCAATATCGTAAGTCATCGCGTACTGTGCATGCTAAGTCACTTCAGTCGTGTCTGACTCTTTGCAATCCCATGGACTATAGCCTGCCAGGCTTCTCTGTCTATGGGATTTCCCAGGCAAGAATATTGGAGTAGGTTGCCATGCCCTCTTAAGTCATTAGAAAAATGCAAATTAAAACTTCAGTGAAATACCACTACACATGTACTAGAATGATCAACTTTTTAAAACTGATACACTACCACCTCACACCCACTAGGATGCTGCTGCTGCTGCTGTTATCAAAAAAAAAAAAAAAAATTCAAATAAAACCAGCAAATAGTAACAACAATGTGGAGAAACTGGAACCTTTGTACACTGTTGGCAGGAATGCAAAATGCTGTAGCCACTGTAGAAAACAGTATGGGGGTCCCTCAAACCATTAAAAATGGGATTAGCATGTGATTCAGCAATCCCACTTCTGGGTATGCATCAGAAAGAATTCAAAGCAGGATCTCACAGAGGTGTTTGCATACCCATGTTCATAGTAGCATTATTCATAACAGCCAAGATGTAGAAGCAACCCAAGTGTCCATCAGTAGATGAATGGGTAAACAAAATGTGGCATATATATACAATGAAGTGTTATTCAACCTTGAACAGGAAGGAAATCCTGTCACATGCTGCAATATGAATGAGCCTCAAGGGCATTATGCTAAATGAGCCAGTCACAAAAAGACAAGTATTATATGACTTCACTTATATAATGTACCTAGAGTGGTCAGAGTCATAGAGACAGAAGTAGAACAGTGGTTGCCAGAGGCTGGAGAATGAAGGAATAGAGTTGCTGTTTAACGGGTATGGAGTTCCAGTTTTATAAGATGAAAATGTTCAGGAGATTGGCTGCACCACAACGTGTATATGTTCAACACTACTCAACTGCACACTTAAAAATGGTGACGATGATAAGCTTTGTGTTGTGCTTTTTAAATCATAATTAAAAAGATAAATAAACTGAAATACCAAGGGCTGGAGAAAGTGCAGAGTCTCTGGAACCTTGCTGGCAGGAATGTGAAATGGTACAGCCACTGTGTACAGTAGTTTGGCAGTCTTTCACAAAGGTAAACACACACTTACGTTTGATCCAAAAGTTCTGCCACGAGGTGTTCACACAAAAGCTGGATGTGAGTATTTTCACTCACAACTTCCCCAAGGTGGAAACCATCCAAGTGCTCACCAAGTGATGAATGGATAAACAAATTATAGTCTCTCCCTCCAGTGGAATACTACTCAGCCACAGACAGAACCAAGTATTGATAACTGGGCTCCCCTGGTGGCTCAGTGGTAAAGAATCCACCTGCCAACGCAGGGTACTCGGGTTCCATCCCTGAGTTGGGACCATCCCCTGGAAAAGGAAATGGCAATCCACTCCAGTATTCTTGCCTGAGAAATCCCATGGACAGAGGAGCCTGGTGGGCTACAGTCCGTGGGGTCACAAAAGACACACGGACACAACTCCGCGACTAAACAACAACTGATAACTGCAGTGTAGTGGGCTGAATCATGTTCCTCCAAGAAGATCTGTTCAAGTCATAACCCCAAATACCTGTGAATGTGATTTATTTGGGAAGAGAATCTTTGCAGATGCAAACACATTGCTGCTGCTGCTAAGTTGCTTCAGTCGTGTCCGACTCTACGCAACCCCAGAGACAGCAGCTCACCAGGCTCCCCCGTCCCTGGGATTCTCCAGGCAAGAACACTGGAGTGGGTTGCCATTTCCTTCTCCAATGCATGAAAGTGAAAAGTTAAAGTGAAGTCGCTCAGTCGTGTCCGACTCTTCACGACCCCATGGACTGCAGCCCACCAGGCTCCTCCGTCCATGGGATTTTCCAGGCGAGAGTACTGGAGTGGGTTGCCATTGAGGTTATACTGGATTAGGGTGGTGTCTTTATAAGAGAAGGAAGGGAGTATTCGAACACAGGCAAACAGGAAAGGCCATATGGAATAGAGGCCAAGAGTGCAGTGACAGCACCCAAGCCAAGGGACACCAAGGACTGGCGGCAGCCAAGAGACGCTCGGAGGAGACGAGGAGATAGAGTCTTCCCTGGAGTCCCCAGAGAGTATAGCCTTATGGACTTGACTTCAGACTTTCAGCCTCAGAACTGTGACAGAATCAATTTCTGTTGTTTAAAATGTAAGCCACCTAGTTGGTGGTATTTTGCTATGGCAGCTCTAAGAAACACATACATGCTACAATAGGGGTGAGTGAGTCTCAAATGCAATTTCTATGTCAACAAATTCTGCTTCTGATTCCATGTGGAGGACACTCTGGAAGAGGCAAAACTGCAGATAAGTGGTTCCAGAGGCAGGAGGTGGGGATGGAAACAGATTACAAAGGGATGTTAAGGGAACTTTTGCAGGATGATGAAACTGTTCTTAACTTGGATTGTGGTGGTAATTATACAATGTAAAACTGTGAATCATAGAGAGGTCAGGGCTTCCCTGGTGACTCAGTGGTAAAGAATCTGCCTGCCAACGCGGGAGACACGGGTTCAGTTCCTGATCTGAGAAGATCCCATGTGCCTCAGAGCAACTAAGCCCATATGCCACAACCACTGAGCCCGTGCTCTAGAGCCAGAGAGCCGGAGAGCCGAAACTACTGAGCCCACACATAGCATAAGCCCATGAGCTCTAGACACCATACGCCACGAGAGAAAGCACCGCAACGAGAAGCCCACGCACTGCAACTAGAGGCTAGTCCCCCCTTGCTACTTGTACTGTATACAAATTAAACCCTAAAACTGTTGGCTTAAAAATAATTTATGCTTCTGGGATTCCCTTTTTTTCTCAGTTTGACAAGTCTCTTGGGAAGGGGCTCCTATCAGCCTAATCAGGGAAAATGTGAGGACCAAAATACCAGTAATAGTTAGAGATTACAACCCATCGGATAATATAAGAAATCACTAAACCATATAAATATGTAGAAATAAATAAATGTATAAATTGAAAGTGTGATGAGAATCCAGATAAATTACCTCCTCACAAAATACATATTAATTACAAAGAAGAGTAACTTTAGAGTGGAGAAGACTGACAAACACCACCTGAATTAAGTGATAAAAGTGAACATCATGCAAATGAAAAATCCCCCACTTCACTGGATACAAAATTAAAATCAATTTTGGCTATTCCTGCCAAAGACGCATAATCTAAATCTAATCTTGAAGAAACATCAGACAAACCCCAATCGAGGGATATTCTGCAAAAGAACTGGCTTGCGACCTTCAGAAGTGGCAAGGTCACACAATTCAAAAATGATTTTTTTAATGTCATAAATAAAAGACGGAAAAATTGTCCAGAAGGGGCTAAAGACAATGTATGTGCTCTGAACTCTATCCTTTTGCTGTCAAGGACAGTAAAGGGACATCTAGGGGAAACCTGAATGGGGTCTCAGGATCAAATATCAATAATGTGTCCACAGCCATACCACCCTGAAGGTGCCCAAGCTTGTCAAATGGTAGTAACACATCACTGTTAATTTCCTGATTTCACGGCTCTATTCAGCTCATGTAGAACAATAGCCTTGCTGGTGGGAAATATACATGGTCGAGTATTTGGGGCTGACAGGGCATGAGATCAGCAACTTATTCTCAAGGGGGAAAACAGAGCTATTTTTACTGTACTCCCAACTTTTCTATAAGTTTGCAATTGCTTCAAAGTTTAGAAATTACTCAGAGAAAGAATCCTGGGGAGCCCAGGGCCTGTCACTTTATCTCATCCAATATACCAGGGGAGGGACACTACAGTTCGTTCTGTATTCCTCCAAGGCTGACAGGAGTACCACAAAATTGGAATCTCAAACCCAGTACCCCTTAGCGATGGCCTATTTTCTGAAGCACGAACTCCAGCATAAAGTAGAGATCTAATTTATTTGGATACTGAATGACCCAATAGGCCAAGATGTAAGATAGCTTGACTGCTAGAAGTGGCTTTCTAACGCAGGCCTTATTATGGTGAGATTCCAAAGTCATTATACTCAAGACAAGATTCCAGTGTACTAAGGCACAAACCGGTTCACAGAGTACTTTTTCCACCTTATACTTAAGAGTTTCTATCAGCACTCTCAAACGGAAGCCTCCGTTTAAATAATATTACTTCTGCTTTACGGGACATCATCAAACAAGTGAACCAGATTTCACCACAGAGAAAGAAGACAGTACTTTTAAAATAGAGAGGCATCTAAATGAATACAGTTATACTTCATTTTAAAGTTTATATCTCAGATTTAACACTTAATCTTAAATTGTGTTAACGAAAATGTCAGGCTCCTAATTTTTCAGAGACTGCTGCTGCTAAGTCGCTTCAGTCATGTCCAACTCTGTGCGACCCCATAGACGGCAGCTCACCAGGCTCCCCCGTCCCTGGGATTCTCCAGGCAAGAACACTGGAGTGGGTTGCCATTTCCTTCTCCAATGCATGAAAGTGAAAAGTTAAAGTGAAGTCGCTCAGTCATGTCCAACTCTTAGCGACCCCATGGACTGTAGCCTACCAGGCTCCTCCATCCATGGGATTCTCCAGGCAAGAGTACTGGCGTGGGTTGCCATTACCTTCTCGATACCTAAATCTAATTCAGATTTCAACAACAATATCATATACCATTGTCTAAATCACTGATTCCACATTGTTTTGAATAAGGCTTTCAATAACATGAGTGATTAAAGCACTCTGTGACGCTACTCCTCTAAACAAAATATTGACCACTTATCTGTGCCATAGATTTGTCCTGTCTGATACAGTGGAAGCCAGTCACATAAAGGTGGTGAAACATAACTGGTACAAATTAAGATATGCTTTAAGTGCAAAATACACATGAGATTTCAAAGACTTCATTTAAAAAAAGAAGATGATGAAATATCTCATTAATTTTTTAATACTGATTATATGTTGAAATAATATTATTCTGGATAGACTGGGTCAAATAATTATTGAAATTATTTAAGCAATATTAAAATTAATTACACTGATTTCTTTCTCTTTAACACGGTTTAAATGAAGGAATGTTTAACTGATGTATGTAGCTCACAGTGTATTTCCACTGCTACATTAGACCATTTGCGAAACGAATAACAATGGATTTCCCAGAACACTACTGAACTTTATCCTTTCATATCTAATCTTTTCAAGGAAAATTTTTGCCTCTTTTACACTCCACTCAGTTCAAAGAAAGTATAGTAAGTATTGGGAATTCCCTGGTGGCCCAGTAGTTAGGACTCTGCTTTCACTGCTGAGGGCCTGGGTTCGATCCCTGGCCAGGGAGCTGAGATTTCACGAGGTGTGAAGGAAGCAAGCATCTCGGGTACCTGGAACTCGGGGGCACTGCTCCGCAGCTGGCTCACGTTGGGCAAGGATCCTCCGTGGTACTGTGTAAGGCGCAGCTGCTGAAGCTTCTGAAACTGAACCTGGGGACAGAGAGAGTTCAAAGCTGTTGAGACACGACAGCAAAGAGCTGAAAGAAGCATCGAAGTACAGTGTTATGCAGCGACATGGTTCAAGAGTGAAAGTCTTGGTTTCAATTTCTTCTCTACTTAAAACCTTCCAGTTTCCGGGGCTTTCTGGGTTTTGATTCGTCTATTTTAGGGAAAGAATTTATCCATGTTCTAAATGTCCCAGGCATGACTCAAAGACCTTCTTGCACAGTCTTTGAGTGCATATGTGTGTGGGGGGCAGGGGGCGGAGGGGGGAGGCGGCGCATGCAAGCACAATCTTTAACAGCAATAAAAGAAATTTCTTAAAAAAAAAAATAAGCCACTGCCCATGATTCTAACATACTATCTTCCCTTCTCCATGCTCTTTTCCAGTCTCCATTTACTTTTAAGTGTAATAACTGCACTGGGACTTCCCTGGTGGTCCAGTGGTTAAGGATCCTCCTTCCAGTGCAGGGGACGTGGGTTCGATCTCTGGTTGGGAAACTAAGATCCCACATACTGCAGGGCAACTGAGCCCACGCTATAACTAGAAAAAGCCTGCATGCCCCAACAAAGACCCAGCACAGCCAAAATTTAAAAAAAAAACAACTGCACAGTGGTGATCACAATATAGGCACAAGTCTGCAAGCTTACATCACAACTCTTTTTTCTATGATATTATATAAGCATTTTAAATGGCTACATAACATTTCTTCTTCAGCATTACTGACTTAGAATACATTTCAAAGAGTGATTGCTAAGTCTTGGGTTTGGGCTTTTAGATGGCTCTCAATACACACTGCCAAAATGTTTTCCCAGAGGGTATACCAATGTATATGTGAGGAAACTGTTGGGCCAAAAACTCACTAACACGGGATATTATCCTTAATTAGGGGAAAGAAGGAGACCAATTCAACAGGTATAACATGGTGTCCCACTGTTTTAATATGCTTTTCTTCTGTAAGTTCTTTCTTGCTTCATTTTTCAAAAGGCAGTAAACTGGTTACGGTCCTTGTAAATCCCAGAGTGGTCCAGTTTGATCTTTGAGAGTTCTGTTTCTAAAACAATAAATTACCTCTGTGGTTATATAACCCTTGGCACTTGTAATTCATGTAGGGAAGAAGGGGGTAGCTGGGAACCCTGAGGCAGAGTTGTGCCCTTTCGTTACTCTGTCTTTGCCTAATAATCATAAAAAGTGCCAGCTATGAGCCCCGAAGATGAGCCAGATGCTGTCCTCAGATGCTATGCCCACTTTATCCCTCACCCTCTCAACAACCACCAAGGGAGACCAAGTGCTCCTGCTTTTATAGCCCTGGAAACCCAGACTTAGGGAAGGTCAGAGACCTGCCCAAGGTCGCACCGTGGAGGGGCCTGAGCTATGGCAAACTCAAAACCCACATTCTTCTTTCTGCCGTGTTCCTCTCCTTTGATCCATTTCTTCCTCAGTGATCACACTATTCACAAGCTCAGGGAAAAGCAACCAAAAGCTCCGCTGAGCCTATGGTGTGCTCTGGTTTTTTGTTTTTACATTTATTATGAAAACTTTCAAATACATACAAAATAGAGATGAGTATAATGAAACCCCATCTCTTCATCTTCCAGTTCCAACAATGATCAGCTTACATCCAACCTTGATTCATCTTTATCTCCATCTTCACCCATTACACTCCACTGAAAGCCAGACAGCCTAGCATTCCATATTTCAATAGGTATCTCCAAAGATAAGGGCTTGTATCTGTCTGAAGGTTATAAAGGCATATCATATAAAACCCTTTGGCAGCTTTAGCTTCCTTATACCCACAGTGCTTGATTTTTCATAAACATGGCACAGGGAAACGGTAATAATCTATTAATCAAAACTCAGATCTGAGAGTTAAATACTAGTGGGAGGCCATGGTAAGCTTTTCCCATCTATCAGCTAAGTTATCAGTATAAAGTCTCAGCTTTTGATTTTAACATTCTCAACCGGAAACATTTGACTCTCTGTCCTTGAGATTCTCTAGACAAAATTCTCAGCCCCCTTGATCTAAAGCTTTTGATTCCTTCTTCCATCAACCCATCCACTTACTCACTTACATAAAAATGGTAAACTGTGTGTTGGGTACAGTGCCAGGCACCAGCTTACTAAGATGAACATGTGCCAAAGTCTCTGCCTTCAGGGAGTTCTCATAAAGGTTTAAACTCTTACCCAAAAGCTTTGACACTTCAACCAAGCTGAGTTCTGGATCTAGCTAGAGATCTGCCTTCAGCTGAACTGGAGGCCCTCCCCACATCTCCTGTATCTGCTGGCTCTACCAAAATGCCCATTTCTAGAGTTTTCAGAGAGGGCTGGTTGTACCACAGTAAAAAAGAGCGCTGGATTTGGAATGGGAAGACCTGACTTCGTAACCTGGCATTCCCATGTGGTTGCACAAATCACTTTACTGCCTACTTCACAAAGATGATGGAAGGATTAAAGTCAGAGAACAGATGTGACAGTGGTGTGTAAGGGTCTGGGACAACTGCTCAAAACACCATTAGTGCTGATATCTTCAGCTATCTCCTAAACTACTGAGTAATTCTGATGCCCTCCTCTTTTGAAATTGAGAACGAGCGAGCTAGAAAGAACCTCAGCGATGGTCTCCAATACCATCATGCTTACTGACAAGGAAAATGAGGACCAAAGAATGAGTGGCCTGAGACAGAGGTCTTGGACCATCAGGCTATAGGCCATGGTTAGCCTACAGAATTCTGTTCGACCCACATGGTACTGACCCACTTGTTTTAAATTTTAAAACATTGCAAGAAGGCACAAAAATCTGGATTTCCATCTTCTCTTGATTGAAAGATCTGACAAACACTGAACCCATATTCTTGCATGGCAACAAGGCATGGAGCTGTGAGATGTGGCATGAAGTTTAGACAGGGCTTGGGTTCTCTGGTTTCCCCAAGTCCTCACTGTACCCTGTTATCCTCCCTATGGCCTGAGATCAGTGACCATTTACCACCTCCTTCCTGATCCCTCCATTCATTTTTTTACCTCACCTGGTACCTTGAGTTAGCAACTTTTAGCCTATAGGCATAACACTTTTTTTTTCAATTTTTAAAAAAGTCTAAAAAATTTTTATTTTATATTGGACTATAGTTGATTTACAATGTTGTGCTTGATTCAGATGTACAGCAATGTGATTGATTTATAAATATATATATATTCTTTTTCAAATTCTCTTCCCATTTAGGATATTACAGAATATTGAACAGAGTTCCTGTGCTGTACAGTTGAGGTTGGTTATCTTTTTTTTTTTTTTTGTCTCATACTTTAGTGGAATTTCCTCTAATGTCTATAAAAATGAGATCTAAGTCTCACCAATTCCTTTTTGAAAAAGTCTTATCAAGAGTCAACACAATTCCCCTCAAAAATCCCAGCAGGCCTCTTCACAGAAACTGACATGACAATTCTAAAATTTATGGATAAGTGAATGAGCTAGAGTAGCCAAAGCAATTTTTAAGAACAGTAAAGACACAAGCCTTAAGTTACCTCATTTTGAGAGTGATTATAAAGCTATCATAATCCAGACAGTGTGCTACTGTTCAAAAGAAAGATGAACAGATCAACAGAAACAGGAGAGAGTCCAAAAACAGACCCACACATATATGGCCAATTGACTTTTGACCAGTGTCACAGCAGTTCAGTGGAGAACTGTTTTCAGCAAATGCCGCTAGTACCCCTGGATATCTCAGTGGGGGAGAAAAGCAGTTGAGCATATAGATATTCAGTGTGACAACCATAATCAAACCCTAGAACTGGCCATGCAAGCTTCCACAAAATGAGGAACACTGTAGACCCACAGTCCATAGGGTTACTGTGAGAACTACATGAGACAATGAATGGAAAGTGATCAGCACAATGCCTGGCAAAGCGATAACACTCCATAGTCAAACCACATCTAATCTTTATCCTCCCCTCTCTCTGTTCCTCTCCCAGAGGCCTCACTATACCCTATCTATTGCCTGTTTTAATACAAAAGTGATGTGCATGCATGCCCAGTCATGTCTGACTTTCTGCGACCCCAAGGACTGCAGCCCACCAGTCTCCTCTGACCATGGAATTTTCCAGGCAAGAATACTAAAGCAGGTTGCCACTTCCTACTCCAGGGGATCTTCCTGAGCCAGGGCCTAAGCCCACATCACTTGCATCTCCTGCACTGGCAGGCAGACTCTTTACCATGCACCACTTGGGAAGCCCAAGAAAGTGATAGTTCCTCCCAAATAGTCAAGCAAAATTAACATTCCAGGTTGATGTGGCATTTATCCTGTGGCTTCTCAACGCTACCAGTTGTCCTTCAAAGCCAGACTTCTTAAACAGGTTCCCAACCCTTTCCCTGCTTCCTTGATTCAAGCCCTCAATGCCTCGCAAGCTCCCTTCTACCCAGTATGCTGTGGATGTGGTGGCTCTCAGCAAGGTCACCAACAACCTCCAAATGACTAGACCAGAGGCTGGGTCTTTATCACATCAGACTAGCCAGCAGCACCGGGCTCGGCTGGTCCACCTTCCCTTCTCTGAACCGTAATCCTCCTGGCTTTTTTCCTACCTCTCTGTCTACTCTTCAGTCATCTTTGTGGGCTCATCCTTCTCGGCTGTCGTTCAGTCTTGTCCGACTTTGTGACCCCATGGACTACAGCGTGCCAGGCTTTCCTGTCTTTCACCATGTCCCAGAGTTTACTCACACTTGTGTCCATTGAGTCAATGATGCCATCCAACCATCTCATCCTCTGTCGCCCCTTCTCCTCCCTTCCTCCTTTACCTCTCCTTTAAATGGTGCAGCTCCTTGGACATCTCCTAGGCCCTTTGCATGTTTCATTCTGCAGCAGAGGTTACAAACTCAAGAGCATAGGGGTGTCAAGTATGGAAGGCAAATAAGCGAAGCAGGCTAGAATCACTTGTGAGGAAACCACAGGGAATGAGGAGGTCTGTGGCAGAATGAAGGACATGTCCATGCCTTGTCTAAGGGGGGCAGCTGCCATTCAGCAGTCATACAGAAATGGACAGTAAGTGTTGTTAGATAATCTCATTTTTCAAAAGAAGCCAGAGTCCAGATTTTAATGTAAAAATCTCAATATTCACTGTTGGCCCTAATTAAAAAAAACCAAAACATTTGGGGCCTCCCACCAAAGAAATTGAAAAAAAAAAAAATCACACAGCCAAATTACAATTCAGGCCACCAATCTGTAAGATCTGTTCTAGAAATTCTTCCTAGGCAGCAGAATCTATTCCTGCTGCTACCAACCAAAGAGACCCCCCCAGTTAAGACTTCCTTCTTGAGCTCCAGAAGTGCATGGACAACCGTCTGCTGAACCATCTCTACTTAAGTGCCTCATGCGCACCTCAAACTCAGCCATCTCCTGACACCGAGTCTGCTCCCAACTTGCTCCTGCCAGCACTCCCTCTCTTAACAGAAGTGAAGTGAAAGTGCTAGTTGCTCAGTTGGTCCGACTCTTTGTGACTTCAAAGACTGTAGCCTGCCAGGCTCCTCAGTCCATGGAATTCTCCAGGCAAGGATAATGGAGTGGGTAGATATTCCCTTCTCCAGGGGGATCTTCCTGACCCAGGGATCGAACCCAGGTCTCCTGCATTGCATGCAAACTCTTTACCACCTTAGCCACCAGGGAAGCCCCTCTCAACAGAGGACACCCTGAAATGGCTCAGCTCTGAAAGCTGGAGATCATTCTTGAGTCCTCCCTCCCCCTTGGCTCCCTGGTCCATTCACCATTCTGGTCCTTTCTGCCTCCTAAGTATCAACCTGTTCACCTCTCTGCATCCTTTTCACTGCCACCATCACAACTCCTAGACTCTAAACCATTTCCCTGTGACCTCCTCCTCTGATCTATCCTACATTCGGGAGTTACAGTCATTCTTTTAAAACGTAAATCTCTCCTGGTTCAACCCCTTCAATGCCTTTCCATTGTCCTTGGGATCAAGTCCCAAATCCCCGAGAATGCTTCATCTCAAATTACCCTCTTCATTCCTTTGCTGCACCTCTGTCCCTATGCCTAAAACATTCTGCCTCCTTCAACATGCAAGTACCCTTGCCCACTCCCATTAATTCTTTATGACACTGGAAGAGGTGAGGACTCTCTACCATACCCTCCCAGCTGTTCCCCTTTCGTAATATTCATCAAAATGTGCCCTTACTTATCAAATGAATGTCTTCTCCATTAATCTTTGTCTTCCTTAGCATCCCTACAATCTATTAAGAGACACTACCGTACTATTGTCTGGAGAAGGAAATGGCAACCCACTCCAGTATTCTTGCCTGGAGAATTCCACGGACAGAGGAGCCTGGAGGGCTACAGTCCACAGGGTTGCAGAGAGTCAGACATGACTGACTGAGCGACTTCACACGCACGCACTGTACTACTGTATCCCCAGGGTCCATCCTACCCTATGCCCCCTCCCCCGACCACACACACACACACACACACACACTCTAGAGACTCAAAAGGTGTTTGCTAAACAAATTAATAAGATCTTTGAAGTGAGGCACCACATCTTCACCTCCCCCCACCTTTCACTCCACCCCAACATCTCCCCACTGGGCACTCAAGTACCGACAAATTAATGAATGAACAAAGGAACGGCCTCTTTCCAGGCCTATCTGCCTCCGTTTTCTTCCTCCTCTTTACCATCATCACTGAACTGATCCTCCTAGCATTCTCTTCTCAAAAATTATCCATTGCTTCCTGATAAGACTGAACCCCTAAAGCTAGAGTGGAAAATTCTCCATAATCTAATCTATCCCACCAACTAAACAAACAGGATTTAGCTCCAACTCTGATTATAAGGAGAAAGACTCAAAGCCCAGCACAGATTCAGGAAGGAAAGAGTACCTAGGTTGATTAGCAATGTCTGTTCCATCCATAAGCATGACTGCCATGGGCTGGTGATGGAAAATCAGTATATGTGCCATCAGGTTATCGATAATCTACTGAACAGGATAGATTCTTTTCCATCTGAGATCTTTGGACCCTTGGAGTTTTGGACATATGCTCAGGGAATCAAAGAATTCTCTATGAAAAGTACTTCAGCGTTGTCATTTCATTATGAAAGTTATTCCTAAAAATGTAAATAAGCAAAAATTACTAGGCAAATACAGTTATCATTTGCCTTTGTGTTTATGAACACAGCGGAGCCAAGTAGCATTCATGATTTTACTTGCAATTGGTAGACAGCAGAAATGAACATAGGCAGAATTAACATGTAAATAATGTCCTGTACAAGGTGAATGACAAAATGACATCATAATTTTATAGTACTTAGAACAGAGAAAAGTGGTGGCTGAATTGAATTATCATATAAGGCACAGTTGGTCAAGCTTGCTAAACTCCAGATAATCTGAACTATAGGGTTTAACATGAGATTCACACTGAAAGCCTCAATTCAGTTCAGCAAAACAGCATTTATCACATTAACTTAATTCCATTTGAACTCACTGCATTTGTAACTTTGAATTTATTGGTACCTACGTTTTAGCTAATGGTTATATCACAGTTAAAGCAAAGAATTTTACATACAAGTTTACGTTTGAACATTTTTAGTAACATAATCAGACTCATTTCAGTGAACACAGGACTTGTGAAAATTAACTGCCTTTGAAAGAGTCTGTACATTACTCACGGCCTCGTTTGTCTGAGACACTTTAAACAGGATTCATGAATTAGGTGAGCAAGCAGATCAACTCTAGATATACATACAGAATGCATGTATCTGTACACATAAAATTTATGTATTTAAACAACACAGGCCCCAGCATTAATTCTCAACCATCACCCTGTCATGTTCCTCAATGGGATGGGCTTGACATGCTCATCCCGGGACACAACCAAGGTCGCAAATGGACGCCAGGCAGGTCATAAATGAGTGAAGCCAGCCAGGACACAAGGGGGAAAAAAATTGTTGAAATCCTGTCTTTTTTATCTGCATATATTTCTTCTCATGATGACAGAAAAGTAAGCATAAGAAATATTTCTGTTTCTCCTTAACTTCGCTAAAAAAAAAAAAAAAAAAAACCACATCAAAAATATGATAAATGGCAAGTGACACCTAGGCTCAGCAGTGGGGGATCAGGAGGGGGGATCATGACAGGGTGTGGTGTGAACTGTGGCCAGCCAGAGAAGGCGTGCGCAGCCACCACCCAGCTCCAGCCAGCGGCTGTCACATGGGAATCAGGAGTGTTATCAGGTCTCCCAATTTTAAATGTAAAGAAATGTCGGTTTTACATTTAAAATCTCTTAACTTTGATTTCTACGAAAACCCTCCCAATTCTGGCAACAGATACCCAAACACTGCTGGCCAGAAACGGACGCGTCTGCAGCTCGGGGAGCCAGGGACCACCAGTCTGCGACTCAGCTCTCCTCCGGGTTGCCCCGCACCCCGGCCCCGCCCCTGCATACCCTCCCCCATCCTCCTGATGGTCCTTCAAGGTCAGCACTCAGGATCCTCAAGGCCTGTCCCCGCTCACGCTGACCCTCCTTACCCGCAGCCCTGCGCGGACACTCCTGCTGGTTCTCCATCCTCCACTGCCTCCCTCGACAGTTACCTAACCTCGCTGGGTGTTGGTCGCGCGGCCCGCGCCTTACTAGGTTCCCCTGGACCCTCCTCGGGTCACCCGCAACGCTGTGCACCTTCCCAGTTCGTATGATACACCGGGGCCGAACTCGGTAAACCTGACGGATACAGCACCTCCACTGAGAGAGAGAAGCGAAGCCCCATACTCGATAAGGAGTCACCGCTTGATACCCATACGGACCCCAAAGCAGGCCGGGACCGTCCCCGGATGCACGGGTGCGCGGAGCTCTCCCGAGGGAGCGGGTGGGAGCCCCGGGCCCGCCCCGCCGGGCAGTCCCGGAGGACTCGCGGGCGGTGGATGTTCGGAGCAGCGAGAAGCCGCACCTCCCGCCTCCAAGCTGTTTGTGATTTCCTCCCGGGGCTCCCGGTCACCCTCCCCCTTAGGCCTCCCTCACCCGGCGGCCCGCCTTCCCGGGCTCGGCCCCTTCCCATCTCCCCGCACAGCCGGCCCCCGCGACCCTCCCACCTCCGCGGCGACCGCAGACGGTCAGCGGGTGTCGGAAGGCGGGCCCGCGCCGAGGCCGCGCGGGGGGGCGCCGGCCCCGCTCCCGGACTCCTCCCGGCCAGCTCCCGGGCCCCGCGCCCGGCCCCGCCGGCGCCTCGGCCCCGCGACCTCTCCCCGTGCCGCGGCCGCCCCCGCCCGCGCGACCCGGGCCCTCACCCGCGACAGGGTGAGGTCGGTCATGAGCTGCTCGAAGGCCCGCGTCTCCTCGGCCTGCCGCTGCGTGTGCAGCGCGATCTTCTCACTGAACTTCCGCGGGTTGGCGCTGCCGGAGCCCGGCGAGGCGGCCATGGCGCGGGCCCGGCGCCGGCAGGAGGCAGGAGACGGCGGGCGCGGGCCCTGCCTCGGCCCACCCGTCCGTCCGCAGGCCAGCCCCGGCCGCCGCCCGAATCCCGTCCTCCGGCGCGACCCGGCAGAGGAGCCGCCGCGGCCCCACCGCCAGCGAGCGGCCGGGAGCGCGCCGAGGTCCGCCCCCGCGCGCCCGGCCCCGCCCTCGGCGCGGCCCGCCCGCCGCCCGGCCCCGACCCTGCCCCGCGCCCGCCGCCGGAGGGCTTTCCCCGGCGTCCCGCGCCCGGCTCGCGACCCGCCGCGCGGACCCCGCGAGGAAACCCCCGGCTCGCGCGGCAGAGTGGGCCAGACGTGAGGGAGCAGCTAGGGTACCATTTTACTGAAGCGCTCCCTGGTAGGGCTCGCCTGGCCTTCGGCCTTACAGTTTTCAAAGAGTTTGAACACCTTGCTCGCCCTCCCCAGTCAGGCCGAATTCCTTCAGTGGGGCGAAAACGGGCGACCTACGCTTGAGCAATCCTCTCCCTCGGTTCCCACCCTGTGGGGCCTAACAGCTGCCCTCCGTCCTCCGCCTCCCAGCCCGCTTCCTCCCTCGAGCTGTGTCGCTGACGGTCCGCTCGGGCCCACCCAAGAAAACAGTTACTAAATCTGGATCTCAGTTTCTAAAACCATCTCCCGAGTTTGCACGAACTTGAGACACCGTGCCCCCCCCGCCCGGGGGTCCCCCTCTTCGCTCCTCAGCCCCGGCCCCTTTTCCAGGCTCTTTATGAGCGCCCGTGGCTTCTCTCGGACTCCAGCTCCAGCCTAGTCTGTCAGCCTCATTGGTTTTCTCCCTCTGCTGCAGCCCCCGAAGTTCCTCTCCGTAGAGATGTTGATGTGTGTAAAGAGTCCTGGACGCCTCTCAGAGTGTGTCTCTGCCTTTTGTAAACTGGTATCTATGCAGCAGCAGCGGCAGCGACTATCAGGGACACGCAGAAGATTGCAGAAAATGTTAGCGCCACCCACGCCCTCCCCTATCAAAGTTAAATGTATCAAAACATTTTGCTTCATTTACTTGGTATTTATTAAAGAAATAGAAAATCAGGCAGAACTAAAACCCCACCCTTATTCTTTATCCCTCCTCCCTAGAGATGGTCACTGGGCTCAAGTTGGTTCGTGTCATTCGCATTAATGTTTTTACATTTTTATTATATACGACATATGGATCCACCAACTGCATATGGAATACCAAATTTTATTTTTTTAATTTTACAAAAAAAGCTACATCATGCTAAATAAACTTTGACAGCTTTTTTTCATTTACCATTGCTTTTGAAATTCGTTTGTGTTGATTCTTTTAATTCCTGTGTAGTATTTCACTCTACTTTTCATGTGTCTCATAGATTGTTTTTTAGAAAATTTAATGAGAATGTATCTCTATTAGCTAGAGGCTAGTTTGATTCACTCATTATAATTGGATTTATTTCTTCTGTCTTATTTTGTACTGTTTATCATGCTTTTACTTTATATTTTCTGCTTTCTTGTTACATTGTCTGGTTTCAGTTTCAAAGAACAGAATTCATCCTAGGTAAAGTACAGAAGAGTTTACTATAGGGTATAAAATGGCTTAAGGACTTGTGTGAACGGCTGAGGAAACAGACTCTGGGTTGAAAGTTCAGAAGTGACCTGGAGACACATGCTACAGACCCAGGCCAACAAAAAAGCCACAGCTTCTTCTAAAATCTGGAAGCTACCTACTGAATTGGAAGGTTGTCACTACACTGGCCACCTCCTGGATCCTGAAGCCACCATAGAAAAATACAACAGTACTCACCAATAGAGACAGCACATATAAAGGCTCAGCTTCGCTTCCATCTCACAAATCTAATAAACAAAATTGGACTGGAAGTGCCAAAACTGCATCCAGAATCCTAGCCGCAATAACATTTAGGCAATGTAGTTATAGCCTTTCAGCTTCTGAGATATAGGAAGGCGCCGTAGGACACTGGAATGGGTGTTGAGCTAAATCCTCTATTTTCATCCACCAATTCACCAATGCAGGGATCTATCATGTCTGGGTTCTGTTGCACTGAATGACTGTTGCTGTTGTTGTTTTAACTTCCGTTTTTATTTACAGTCTTTGTTGCTGTGTGCGGGCTTCTCATGGCACTGGCTTTTCTTGTTGTGGAACTTGGCCTCTAGGCGTGGGAGCCCAGTAGTTGCGGAGCAAGGGCTTAGTTGCCCCGAGGCCTGTGAAATCTTCCCAGATCAGGGATCTAACCAGTGTTCCCTGCATTGACATGTGGATTCATAACCACTGGATCACCAGGGAAACCCTGAATGACTCTTTTTTATTTCCATTTTTCCCTTATCTAATTTGGAAAATAGTCATTCTACTTCTATTCTTATTATGGTTAATCTAATCACTTTCCATTTAATGTTTTAATCAAATAAATACATGTGAATTTTTTAACAATAGCTTTACAAGGCACACAATTTTCCCAAGTAAGTCCCAGTTCCCACGGTAAATAAGTTTTTCCTGCTGTTTTGTGATTATTTTTTCAGTTTTAGATGTTAACTATTCATTTTCTACTATGGGGAAGAATGCTTTGGCTCTTTTGTGCCCCCAACACAAATATGATTTTCCCTGCTCCCATTCTTTCAATGTAGTTATTAATATATGATAATTTTTGTTAAGTCAATATTAAGTGTTTACACAATACACAATAGTTCCATTTTTACATTATTTTTTAGTTAAAAACTTTTTATTTGCTTAGATTTCTCTTTTTACTTGCTTAGATTTCTCTCAACTCATTAGAAATCCTTTCCCAAACTCTGATTTATAGTATTTGGATTTTAGTTCTGTCTCTCCCGTCTTCTGGTCCCTCTGGTCTTCTTTCTAAAGTTCCCTGAACTGTGAAAGACATTACTGAACCTATGAATGGTCAGTTTGGGAGGGAACTTCTCTTGCAGACCATTTTGCCTACCTGCTCCATCCTGTACTCTTGCTTTCCTCACCTGCTATCTGCTGGCTCTCCTCCATCGTCCTGAGAGTTCCCTTCATCTCCCGTCTTCTGACTTCTGCCTCCTGCATCTCAAGTTGTCCTCCTGCTTCATGTACTAATTCATGTTAGCGGAGGACATTCTCCAATAGTTTCCTGGGAAAGAATACATAAAAATAAAATCCTCCAGGCTTTGTGTGTGTGCAGATGTTTTTATTTTTCCCTCAGACTTGACTGATATTTGGGCTAAGAATAGTCTTCTTCATCAGAAATCCTTCGCATTTACTTCTTTGAATGCATTGCTTCACTGTTCTCTCACTTCCAGTATTGCCATTGGGAAGTCCACTCACATTCCACTCACACTCACCTTTCCTTTGTAGGTGACCTGCTTTTTGAGGGCTATTATTGTTTGTTTATTTTCACACACACTCCCATTCTCTGAAGGCTTAGTATTCTGATACTTTATGATAATGTCCTTTGGTGGGAGGCTTTATTTTTGTTCACCACACTGGCATTAGATATGTATGTGGAAACTGAATACTCATATCCTTTAGTTCTGGGAAATTGTCTTATCTTTTTGACAATATTCTTTTTTCTTTCTTTCATGGAGATTCTACTTGATCAGTTAATGGATCGCCTACATTGCTCTTCTAATTTTCTCATCTTTTCTCTCCTATTTTCTATTTTTTTGTCTTTTGCTGTTGTTATTCTATTTCCTAATAAATTTTTTCAGCTCTTTCTTTCAATTTTGTCTTTCCTTTCTGTTGAACTTTTATTTCTATGATTGTATTTTTAATTTCTAAATGCTCTTTCCTGATTTCTGACTGCTCCTTTTTAAAATAGCATCCTATACTCATTTCAAGGGTGTGCTATTAATTAGAGGTTATTCCTCTTTTTATATTTTCTTCTACTCCTTGTATTGTCAGTCTCTGTTTTGTCTGAGTTCAATTTTTAGTTTGTTCATTTTGGTCTCCATCTAGAGGCTTCCCTCACGCCTCTGGTAATCCTTGACTCCATTCATAATTAAGACAGAAACACTAAATATGTATAGATATCTTGTTTGTGGAAATTAAAATGATTTAAATTAATATTTTTATATATTCTGTAGCAGAAATTGCTAGCTGTTCTCTCAACATTCATTCTCCCCTTCTTCCTTCATTAAAAGAAATTCTGAACTTTAACTGGATGCTTCATTGCCCAGCTAAAATCAACTTAAGACTACATTTCCCACTCGCCCTTGTGAATAGATCTGGTCATGTTTCACCCCACAGATGTTAGCAGAAGAAATACAGGCAACTTTGGGATCATGCCCTTAAATGAAAAGGAGAAAGACCTTTTCCCTCTTTGTAGACCATTAGATAAAAACTGTGTTGAGAATGACAGAACAATAGCAGCGATGGCCCCTGGGTTCCCAGCCCTGGGGAACCACGGTATCAGCTCTAAATTGCTTCTAGGCTATAAGGTGGCTGAGAGAGAAGTATTGATTTTGTCTCAAACCCACTTATTTTGGCCTTATTACAGGAATCAAGCCAGGACCTGTTACATTTAAATGGAAAAAAATTTGTAAGTATATCAAGATACGGTTAATAACATTTGTCTTTGAGGAGTAGGGACTACTGGGAAAATTATCTTCCACTTTACACATTTCTAAATTATATACAGTTTTAGAGATAAGTGTGCATTACTAGTAGAATCAGGAAAAAATAAGGGAGTACAAATATCAGTTGTTTTTAAAGAACTGACTGGAAGCTCTGTGCACCTGTGAGGTTTCCTGACTAAAGAGCTCACTGGAACAGAGACCCAGAATTTTCAATGCATGTCCTCCGAGTAACAATATCCTTAGGATTTGGGGTGTGTTTTGCTTTCTTTATTGGAATATAATTGCTTCACAATGTTGCGTTAGTTTCTGCTGTACAATGAAGTGCATCTGCCATGTGTATACATACATCCCCTCCCTCTTAGACCTCTCTCCTGCACCCCTGCATCTCACCCCCCTAGGTCATCACAGAGCACCGAGCTGAGCTCCTTATGCGTTCTCGTCAGTTCCTCCCAGCCGGCGTGTTACACAGGTCGTGTATATATGTCAATTCTAACCTCCCAGTTCGCCCCACCCTCCGTTTCCCTACCTGTGTCCACATGCTACATCTTCATCTCTGTTCCTGCCCTGGAAATAGATTCATCTGTACCACAGGAGAGACTCTAAAATTTGTTTTTTCTCTTGGGCAGGTCAATTTCTCCTGCCTAAAGAATCTTCCAGTTGACTAACCAGAAGTTTAAATAAGCTGCTGGCTCTCTGAGAGTCACGTGGGGAAAAAAACTGCTAAGAGTCCCACTATTTGACGTGTTGCCTTGTGCTTAATCTCTCTGTTTTCAAAAAACACCTCACTGGAAGCTTTGTATTTGCCTCTCCCTAAGTCCAAAACATCTCTGCCTCTACTTCCCCAGTTAACCTCTCGTCTACAGCCACAGTGGAAAGGATCTGGGTGTCTAACTGCACCTTGTACACATTTTTGACCAATATTTGTATTTTTAACTCCATCCCTTCCTTCTTCAGGTGCTTCGGCCCTCTTTCTGAAGTTCTTTGATGTAAATCATCTTGCTTCTCATTAGATTTTCCCCTTTCCCCTGCTTCGCAGGTACTTTGGTTTCAGCTTTTTATGTTCTGCTGTGCTGATTACTATTGGTCCATGGGGTGGAAGTCATGACTAGGCCGCCTACCGGAAAGCCCCTAACTGGACAAAAATTAAAAGTTATATGTTGAAGTTCTGGGAGGGTTAAAAAAAAAAAGTTAAAAGTAAAGGCACAGGCAAGGAGAAATTGCATATGTTGGACACGCTAAGAATTTCAGGATGGTGAACCCAGAATGAAGACCCAGGTGACCTGACTTGCAGAATGGCAAAATTATTTTCTTATGTGCTAATGTCACCTAAGTTGTTTCCAAGAACTGATATGGCTGCTTTTGCAGGAGTAAATTTAAAACTGGGACCTTTAAAAAAATTATTTTTAAATGTATTGATGACTGCAGTGGGTCTTTGTCACTGCACAGGCTTTCTCTAGTTGCGGTTGGCAGGTGGGGGCTACTCACTAGCTGTGGTGCACAGTGTCTCATTGCAGTGGCTTCTCTTGTCGTGGAGCACAGGTTCTAGAGGGAAGGCTTCAGGAGTTGTGGCGCACAGGCTTAGTTGCCCCTAGACATGTGGGATCTTCCCAGACCAGGGATCGAACCTATGTCCCCTGCATTAGCAGGCAGATTCTTAACCACTGGACTACCAGGGAGCTTTATTTGGAAGCTCTTCAGGTCTGTTGACCATTGCTACCATCACTTGAGCATCCATCTAAGAGGAATAGAAGAGAAACTCTGGGAACCACACTCACTGAGATGTATCATTGGTCTAAGTCAGGGGTTGGTAAACTTTTTGCTGTAAAGAGTTTTGCAGATCATCTGTTCCTGTCTCCTCATAACTACTCACCTCTGCCAGTGTATCATGAAAGCAGCCATAGACCACACATAAATAAATGGACATGACTGTATTCTAATAAAACTTTATTTACAACAGCAGACAGTGGGGCAGATTTGACCCATTGGCTATAGTTTGCTGACCTCTGGTCATATAAAACACAGATTGATGAGCACATTCTGGGGCTCAAAGAGCTCAGAAACTCTGAGTTGCTGCCTTAGTATGTCTTGGATGGTGGGGAGAATTTGCACTTTTAACAAATTCTCAGGTGATGCTGATGCTGCCTGTTCTCTGGGATCTCACTTTGAGGGCCATTACTTTTAGATGACAGGGAACAACTGGAAGACTTTGCTATATGTCTTCCAAATGTTCTAGAAAATTTTTCTAAAATCTCTTTAAATGCCGCTTCTTCATATTTGTTCTTTCCCTGTAGAAGATTAATTAGATGCGTATTAAGCATTTCCATTCTATTCTTCATGTCTTTCTACCTCCCTTTTATATTTTTCTACTCTTAATTTTTGTGCTACATCTACGTAATTTCATCAAATCTGTCTTCCAGTTTACTAACTTCTCTTTCCAGTCATGTCTAATCTGTCGTTTAACCTATCCTTTGAGTTTTTTCTTCCTTAAGAACTGTTTTCCCATCTACAAACTCCATTTAGTTCTTTTTCAAATATGCCTACTCTTTACTAAGGCTTCCCTGGTGGCTCAGGGTAAAGAATCTGCCTGCAATACAGGAGATTCAGGAGACATGGGTTCTGTCCCTGGGCTGGGAAGACCCCCCTGGAGAAGGAAATGATAACTCACTCTAGTGTTCTTGCCAGTATAATCCCACAAAGAGCCTGGCAGGATACAGTCCATGGGGTTGCAAAGAGTCAGGCACAACTGAGCACGCACAACTACTCTTCACTGAGTTCTATTCTTTCCTTATCTTTTTATTCCTTCCTTTATGCCTCTAGTTACATTAATTTTATATTCTCTTTCAACAGGTAGTTCTGTTATTTCAAGTTTGGGGAGCTCTAACCTTGTTAGTTAGAAAGAGAAAAGGAAAGATATAAGCATCTGAGTGCAGAGTTCCAAAGAATAGCAAAAAGAGATAAGAAAGCCTTCCTCAGCGATCAATGCAAAGAAATAGAGGAAAACAACAGAATGGGAAAGACTAGAGATCTCTTCAAGAAAATTAGAGATACCAACGGAACATATCATGCAAAGATGGGCTCGATAAGGGACAGAAATAGTATGGACCTAACAGAAGCAGAAGATATTAAGAAGAGGTGGCAAGAATACACAGAAGAACTGTACAAAAAAGATCTTCACGACCCAGATAATCACAACGGTGTGATCACTCACCTAGAGCCAGACATCCTGGAATGTGAAGTCAAGTGGGCCTGAGGAAGCATCACTACAAAGCTAGTGGAGGTGATGGAATTCCAGTTGAGCTATTCCAAATCCTGAAAGATGATGCTGTGAAAGTGCTGCACTCCATACGCCAGCAAATTGGGAAAACTCAGCAGTGGCCACAGGACTGGAAAAGGTCAGTTTTCATTCCAATCCCAAAGAAAGGCAATGCCAAAGAATACTCAAACTACCGCAGAATTGCACTCATCTCACACGCTAGTAAAGTAATGCTCAAAGTTCTCCAAGCCAGGCTTCAGCAATACGTGAACCGTGAACTTCCTGATGTTCAAGCTGGTTTTAGAAAAGGTAGAGGAACCAGAGATCAAATTGCCAACATCCGCTAGATCATGGAAAAAGCAAGAGAGTTCCAGAAAAACATCTATTTCGGCTTTATTGACTATGTCAAAGCCTTTGACTGTGTGGATCACAAGAAACTCTGGAAAATGCTGAAGAGATGCGAATACCAGACTACCTGACCTGCCTCTTGAGAAATCTGTATACAGGTCAGGAAGCAACAGTTAGAACTGAACATGGAACAACAGACTGGTTCCAAATAGGAAAAGGAGTACGTCAAGGCTGTATATTGTCACCCTGCTTATTTAACTTATATGCAGAGTACATCATGAGAAACGCTGGGCTGGAAGAAGCACAAGCTGGAATCAAGATTGCTGGGAGAAATATCAAGAACCTCAGATATGCAGATGACACCACCCTTATGGCAGAAAGTAAAGAGGAACTAAAAAGCCTCTTGATGAAAGTGAAAGTGGAGAGTGAAAAAGTTGGCTTAAAGCTCAACATTCAGGAAACGAAGATCATGGCATCTGGTCCCATCACTTCATAGGAAATAGATGGGGTAACAGTGGAAACAGTGTCAGACTTTATTTTTGGGGGCTCCAAAATCACTGCAGATGGTGACTTCAGCCATGAAATTAAAAGATGCTTACTCCTTGGAAGGAAAGTTATGACCAACCTAGATAGCATATTGAAAAGCAGAGACATTACTCTGCCAACAAAGGTCGGTTTAGTCAAGGCTATGGTTTTTCCCGTGGTCATGTATGGATGCGAGAGTTGGACTGTGAAGAAGACTGAGTGCCGAAGAATTGATGCTTTTGAACTGTGGTGTTGGAGAAGACTCTTGAGAGTCCCTTGGACTACAAGGAGGTCCAACCAGTCCATTCTGAAGATCAGCCCTGGGATTTATTTGGAAGGAATGATGCTAAAGCTGAAACTCCAGTAGTTTGGCCACCTCATGCGAAGAGTTGACTCATTGGAAAAGACTCTGATGCTGGGAGGGATTGAGGGCAGGAGGAGAAGGGGACGACAGAGGATGAGATGGCTGGATGGCATCACGACTTGATGGACGTGAGTCTGAGTGAACTCCGGGAGTTGGTGATGGACAGGGAGGCCTGGCGTGCTGTGATTCATGGGGTTGCAAATAGTCGGACACGACTGAGCGACTGAACTGAACTGAACTGAACTGAACCCTGTTTGTTCTATCTGCAGGCTCTTGTTTATGATGAATTATTTCCTAATGTTTTTAACTATGCTTTCAACTTTAGGAGGGCTCGATTTATACCCCATGGGAATCCTGGGTAGTGGGAATATGACTCGAATGTTGCTGTTGTTTTTTTTGTTGAGGTGCATGGGAATCAATTACTAGACATGAGAATTTTATTACATAGAAACCATACATTCAGACCCTAAACCCGTGTATGGGCCAAGTTTTTGGCTTCTCAAGGGGCTTCCCCACTCCTGTCAAAACCCAGGCAGAGAGAGTCAAACTTCCTTGTCAGCTTTGCCTGTAGTAGAGTTTACTCTTTCAGGCTGGGATTTTACCCTGCTTACAGACATGTACATCAACCTGTTACTACTGCATGGCTGCTGGCAGGAGGCATGAGATTCCCAGGTCAGAGACAGCAAGCCTCGTGAGCATCATTTATGTGTCAGTTTACCTTGCCCATCGGGTCCCACAGGGATGATGCAGAAAAGCCCAGATGGGGCTTCCCTAGTGGCTCAGTGGTGAAGAATCACCTGCCAATGCAGGAGACATGGGTCCCATCTCTAGTCCAGGAAGCTTTCACCTGCTGTGAAACTATTGACCCCAAGCCTTAGAGCCCGTGCTCTGCAACAAGAGAAGCCACTGCGATGAGAAGCCCGCGTGCCGCAACTAGAGCGCAGCCCCTGCTCACCCCAACTACAGAAGAGCCCAGGCAGCAACAAAGACCCAGGGCAGCCAAAAATAAATAAATATGTTTAAAAATTAAAAACAATAAGGGCCCAGATGGATGCCCAGACATGCATGGGTTCTGTTACAGGACAGGAATCAATTTGCTCTTTGACTCAGAAGAAGACACTGCTTCATCCCTTCGAGTTGCTCGCTATAAACACAACTCTGAGGAACAGCCCAGCAAGGAGTGACCAGAGCTTTGTATATGTGGCATAACTGGCCAGAATGTTGAAGAATGTTCAGGGCCCATAGATCAAAATTATAGAAGGCGATCTTGATGTAGGTCATTTATGGGTCAAACCTTAAGAAATGCTGCCATTAAGAATGAAATCACAGGGACTTCACTGGTGGTCCAGTGGCTAAGACTCCGTGCTCCTGGTGCAGGGGAGCCTGGGTTGGATCCCTAGTGTGGGAGCTAGATCCCACATGCTGCAACTGAAAGTTCACATGCTTCAGCTAAGAGTTTGCATGCAGTAACAAAGGCCGGGAACAACCAAGTAAATGAA
Source organism: Bos indicus (assembly GCF_029378745.1). Lineage (NCBI taxonomy): Eukaryota > Metazoa > Chordata > Mammalia > Artiodactyla > Bovidae > Bos > Bos indicus. The sequence goes on from NC_091780.1 coordinate 22,379,549, forward strand.
TATATATATTTTTAAAGGTTGAAATAAATAAATATAAAAAAGGATGAACCTAAGAATTAATATGGGCTATATTTTTCAAATGGAAAGCAATCACTCCTTAGCAAAACTCTCTCCACTCTTCTTTTGCAGAGCCCAGATAGGCAGATGCCACTTCCCAGGCTGTCTCACAGATGGGCCTGGCCACATGACCAGTTTGGTTATTGAGACCTAAGGGAAAGCCAAACAGGAAGCTTTTTGAAAATCTTTGGTTTTCAGATCAAAGGAACATATTCAACTGCAGCCAGCCCCTATCCCCTTTGTACTTGGAATACAGACGTGATGCCTGGAGCTATGGAAGCCATCTTGCAGTCACAAAAAGAGAAAACATTAAAAAATTCCAAATTCAGAAAGACAGAAAACAGCCTGATCAGGGCCAGCATTGTGAGCAGCTAAACCAACACTAGCAAGTTTTTTCTTCCAGACGTCTGTGAAACAAAGGTAGATCTCAATGTTTAAATCACGGGGAGTCTGTTTTCCATTTCTTGCAGCCAAAATCATTCCTGATGCACTTCAGTAAACATCTTCATTTCTTTTTTTTCCTTTAACTTTTAATGTTTTCATAATTTCAGATTAACAGAAAAGTTGCCATTTTGTAAAGAATTCCCATATACTCTTTACCCAGGTTCCCAAATACTAAGAATTTATTGCACTTGCATTATTATTTCTTTCTCTGTATATATGTTCATTTTTTTCTAAACCATTTGAGAGTAAGTTGATATGATGCCAATCTATCCATAAAAACTTTGGTGTTTATTTCATAAAAACAAGAGTAGTCTCTTATGTAACCATAATAAAATTATCAAAATCAGGAAATTAACTTTGATATAGTATATTATATAATCTGCAGATATTATTTAAACATTTTGAAAACTATCCCAATACATTTGTATGCCAAAAGAAAATCTAGGATTGCTTTCAATATTTGATTGACATGTCTCTGTAGTATCCCTTTTTTTCTTAAAGCTTTTTTTTTTTAATCTTATTATTCTTTCTTAAAATATGTTTATTTTTATTTTTATTTACTTATTTGACTGCACCAGGTCTTAGTTTCAGCATGCAAGATCTTCAATCTTCACTGGGAATGTGGAATCTTTAGTTGGTGTATGTGGGATATGGTTCCCCTAACACTACATTGGGAATGTAGAATCTTAGGCACTGGACCACCAGGGAAGTCCTCTTTAGTATCCTTTCATTGGGAACAGTTGTTCAGTTTTTGTCTTTGACTTTGAAAATTTTTGAAGTGTATCCGACTCTTTGCACCCCATGGACTATAGAGTCCATGGAATTCTCCAGGCCAGAATACTGGAGTGGGGAGCCGTTGCCTTCTCCAGGGGATCTTCCCAACCCAGGGATCGAACCCACGTCTCCCCCATTGCAGGTATATTCTTTACCAGCTGAGCCACCAGGGAAGCCCTTTGAAGTGACAGGCCAGTTATTTTATGGACTGTCCCTTCATTAGGGTTTGTGTAGTGTGTCCTGATGATTAATTTCAGATTATGCATTTGGGGTAGGAGTAACAAAGGTCCGTCTAGTCAAGGCTATGGTTTTTTCTGTGGTCACGTATGGATGTGAGAGTTGGTACTGTGAAGAAAGCTGAGCACCGAAGAATTGATGCTTTTGAACTGTGGTGTTGGAGAAGACTCTTGAGAGTCCCTTGAACTGCAAGGAGATCCAACCAGTCCATTCTAAAGGAGATCAGTCCTGGGTGTTCTTTGGAAGGAATGACGCTAAAGCTGAAACTCCAATATTTAGGCCACCTCATGCAAAGAGTTGACTCACTGGAAAAGACTCTGATGCTGGGAGGGATTGGGGGCAGGAGGAGAAGGGGACGACAGAGGATGCGATGGCTGGATGGCATCACCAACTTGATGGACGTGAGTCTGAGTGAACTCCAGGAATTGGTGATGTACAGGGAGGCCTGGCATGCTGCCATTCATGGGGTTGCAAAGAGTCGGACACAACTGAGCGACTGAACTGAACTGAACTGAAACTTGCAAAAAACTAGTTTTAGTACTCATTAACGATTCTTGCCTTTTCCCTATTTATTCTTTTATATTAGAATGGGCTCATGAATTCTTAGTTCATTCAATAGGTTATAACCCATTACTATCATTACATTGAAGTTATCCCAGCTTTAACCTTTAATCTGGCTTCTGTGTCCTTCTAATATGTCCCTATCCATTTTTTAGTATTTTTTTTTCTTTCTGGACACAACAAGATATCCTGACCATCTTGTACTTTTCCTTTCCAGTCCCAGAACCGGTCACTTCTCCAAGTAGTCCTGGTTTCTTTTCATGGAAAAGGGTGTTTGGGCACTGGTTCTTTTATTTTTGGAAGCTAGTCTTTCTGAGTCGGCTTTTTTTGAGAGGAATTATCCTTTAACTTCTATCACGTCACCCTTTCACGTGTGTGCCTTTTCAACCCCTGTTGTTGTTTAGTTGCTAAGTCATCTCCCACTCTTTGTGACCCCATGGACTGTAGCCCGCCAGGCTCCTCTGTCCACAGAATTCTCTGGGCAAGAATACTGGAGTGGGTTGCCATTTCCTTCTCCAGGGGATCTTCCTGACCCAGGGATTGAACTTGTGTCTCCTACATTGGCAGACAGGTTCTTTACCACTGAGCCACCAGGGAAGCCCTACCTCCAGATTTTTCTCCACTTTGCAGACTTGGTGCCTCTGTACTCATAGGAGCTGGAAATGTGTTTCTCCAGAGGTCAGTGACTCTGAGAATGTATAGTGAGCTTATCAAGTATACATTTTTACCGAATCATATCAAACTTAGGGGTAAATGTCAGAATTGCAATTTAAGGCCCAAAGTATTTCACAAATAACTTCACCCAACTCAAGTTTTTTAATGGAATCCAAAATTCTTTAGCAAAAGTGACCTACAAATACCCACTTTTTATTTTTTTGTTTCCTAAGTAATATTTAACAGTTATTGAGAGCTTAAAGCCGGGTACTATTGTAGCCTCCTCTTTCTCTAGCATCTCACAGGGTGTGTTTCATGGAACATGAGTCTCAATGATGGCTAAGAAGGGCTCCCTGAAAAGCAGGAGGGGTGGGCTGGTCTCCTGACTGTAGGATTTCTCAAAGCTTTTTATTATTTTTTAAAAGATTTGCTTACTTATTTATTTTTGGCTGCATCAGGTCTTATTTGCAGCACGTGTGATTTTTCTTTGTGGCACACAGGCTCATGGTTGCAGTGCATGGGCTTAGATGTGCCTGGGCATGTGGGATCTTCATTCCTTGACCAGGGATCGAAACTGCATCCTCTGCATTGGAAGGTGGGTTCTTTTTTTTAATTATGAAAGTATAACACATTTACAAGGGACTTGGAAAATACAGAACAAAATTACACACATAGTTCCATTATAGCTTACAATTATTTTTTAAATAGATAAATTAAGATTTTTAGTTGGACTTTCAATATCACCCCTCAAAAATTAATAGAATGGATAGACAAAAAAGTAGAAGGATACAGTAGACTTGAAAAGCACTATGAACCAATTCAACATAATTAAGATTTATACAATTTTCACACAACAGTAGGATACAAATTCTATTCAAGTTCCCATAGACTATAAACAAGGAGACACTGGAGCATTTTCAGGAAAGCAAAACAAGGTGCAAAAATGTCATGGTCTAAAGGTACTGAGATCATATGGAGTCTGTTCTTTTATCCCTGTGGAATTATGTCAGACATCAATATCAAAAGATATTTGACAATAATCCGCACATATTTGGAAGGTGGATTCTTAACCACTTCACCACCAGGGAAGTCCCTCAGAGGTTTTTAATGTTTATGTGTGTTGTGACTTCCAAAGAGAATGATGAAACACACTTTCCAAATTTCTTTTTCTTAATATATATACTTTACTGAAATATAGTTGACTCACAATGTTTCAAGTGCACAGCAAGTGGATTCAGTTATACACAAACACATATATTCTTCTTGAAATTATTTTCCATTGTAGGTTACTACATACTACAAGCTATTGACTATAGTTCCCTGTGCTATATAGTAAACCTTTGTTGCTTGTTGCATATTTTTTTATTAGAAAGCTAGCATTCTATTCATACTAAGTCAAACAAGTAGAATTAAAATGTCATAAATGTTTTAGTTAGGCAAAAATTAATCAGTTTTCTAAAATCATCTCTCTCAATCTTAGAATACTTCCTGTAGAGCACCTGCTGACCCAGGTTCCACTCTTCCAACACCCAGTAAACCAACTCTGCTTCCTAAACATCTCTAGAATTTACCCACGCCTTTTCATCGTAACAACCACCCTCCAGATCAAGCAGCAAAGTCTCTCCCTAACTGAGACCTTAATTGGTCCACCGGTGTATCAGTCAGAGTCCGGGCAGGAAACAGATGGCTGCTGAAACTGGAGAGTGGAAGAAAAGTTAATAAAGAAACAGGGCAAGGTTTACGGATAATGCAGGACCCCCTGGGGCTAGTTACAGCAGGAATCGTTAGCACTCTGGGCCAGAGGGGACCTGGGGAAGGATTGCTTACTGCAATAGGGAGAAGGTGGTTATCTGTAGAGAGGAACCCAAGAGGAACTCTGGCCTTTGGTAGGGAGAGAAGTTAATTCCCAGTGACCTGGAAAAATAAGTCTTAACTTCTTCTTATTCTGGGCTCCCCTGGTGGCTTAGATAGTAAAGAGTCTGCCTGCATTGCAGGAGACCTGGGTTCGATCCCTGGGTCGGGAAGATCCCCTGGAGAAGGGAATGGCATCCCACTCCAGTATTCTTGCCTGGAGAATTCCGCAGACAGAGGAGCCTGGAGGGCTGTAGTCCATGGGGTCACAAAGCATCAGTCACGACTGAGCGACTAACACCTTCACTTCACTTTCTTTTCACCTTATTTTACACCTCTGCTCTCCTGGGGTGCCTGTCATTGGCCAAACCCAAGCAAAAGCTGGAGGGAGACAGTGATGTAGTCTACACCGCCAGCTTCCTAGGGCACAGAGGAGAGTAGAAGGTGGGGAGTGGATCTGAGAGGCAGACAGGAAGTAGCGTAACCTGGAGTCTTGCCTCCGTATCCCATCCATCCTCCACATTTCTAAGACCTAGATCTCATCATTTCTTGCTCTTCTTAGAATCCATCCATTGCTCCCTATTACTGTTGGAATAAAATCAGTAGTTTAGCACCAACTCACGAAAGCCAACTGTTAGCATCTTTTCCCAACTCTAGGGACTTCCCTGGAGGTCCAGTGGTTAAGACTCCATGCTTCTGCTGCACAGGGCGAGGGTTCAATGCCCGGTTGGGGAACTTAAGATTCCGCCTGCCATGTGGTGTGGCCAAACAAGACAAAACAAAAACACTCCTACCCGCCAACTCTATGTTCAACGACCAATGGCATCAAGCCTGAAATCAGCTGTGGGGAGGTGTTCACGCTACGGAATTGGCAAATGCTACCAACCATTATTTTTTTCTTTCATAGAACTGCATATGTTAAGATAAAAGCACTTTATTAGAAGAAAAGAATGAACTCAGGAAATGTTCTTTAAAAAACTCTTTCTAATGAAAACAGAGACAATGACCAACCTAACCGTCATGAGGGCTCCTAGCACCCAGACTATATTCTCCAAGTACCCTTTCCCACTAAAAGTAACCAGGGCTCCTTGGAGAAATAGCTGATTTGAAGTCTGGGGTGAGTAAAGTAGCAAGATGTGGCTGGAACATCTTAAGCCAGAAAGCAAGGAAGTTATCAAAGTCTACTGGGGTCAGGACAAAAGGACAGTAACCATTGAAGGACTTCTACTAGCCCAAGAGAGGACAATTTGAGCGTGTAAAAACATTAAAAAAAAATTTTTTTTTAACATTTAAATTTAAAATTTAACATAAAAATTTAAAAACTTTTAAACATTTTTAAAATATATGTATATCTACAGTGGATTGAAAGACATCGAATATTGATACATTAAAAAAACTAGGAGTCACAGGATTGAAAAAAACAAAACCTCACTGGTCACCTTTAGAAGATGTTAGGAGCCCACCAGGCTCCTCTGTCCATGGGATTTCCCAGGCAAGAATACTGGAGTGGGTTGCCACTTCCTTCTCCAGGGGATCTTTCCCAACCCAGGGATCGAACCTGCATCTCCTGCATGGCAGGTGGGATCACTGTCATTGAGCCACGTGGGAAGATGAAGATGTTAGGGAACAAGCTTTTTCTGAAAGCTGGCAAATAAAGGGAGAGAGACAGCATTCCATCTTTTCCTGTATCAGTAGTCTTCAAGGTAACCAAATAGTTGGTGATAGAACATTTTTTTAGAAAAATTCTGATAAATGAAGACGTAATGGCTGATTATCACCATTTTGCAACCCTCAATGAAGTAAGAAATCTAGTCAGGCACGTCAGTGGCTGTTGAATCCACGTGGTATGTGATGAAGAGTGGATAGGAAAATTTATAACAAATGAATCAAGCTGGAAATATTTGAACTTTGTGATCAGGCTTTACATCACAAAAAGATACATCTCTGAGATGTATATCAGGATGTATATCTGTAGATCAGGATGTAATAAGAAACCCCAGAGTATAGAAATTCTATAGGATCAACACCAAATATTGTGTTGACCAAAAAGTTCATTTGCATTTTTCTGTAACATCTTGTGGAAAAACCTGATAGAAATTTTTGGCCAACCCAATATGTTGCAAGATTTGAAAAAACAGAGAGAGGTTTCCCTGGTGGCCAGTGGTTAAGAATCTGCCTTGCAATGCAAGGGACACTGGTTCAATCCTTGGTCCAGGAAGATGCCACAGGGCAACTAAGCCCATGCACAAGTACTGAGCCTGCGTGCCCTGGGTCCTGCGCTGTGCGGTGAGGAGCCACCACAGTGAGAAGGCTGCACGCCGCAACCAGAGAGTAGCTCCTGCTCTCCGCATCTGGATAAAGTCCCCACAGAGCAACAAAGAATCAGCGTACTCAAAATATTAAAATTTTTAAAAAAGAGAGAATTCATAGATTAAGGGATTTAAGAAACCCATCTACTAAATGTAATGTGGGAATCTTGTTTGGCAGCTGATTCAAATATATGAAATGTTTAAGCCAATTATCAGAGGTCTGGGGAAATGTAAACACTGACTGCCTATTCATTATTTCAAATTTATTTTTTAGGTGTGATAATGGCTTGGAGTTTTGTTTCTTTTTTTTTCTCCAGTGTTAAGAGTGGGATTTCTCACCCTGGGTTCTACTGACATTTTGGACTAGCTCATTTTCTGTCGAGGGGTCTGTTCTCTGCATTGTTAAGACGTGGGTGAGCAGCAACCCTCGCCTCCACCCACTAGATGCCAGCAGAGCTCTCTTAATAAAGACAGCAAGACCCATCTCCAAATATTGTCAAGTATCTCATGGAGGGACAATTGCTTCCTGTTGAGAACCACTGTGGTGAAGACACATACCCAGGTATTGGTGGTTGAAATGATACTGTAGCTAGGATTTGTAAAAATAACCCAAGGGGATATGGGTGAAGGTAGAGATGAAAGTGTTGGTAATTGCTTAGGCTAGACAATGGATACATGGGAGTTCATTATACCATTCCTTCTGTTTAGATGTTAGATATTTTTTTCCATAATAAAATTTTGTTTAAAAATTGTCGTACCAAAGGAGTATTAAAATATTTCTACTTTTCCAAAGCATCACTAGCAGGTTAAGTAAGTTATCTCTAAGTTAAAAGGAGAAGGGGGCAGAAGAGGATGAGATGGTTAGATAACATCAATGACTCAATGGACATGAATCTGAGCAAACTCCAGGAGACAGTGAAGGAGAGGAGCCTGGCATGCTGCAGTCCATGGAGTCGCAATGAGTCAGACACGACTTAGCAACTGAACGACAAGTCAAAGGTTATGAGTGTAATTCACAGTCATTTAATAAGCCTTAGTAAAGTCCCTCGCCTACTTCCCAAGTCTTGACAGTGTATGATCTAAAGACTGGATAATAAGCTCTTTTCCAAACTCAGTAACTTTTTGTTTGCTTTCAGCAAAATTAGAGGACCTAATCCTATTTAATTTTTTAATTATAATTTCATTGAGATTTGGGAGATATAATTGGAGTCCTAAAAAATGGGTGACATCATTATCACAAAACACTTTCCATTCCATATATTAGTACTTACTATGGACTTTCTGGTGGCTCAGATGGTAAAGCATCTGTCTACAGTGCATGAAACCCGGGTTCAATCCCTGGGTCGGGAAGGTCTCCTGGAGAAGGAAATAGCAACCCACTCCAGTATTCTTGCCTGGAAAATCCCATGGAAAGAGGAACCTGGTAGGCTACAGTCCGTGGGGTCCCAAAGAGTCAGACACAACTGAGTGACTTATTTATTTATGGCAGCAAAGGTTCTCAGAGCTCTCATTTATAAAAGTGAAAATAGGAAGAGAATTGGTCAACAGCTCTCTTTCATTACGGCCAGCAGTAATATTTATCACACATTTGGGGTGGTATTCCCAGGTGGTGCTAGTGGTGAAGAACCTGCCTGTCAGTGCAGGACACGAAAGAGACCAGGGTTTGATCCCTGGGTGGGAAAAGATCCCCTGGAGGAGGGCATGGTGACCCACTCGAGGATTCTTGCCTAGAGAATCCCAAGGGCAGAGGAGCCTGGAGGGCTACAGTCCATGGGGCCACAAAGTGTTGGACACAACTGAAGTGACTTAACATGCACACACTGAAGTTTTTTATTTTTTACTCATTTTTTTTATGTGGCTCATTTTAAAGTCTTTATTGAATTTGTTACAATATTACTTGTTTTGTGTTTTGTTTCTTTTGATTGCTAGGTATGTGGGATGTGAGCTCCCCACCAGGGATTGAACTTGCGCCCCCTGTACTAGCAGGCAAAGTCTTCACCACTGACTGCCAGGGAGGTCCCTAGCCATAAGCTTTTAAACCTCCACTTTAAGAATTTTCATTTATTTCATTAAGAGATGCATGTCAAATATCTTTTAGAATTTTTTGTCAAGACATTAGGTGATTTTGATTAAAGATGCACTAATTATGATGCAAAGTATTTTTCTGGATCATTAAGAGCCTTATGGGCACAGGCAATAAATTTTTTTTTTTTTCCCCCCCACAAATAACGATGACAGGATGGTCAAAAGTAAGACTTATGCTTTACAAGATAACATTAGAATAAAATTCTAAGGGAAGTGGAATAGAAACACGAGTTTAAAGAGGAAAAAAAGATGTCAACTTTCCAATCAACAAAGGGCTTTGTCCACGTGCTTTAATTTTTATTGGAGTGTAGTTGCTTTACAATGCTCTGTCAGTTTCTGCTGTACAGCAGTGAATCAGCCATACGTGCAGTCTTTTCTGGACTTCCTTCCCATTTAGGTCAGCACAGAGCACCGAGTCAAGTTCCCAGTGCTATACAGTAAGTTCTCATTAGTTATCTGATAGTAGTGTATATATGACAATCCCAATCTCCCAATCCATCCTACCCCACTTCATGCACCTTTTAAAACAAGCAGTCCTATTGCAGTGCCCTACCAAGCTTTCCTCTCATAAACAGCAGGGTGTTTCCTGCAATTAATAAAGTACAAGTATTAAAAAGTAAAATAAAATTAGGGGTTTCTATTGGGTTCAAGAGTGAGGTTATTTTTACTTGGAAATTCACAATATGTTGGCAAGTATACACTTTACAATTAAAAAAAAAAATTGTATTTACTTTAGGCCGTGCTGGGTCTTCATTGCCAGGTAGGTGTCTCTCTAGTTGCAGCAAGCGGGGGCTACTCTCTAGGCATGGGCTTCTCACTGCGGTGCCTTCTCGGGCGGAGCACAAGCTCCGGAGCATACTCAGTAGTCGTGGCGCACGGGCTTAGATGCCCCACGGCGAGTGGGATCTTCCCAGACCAGGGATCGAACCTTAGTCTCCCGCATTGGCACACGGATTCTTTACTACTGAGCCACCAGGGAAGACCCTTTATTTCTAAGTACGGCTGCTCCTTGGGGTCTTATTTAAAAGGCAGCTATTTTCCCTCCCTTTTGCTGCTGTTTTCTTTTTCCATATCCAATGTCCCATAGTCTTTTCTGATTTGTAGGTAATGGAGAAGTCCCCGGAGCGACATGCTGTGACCTAGAGTGCTACTGCCATAAAACATTTAATGCTACTGTAATTTGAAATTTCCAGCCATTGGCTGATCAGAACTGACATTGAAATGTCCACCAATAATGATTCAAGAAAAATTGGATGATTTTTTTAAAAAATATTTATTTAGGCTGTGTTGGGTCTTAGTTGCACTCATGGACCTTAGATGTGGCGCGTGGGATCTGACCAGGGGTCTGAACCGGTGCCCCCTGCGTTGGGAGAGCAGTCTTAACCACTGGACCACCAGGGAACTCCCTGGATGGTTTTTTCATTTTAAAAAAGAACTAAGTGACATTATGCTAGTTCTCCACCTTGCCACACCCCCAATTCTTTTTATGCTGAGGCTACTTAAAGCATTTTATATTTAAAAAGGCTCACAAGTTTAAAAAATTGCTTTGAGATAGCTGATTTGTGTTTGTTCTTTCAAAAAGACTATGAAGGGGTTGTTTTCTGTTGTGGTTTTCAATTATTAAACTTCACTCTAGTTAACACTGTTCTGCAGGAACTGCTAACAATGAGACTGAGGAAAATCAACACAAAAACAAATGAATGACCTTTTATTTCATACAGAGATACAGAGGCAATTGTGTGGGGCAACAATCTGACGGGCAGTCCAAATTCTTGAGGGAGGAAATTCATGGTAAATGTCATGATGGCTGGTTGAAGAGAAGGTCAAAGGAGGAGAGAGTTGAGACAGAGACTGCTATGGCTAATAAATTAAAATTACAAAGAGCTACCAGGTTTTAATGCCACGACTTGACTTTGTCTGGGCATCCTCAATGCTGTGAACCCCGTAATTATGCACAGTTACCATCCAAACTCTCGAGGTGTAGTTTGTGCCATTTGTGTCAAGGGAACTATGCTCCTTACAGATCACTGAAAGATCATACTTCATTGAAGAGTTGTGAACTTTGCTCATTGTCTGTCATGGACGTGGCCTTTGGGGCCTGACATGAATCTGGGTTGAACATCATCTTTTAAGGTAAAACAGTTGACATTTTGGTTGGTCCCAGTTTTTGAGGCGATGCCACTTAGAGTGGTGTCTTCTTTTAATCTGAGGAAAATATTTACTAAAAAAATTGTCTTGCAAAACACAAGAAATGAGGTCAAGGTAGTGGAGACTCTTTCCGTGACACTCCACACCTCACCTCTTCACCTGTCTGTGGGCTGCCTGGGGTGTGTAGACTCGTACAGCTGCACCCGGGGACCTGACTCAGTAACAGTCTATCATGAAAAACACACTTCCAACACTTAACACCTGTAACTGGGACTCGTCACATGATTTGTTATCAATGAAAACAGTTTATTGGCTTTAAATATACATCAGTAAATTTTTAAATGTTAGTTTATGTTTTACGATAAAAGAACACTGAACCAAAACATCAGAGGAAATGAGGCTCAGTAGCATGATTTCAATATATTTTCCTGGATTAAAAAGACTGTTTTAAAAAAGTATATGACTTTTAATCTAAGAATGAAAGCTCCATGAGCTCAATGTTTAGCACTGAATTGTGACTAAATTTAAAAAACAGAGTTCATAAAATAAAGGCATAGTGTGGGCAGCAAGAGAAAAGACTTAAAAAAAGAGAGGGGGAGCAGATTTTAATATCACGTGTAACATCGCTTGGCTGCTTTTGTTTGGTTTTGTTTCAGTCTGTTTAAGGCAGGATAATCTCTCTGCAACCCTGAAGATAAACTCTAGTGTTTTAGCTATAAGAAAGTTTTAAGAGTTCAGATATACAGATAAGCCAATTAAAAAAAAACCCAAACCATTTTCTTACAGTATTCTAAAGACTTTTAAGCATTATATAAATCTTTAAAATTCCTATCACCCCCACTTTAAGAAATAAATCTACACTTTCATAAGGCACTCTTAAGACATAAAACAGTTTTGAAAACAGTTACATTCTACACTAGGGATAACCCATTCCTTTGCCATAGGGATGGAGTGGATTGTTTGCCTGAAACTAGTCAATCTTTTGCACCAACAGAAACAAGCAGGTGTTCAGACCATTCTGAATTTACCTAAACAGCTTAATTTTAACAACGGGACTCTCTCATCCACTGATGAGAACTGCCCAAATTTAATGGTGAAATTTTAAAACAATATTCCTCTCTTTCTAGAAAATGCTTCCTTTGGACACAGAACAGAGACTTCTATTAGCTCCCGCCATAAAGGAAGACAGAATGGAAGACAACCAAAGCCTCCCCATATCCTTCAATTTTCCTGATGGAACAGTAAACATAAAGGAACTTCACTTTTAAGTGACAACCTAATAACTATGGATAATCTAACATTTTAACTATGTGTCTTCTAAGTATGCACGTTATTGGGCTAATGGCTTCCACTTCTAAACAGCAAGTATTCAAATCCCACCGTCCCTATTGCTAATAGAAACAAACACCAAAGCTTACACTATAGTAATGCAACCTCTAAGACTGTAACAACATGAGAGATTTCAGGACAGTTCCCACTCTTCCCTAACAGAAGAGAATGAAGGAACAAGATGGGTCAGACTGGGCCTGAAATACAATCTATGAAGAAAGGACGACCAATGTCCCTGTTGAGTGGGAGGAGTTAAACTTGTGAAGTTGGGGGCAATATTAGACTGAGGCAATGGTGTGGGCTGGGTCTTTGTTTTCGAGAAGTAAAGAACCTCTAGAAAGGCTGCCGCTGGGCACTCCTTTCTTCATCCTTCTGGGCTGGAAGCAAATGCTCTGTTACTTCTCGTAGAACTTCTTGTTGAGAAGGAAGATGAGGAGGTTGACGTTGACTTTAGCTCTGTCAAATAATTTCATGACAGCGACTCCTTCATACTGTAGCTGCAGCAGGTCCTGTTCAAAAAAAACATTCTGATGGTTAATCAAGTCCGTGGGACAAGAAAAGGAGGGACATGAGTAGGGAGGGATCCGGAAGGGACGAGGCCTGCCTTGTGCACCAGATGTGAGCTGGGGTGAGACACAAGTCCCCAGCTACGGAACTGCCTGCTGCGGCCCCGTTAGTCTAAGTGATATGTCGCCTGGAGAAGGTGACAGCGTTTCAATCCATGATGAGACATAATAACCCCTGAACACAAGATAAGGCCAGTAATGTCATCTCAACACTATCTATTAGAGTCTTCATTTCCTTTTCAAATGACAGAGCTTTCCTATCCTAAACGAGACGGGAAGACAGGACTAAATGTTTTTTATATTTACTATATGTTCCTCAATGTAGGAGCATGTTATACGATGTCTGTTTAAGTCCTGTCAGAAATCCTACCAGGAGTGATTATCTCAGATTTAGAGATGAGGCTGCTGAGGCTGGGGGATGGTAAATGACCTGCCCAACAGAACAGAGCTAGACGTGGTAAATCTGGATCTGACAGCTAAGCCCTGTTTCTCTACTACCCTCCACTGTTTAGAACAAACCGAGGAAATCAGAGTGGTCTCACACCCAAACTTTGGAAGACCGGTAATGAAACAGCAAGAATCAAAGGGCCTGAAGGTAGGACTTCTCAGTGATCCAGTGGTTAAAACTTCACCTTCCAAAGCAGGGGGTGTGGGTTCGATCCCTGGGTGGGGGCGACCAAGATCCCACATGCCACAGGGCCAAAAAAAACACACAGAAAACAGAAACAATACTGTAACAAATTCAATAAAGACTGCAAAAAAAAATCTTTAAAAAAGAGAGGGGCTTGAAGGGACCCCAAAAGTTCAACCAATTCATCTTTTGGAAAAATCTTAGTGGCTCCAGTTGGACAAGGACCCTGGTGCATCACCTGAACTGTAACATCTTGCACCTGGCGGTCATTCCATAGCTAACGATTCTGTGCATGGAGTGATATGCTGAGGCAGGATGGGCAACCTACACAAATTTGGTGAAACTGAGGGAATAAGAGGCTCTTTTTTGTGTAAGGACTTGAGTTAGCTAGGTGCATCATAAAATCATTTCACATCTGTACAGTTAATGTGTTTTGAGGGTCTACTGGTCATTGAGAAGGAGACAGAGAAATACTACCTGTCCTTAAGGAGTCTGCAGTTTGGAAGTCGAGAGGAAAGTAAGTTGACGCCTGTAGTTAATAGGGGCTGGCTCTACAGGCTATGGAGGTGAAGGAGAAACTGACTGTGGTGTGGCTGATGGGGCAAGTTTTAGGTGTGGTAACAACCTGAAATTCCTCAATGAATGACAGAGGAAGAAAGCGGGGGAAAACTCCCAACGAAGGGAGAGTGACATGTGCAAGAGCCCGAATTTCCTTTCAGGGAAAGGCCCCTGCCCAGCCTGACGGGGTGCAGCCAACTGAGGAATATTATAAGCTGGGTACCAACCATGGAGCACTGTGTGCACAGAACTAACGGAAGCTGGACGTTACCCAGGAGTCCTCTCAATGCCCTTACGTTTTTTAATGCAAAAAAAAAAAAAAAGAGAGAGAGAGAGAGATGTTTCAAAATAAAAATTAGGGATAGTTATGTTACAAAATGATTCACTGCAGAATTCTTGAATTTAAAAAGGGATTCAGAGGGGAATTCCCTGGTGGTCCAGCAGTTAGGACTTGGTACTTTTATTGCCCGGGGCCTAGGTTCAATTCCTGGTGGGGGAACTAAGATCCCAAAGCTGCATGGTGTGGCCAAAAGAGTCATATTGCATAACAGCTTCAGACTGGAAACCCAGGCCCATCATTTATTTTTTTCATTCTGATGTAACTCACGCTGTTTGTCTGCTATTTGTTCTGTGATCCCTATTTATTAACTTACACTCAGTAAAAAGTTGCTTTCTCTCAAAAAAAAAAAAAGTTCCCAAAATATAAAGTGAGATTCAGTTTACAAAAATGCAATTTACACACATCTTATCAGAAGTATACCTTTAAACCCCCTATATCAAATCAAAATGAGACGGGGGAAAAAGAGATTTCAAGCTACTGAAAAAGTTCATGATTTTGTACTGTCGAGATCTGTACCTAAGCATTTTATTCAAGTCCAAGGTGCCCGTTAATTTAGTGGCAACCCTAAGTGGAAGCTTCAGGTATGCTCTCTGGAGATTCATACGTCTGCAAAAGCTCACTAGCCCAAACAGACCAAATCAGACACTCAGAAGTCCTCAGCTCACTGCCAAGTGTGGCAGCTTTCCTCACACGGGTCTGCTTTTCTCCCCTTTCCTACCCTGACAAGGGCACAACTATCTCACACGCAGAGCTGTCAGTTTTACCCCGTGCAGACCCACCTGATAATGTAACATAAACGTCTCCATTTGAACTCCCATGAACTTGGCCTTCACTTCGAAGTCTCCAACTTCTTCTGTTGGACTGATTTCAAAGATGACGTTTTTAAACCTGTTTGAAACACAACATGAGGGTTTGATTTTTGTGTTCTCACATAAAAATATTCTGTGAAGTGTGGAAAGGAGATGAGCTCAGTGTTCAGCAATGAAAAGGGGGACAAAATAAAGGTGCAAAGTGCTTTCACAGGTGGGGATGTGTGTGATATTGATGCTGTAATTACCATCTGCTTTGGGATCTGGAGAGAAGGGTGGCAACCTCTCCTGGGAGAACGTGCTTCCCACGGAGAGAGGCACCGTGAGGAAGGACACAGTGACCTCTGAAGGGACGACGTCAGGAGTCGTCCTGGCCTTCCATGTGGCCACTCCCGAAACGTGACAGTAAAGGGAGAATCAAGAGGAGATGGGGCTAGGAGCAGGAGGAAAAGACAGATGTCTGAAAACAAGCATGTCTGAGGACTGGAAATGGTACACAAACAAAGCAGGGGTCAGAACCAAAAGAACCAAGACAGCAGGTGTTCTGGAAGGAGTAGGTGCTATAGATGTAAACGGACTGAGTACTACTAAAGATAAACTGCTATTACTGAAAATATTTAAGGCACCACTCACTCGCAACATGTTACATGCCCAGGAGTTTTATGGCACCAGAAGGTGGGAGCAAGCTGTTCTCCAGGTGATCAAAGCGTGTCACCCCAGATTTCCAGAACTCAACTATGGAGCAAACTGATCTATCATAAACAGACCCGAGAACCATGGAGGATGCAAAAGAGGTCACTGAGAAGCTAGACGAGAGGTTACAGAGTCCACAGGCTAAAACACACGCGTTTTACTCAACAGGAGACTCTCATCGGTTTTATAAAGATGTTATTTTACGTAATAAGTAATTTTATTTTAACTGGTTTGGTTTGTCATCTGGTTTCTAAGTCTGTGGTAGCAAATTATTAAATAATGATAGGCACCTGAACAGTAAAAGGAAATAATGACAAAAAAGAAGGGAATAAATAATAAGTTATGAAACAGGTCTGAAAAACACATACAGTGCTAATCTAAAAAACAAACAAACAAACAAACCCAAAACACCAAGGTGCTCAATTGAAAAAATAATCAGAGAAAACAGATAATAAGCCATGTTTAAATACACACACCCCCCCCCCCAAAAACCTCAACTAGAATTCTAAAAAATGCAAAATTTAAAAGTGCTATCTTTTTTATTTATTAAGTCAAAAATATCAAAAATTGCTTTGTTATTCAATTATGGTAAAGAATTATTGAGGTAAGAGAGTTCCAGAAAAACATCTATTTCTGCTTTATTGACTATACCAAAGCCTTTGACTGTGTGGATCACAATAAACTATGGAAAATTCTTAAAGAGATGGGAATACGAGATCACCTGACCTGCTTCTTGAGAAACCCATATGCAGGTCAGGAAGCAACAGTTAGAACTGGACATGGAACAACAGACTGGTTCCAAATAGGAAAAGGAGTATGTCAAGACTGTATATTGTCACCCTGCTTATTTAACTTATATGCAGAATACATCATGAGAAACGCTGGGCTGGAAGAAGCACAAGCTGGAATCAAGATTGCTGGGAGAAATATCAAGAACCTCAGATATGCAGATGACACCACCCTTACGGCAGAAAGTGAAGAGGAACTAAAAAGCCTCTTGATGAAAGTGAAAGAGGAGAGTGAAAAAGTTGGCTTAAAGCTCAACATTCAGAAAACGAAGATCGTGGCATCTGGTCCCATCACGTCATGGCAAATAGATGGGCAAATAGTGGAAACAGTGTCAGACTTTATTTTTCTGGGCTCCAAAATCACTACAGATGGTGATTGCAGCCATGAAATTAAAAGATGCTTACTCCTTGGAAGGAAAGTTATGACCAACCTAGATAGCATATTCAAAAGCAGACACGTTACTTTGCCAACAAAGGTCCATCTAGTCAAGGCTATGGTTTTTCCTGTGGTCATGTATGGATGCGAGAGTTGGACTGTGGAGAAGGCTGAGCGCGGAAGAATTGATGCTTTTGAAGTGTGGTGTTGGAGAAGACTCTTGAGAGTCCCTTGGGCTGCAAGGAGATCCAACCAGTCCATTCTGAAGGAGATCAGTCCTGGGATTTCTTTGGAAGGAATGATGCTAAAGCTGAAACTCCAGTACTTTGGCCACCTCATGTAAAGAGTTGACTCATTGGAAAAGACTCTGATGCTGGGAGGGATTGGGGGCAGGAGGAGAAGGGGACGACAGAGGATGAGATGGCTGGATGGCATCACCGACTCGATGGACGTGAGTCTGAGTGAACTCTGGGAGCTGGTGATGGACAGGGAGGCCTGGCGTGCTGCGATTCATGGGGTCGCAAAGAGTCGGACATGACTGAGCGACTGAACTGAACTGAAGTACTTTCGTACACATTTCGGACACTGTTTGAAAATATTTTGTAATATTAATACATGTGAGTTAAAAAATTTTTTTCAACTGCTATGGAAAATAGTATGGCAGTTCCTAAAAATATTAAAAATAGACTTTATCATATGATCCAGTAATTTCACTTCTAGGTATACATCAAAAAGAACTGACAGCAGGGTCTCAAGAGAGATTTGTACTTCCATGTTCAGTGTAACATTATTCACAACAGCAAAAAGATGGAAGCAACCCATATGTCCATCAAGGGACAAATGGATAAGCAAAATGTGGTTCACACATACAGTGAAAAGCGACTCAGGCTTAAAAAGGAAGAAAACCTGTCACAGGTTACAACCTGCATGAGCCCTGAGGACATCATGCTAACTGAAGAAAGTCAGACACAAAAAACAAGTATATTATTCCCCTTGTATGAGGCAACTAGGAGTCAGACTCATAGAATCAGAGAGGAGAATGCTGGTTTCCCAGGGCTGGGGGAAACGGGAAACGGGAGTTGTAATTTAATGGGTACAGTTTCAGTTTTCTAAGATGAAAAGGTTCTGGAGACGGGCTGCACAACAATGTGAATGCACTTAACGCTACTGAACCACACACTTAAAAGCCGTTCAAAGGGACCTCCCTGGCGGTCCACGGTTAAGTAAGACTCCAGCTTCCAATGCACGCAGCATGAATTCGATCCCTGGTTGAGGAACTAAGATCACACATGCCTCACAGTGTGGCCAAAAACTACTTAAAAAAAATAGTTAAGATGGTAAATTCTATGTTTTGTGTTTTTCACAATAAAAAAAATTATACACTGACCAGAAATTGCATTAGGCATCTATCATAAAATAAATACTCAGAGGTAGAATCAAAGATTACATTATAAAGGTGTCATTACATGTGTAATATTGTAAAAAGTAAAATCAACTTAAAATATTCTATAATAGGTAAATGGTTAAATTAAAACTATAGTATTAAAAATTATGTGGTCATTCAAACTATGTGAAAAATGCTCACAACATGTAATGAGGAAAAAGCTGGATACATGACTATAAACAGTATCATTCCAATTTATGTTAGAAAAAAAAAAGTAGGAAAGTGAGTGAATAACCTTTATGTGAATAGAGGCCTATTAGGGAAAAGATACAAATACATTCCCTTCTATGAAAGACCAACTAACTCTGGGTATTAGGCCAAATTCTGCATATAACTGATTAATTAATCAATTACAAACACACATAAAATATAATAATGATTATCCAGATAAGAGAAAGTCAATAAGATAAAGCTATGACAAACACAGAAACAAAAATAATCAATATATAAAATAAAGTTAAAAAGTAAATACTCACTGATTCACTTGCAGGTCCTCAATTTCCAAAAGAACTCCTTTTTCATGCAGTCTTGCTGCCGTGTATTTTAGAGAGATCTTTTTGCTTTTCTTCCCTTTCATTTCCCTAGGCTTTTTGGAGACCCTGTAAAGACCACATTATGTCACTTTCTATAAGTTACTATCTACTGTGAATCTCTGTTGGTCACTCAAGGATATGAGGTTGGAAAACAAACTTCCCAAACCCAAGCGTAAGTAACAAAGCAATTCTAAAATGGCAAATGAATGCGAGGATTTCTACTTCAGGGAACTATACTGAAGGGAATCCCACAGGAGTCACTCTTAGCCCCCTTGGCTATGAAGAAGAAAAAAAAAATACCTTAGAATGTGTAATTTTTAAAAAAGTTTAAGTCAGCATAGCAACACAGAGGAATGGGAACAAGGAAAAAGAAACAGATGTTAGCAGGCCACTGGGATAATCAAGGCAAGAAGCGGTAAGAAAAGTAAGCTAGGGAGGAACTGAGACGAACGAGAACAGGATCTGCGACTCTCGAGGGAGGGCTCTCAAGAAATGGGACAGAAAAGCTGGTAGTTGTATAAAAAGTAATAATCCCTACAGCTGGCAACTGAGTATCTATCAAAATCACAACTACATAACATTTTGAAGCTGGCAATTACATTTCTAGAAATTTATCTTAAAAAAATATGCCTACATTTGCAAAATGATATATGCACAAGAGGCTATTTGTTAACAGAATTTTTTATAATAAGTAACTGGAAACAACGTCAATGTCTGTGATGGAGAACTGACTCAGCGGTTACTTTATCTCCACAGTGGAATACCATGCAGCCGTTAAAAAGGAAATGAGAGCCTAGCTCTGTCTGCTTAGAAGGCCTGAAACAATAATGGCTCTGGCAATGAGCACATCTAGTCCCTAGATTTCGGTTTCTAAATACCATTCTTCATTAAAAGGAACAAAGGATGTTTGGAAAAATAGCTGATTCCAAGCCTGGAGAGGGGAAAATACAAACTGAACCAGAAACATCTTATGTCACAAAGTCAAGAGCTGCTCAGAGAATGACAGGGACATTTCAGAAGGATAGAGGCGCCAACTCCGTGGGCTCAGCTACGTGAATCTGATTTTTACCCCTTCACGTCAGCCCTGCCTTACTTTGGGAAGTCTTCAGGGAGGGAGAGAAAAGACACAGATGGGAAGAGTAAGCAGGCTAGGGAGAGGGGAAGCTGATGGGCTAAACACAGTGCATCGATTGACAGCTGAAAGGTACATGGGTGCTTATGGTTCTGTTCATAGATTTTTCTGGGGTTTGAAAAGTCTCAAAATGAAAAGTTGGGAGTAAATAATAAATAGCCTTCTAGCAAGCAGAACCTATGCTTAATCACTTCACCTCTATGGATTTTCAATTTCCCTCCCTGAAAAATGGGCAGACTGATGGTTTGTGGCCAGCACCAAGGAGGCTGCATCAGTTCTTCCTTGGAAGCTGAGAAAAAATCATGGTCTGGGAGCCTGTGCTCAGGAAGTACTGAGGCCAAGGAATTTAACTATTTATATTAATATTGTTTCTTAAGTGAGTTTTGAGGCACATCCTGGTTTAGGGGCCACTAAATGACCCCTTTACAAGGTTCTTTAATTTCTAGGGCTGAGAAGATACTTTGGAGCACAGGATGTTTAGAAAGAAGCATCCTTGAAACCCTCCACACATTATTTATTTACACCATACCATAACAAATGGAGGGCTTCCTGGGTGGCTCAGTGGTAAAGAACCTGCCTGCCAATGCAGGAGATGTAAGAGACTTGGGTTCGATCCTTGGGTCGGGAAAATCCCCTGGTGAAGGAAATGGCAACCCATTACGGTATCTTTGCCTGGGAAATCCCATGGAAAGAGGAACCTGGCAGGCTACAGTCCATGGGGTCACAAAAATTGGACACGACTGAAGTGACTTAGCACGCACGCACACATAATAAATGGAACTAGGAAATTACAAACGGTTAGAAGCCAAACAAAGGACTAATGCAATAAACAGATCCAGTGTGTTGTCAGTAAAAAGCGCCAATGTCACTCACTTTAGTTGCCTCTGCATCTTCCCCTGACATTGATTCATTATAAAAATACTCACTTGCCCTTGCTGGCTAAGTTATCCAGGCAGGTCTTGATATAGCTTTTATAGTAGTCCACCTGCTCTCCATAAAAGGTGGCCTTAGAGTTCAGGGCAGCGTATGTCTGCTGCAGTTTCACCAGCTCAGCCTTCCTCCTCTGTCGGTATCTCCGCTGATTCCGAATATCCTGAGACATAATTATTAAAATCACAAAAATAATGATGTCATGTGCTTCTCGAACCATTAACACTAGAATCTGGCAGTGTTTAACTCGGCCTTGCTTGACCACATGTTCATCATAGGCAGCAGTTTTATGCTCAAAAATTAACATAGAAATTCAGACCTTATCCATTTTCCCCCCATCTCTATTTTCTAGAGGCAGGGAAAATGGGTTACTTTCACAGACAGTCTCAGAATCAACTTGCAAAGCTTGTTTATACATCTTAAATATGTTGTCAGGAGAGGGAGAAAAAAATAATTTTAATATAACAAGTACCAAGCTGCGAGGTGTGTGTGGTGTGCCTTTAGTGCAACAGCAGAGGAGGCATAAATTCCTTGGCCTGCACCAGAGCGCCTTACTTGAGAAGACTCACACAAATCTAGGATGTGATAATCGATCTGAAGCGAATTTCTATTGCACAGGTATCATTAAAAAGAGCCAGAGGGATTCTTTAAGGTCAAAAGACAAACTGAGACACAGGAAACTCTAATCAGGCTGTTCCTCCTACTGATTTAGGCCATGGAATAAGCCATGGGAGGGCAGGCTGGGACCTTATGCTGGAAGGGCCAGAAGCGATTCCCGGGAGGAGAGGACCTGAATCGGCCCGTGAACTAAAGGTATGTTGCCCCTGGAACAGCTACCGTGTCCCCACAAGCCTCTGAGACAGCTTTCAACACGGCCAGGCCACTGCTGTCCCCTAAATGCCATACCCTGGCGATGTCATTGATCAGCTCCTGGTATCTGTTCTTTGGGTCTACGGTGCCGAGCTCTGTGAGCTTCTTCAAGCCTGACTGGATCTTCTCCTTCTTCTCTTGAAGACTGAGGCTGCTGTCTTCCTTTATGGTTTTGGACTTCTTCATCTTGTCCGGAGTTTTGGCGTCACGGATGGCGCGTCTCTGCATGGCCCGCTGATGCTCTGCTTCCTACAGCAAGAAAGAGGATGTCGTGGAGGGCCTCCACCCTAACCCACACCGGAGCCTATACAGCTCACACACTCTATTCTAGAAACAGAGGGTAACAAATTTATAGCCCCCGTCCCCCAGCCCAACACGAGACAAACTGCATGAAGCAGAGGCCGTTCTCCTTTCATCTAGAAGAGAAACACCTATGAAGCTAGATGTTGGCGTCTTTTTTTTTTATGTTGACCATTAAAAAAATCCTTATTGAACCTGTCACAATATGGTTTCAGTTTTTTGGCTGTGAGGCGTGCAGGATCTTAGCTCCCTGACCAGGGACTGAACCTATACCCTCTGTATTGGAAGGCGAAGTCTTAACGACTGGGCTGTCAGGGAAGTCCCAAGATGCTGGCTTCTTTCCTGGACTCCGAAGTTTAATCAGGAGATTGAACTCTACTGCATGCAAAATCCCTTACTCTTTCCCTATCGCATGTGGGATATGGAAACCATTTACTTTTACTTGAAACCTGGCGTGATGAATGTGACAGTCACACCAATGCAATGCCAGTGGGGGTTAATGTTTTATTCCCCCACCTCGTCACAGCTGGATCACCTTCAAGCCTGCCCTCTGCTTTCAAACGTGCTGCAAACGCCAGCGAAGAGACCCTTCTTGTATCTGGTATTTCTCCTGGTCACCAACCAACGTCTGTCTGTTGTGTTCCCACCCAACAAACGATCCACACCCGCCTTCCCCTTCTTTCAGCACTGTCCTCAAAGTCTGGCTATCATCACCAGTTCTCGTTACCATTCCTCTCACCCCAAATCCAGTGCCTTCTCTTAGCTGTTGCCTTGCTCATCTTCTCTGCACACCTTCCTTGTCCTAGCAAGGGCTGGTGCCTCCAAAGGACCCAGGGTCCTTTCTTTATGACTGTTCTCTCTCAAAACCTCAATGATCACCTCTATGCTGATAGATCCTAGCATGTGGCTAAGGTTCTGGGACCCTATTTTGAATTGTTTATACTATGGATGTTTATACTCAGAAAGGTTGTGATTTTTCCCAACCTGGAGCAATTCCTTTCCCAATATTCCCTTTTCTTCTAATATCAAAACTACTGCTTATCATGTGATATAAAGAGCATGAACTGGAGTCAAGACAGAACCACATCCAAGTTTGGTTCTGCTACTGTAAGCAAATGATCGTGGGCAAGTTATTTAACCTCAAGGGGGTCTCAGTTTTGTCATCTGTGAATGAGGAACCTTGGTTCAAGCCCCACACCTTCCTGATGCTTTGCTCCTCACTGGCCCCTTTCTTAATTTTTATTATTTTTAGGGTCAAGACCATGGTGAATTTTCAGTGGTTTTCTAATTGTTTCAGTTTATATGTCACATATATCAAAATGTATCATGAGTTCACAGAACTCAGGAGCCATATTCTACTCTTCTCTCCTAACTACCAAGGCATTTAGCAGAATTCTAACTATAGGACTTCCCTGGCGGTCCAGTGGTTAAGAATCCACCTGCCAATGCAGAAGACATGAGTTCCATCCCTGGTCTGGGAAGATCCCACATGCTTCGGGGCGACTAAGCCCATGCTCCAGAACTACGGAAGCCCTCATGCCCCACCGCCTGTGCTCTGCAACAAGAGAAGCCACTGCAGTCAGAAGCCCATGCTCACGGCAAACAGAGAAAGCCCTCATATAGCAACAAAGACCCAGCACAGCCAAAAAATAAAACAATAAAATTTTTTAAAATTTTAGAAATACAATATTCAATAAATTTCTGGGCAGACTCACTGATTCTGTTTCAGGTTAAATTAAAGCACACAAACAGACTGTGTGCAAGTGCCAGTGAGCTCTGTGCCCTAGAAACATCTACCTCTGGATTTAGGGACCAACAGCTTTCTCAGGAAGCCCC
The DNA here is from genome assembly GCF_029378745.1 of Bos indicus. NCBI lineage: Eukaryota > Metazoa > Chordata > Mammalia > Artiodactyla > Bovidae > Bos > Bos indicus. The sequence goes on from NC_091780.1 coordinate 22,403,804, forward strand.
GAATGCTGCCATCTGCAGACACATGCAGGCCCACCTCCCAGTGACCGCCTCTCGCCATCTGTGTCACCCCTGTCACATGCCCCCCACAGGAGCACCTGTCCATCTAATTACGGTACACGATAACCCCCAAACTTTACCTGTTCACTGGTGGCTGGTGTTTCTAGGATTTCAGTCAAGGTCTCTCCCGGCTGGAACCGGATGACATCCACAATTAAGCGTTTTGTGCTGAAAGGAGATTCAGGAGACATCTGAACATTAGCACCTGTCCTGCTTCCTCTTGAAGGGACCTCAGCAGGAGCAGAACAAACACCACCTCCCAGAGTCCCACTGGGCAGCCCTAACACAGGTACTCGAAGCCCCAGGATCACTCCTGCAGCTATGACAGAGTGGGCACTAAGGTCAGGATCTCAGAGATGCAAATTCATTTCAGCATCTCATTAGCAAATAAGGCAGGTAAGTTCTGTGCCAACTATACTACAGGAGATGACCAGAATTGTATTGGGCTTAAATGGCCAAGGTCATTTTAGGTATGAACAAGTGGACTCATTCAGCAAGACCAAGGGACAGGCGTGATTACTGGGTTACAGTCACTCCACTCCTCCTCCTTTCAATCCTCACTTCAGTAAGATGGTCCGAGCATCCATTTCTGCATTCTCATCTCCAGGCACATCGAACTTATTGGTCAGTGTGAGAGACACTTCCGTCTTAGCCAGTGCCTCCTTATTTGGGTCATTTAAATTGCCAGCACCTTCTCCTAAAGTTTTGGAAGGGTAGGAAAAATAAATCAATATAATAAAGAGAAAAGACATTGGAGAATAGATGATAATTCAAATAAAAGAAAATGCAAGTTTAAGAAGACAGTTGAACCAGCCAATATGTACCTTGTGGCAAGGATACCCTTTAGTGAGAAAAAAAATATTATGCCAAATGATTAAGACAAAGGATCCCTAATAAAATAATAAATGTTTGACAAATCAACATTGTAATATTTCTCTCTCAAAATATCCTGTTCATTTCCTTTATAGGACTTATCATTTCTAGTTACATGATTATACGTATTGTTCCTGCTGTTCAGTTGCTAAGTTGTGTCTGACTTGTTGTGACTCCACAGACTGCAGCAGGCCAGGCCTCCCTGTCCCTCACCATCTCCCAGAGTTTGTCCAAGTTCATGTCCAATGAATTGGTGATGCCACCCAACCATCTCATCCTCAGATATGTATTATATCTGAGCATTTATAATATGCATTATATTTGAGTCCATTATCCACTGGACTTCAGTTCCTAACAGATGGGGATGGCACCTCATTTCTTCCCTGATGTGTAATTGGAGCACGAACAGCGTGGAGACAGATGAGGAGACAATCACAGCACTCCTGCCACGCTCCCCATCTCCAGCTTCCAGGCAGTTACGTCGGAACCTTACCTATCAGGGACTCGATGGTGGGCACCTCGCCGAGGTCGTCCAGCAGCTCGTGGATCGGATCATTGTGCTCCGGGGCAATGGCATCCTGGTGGTCTAACAGGAGCTGCAGCCACATATCCAAGGGTCAATTCCATTCACACACTCAACCCACCATCCCCCAGCCCCACCCACACCACCTAACAGCACAAAAGAGGTTAGATAACAAAACTCCTGTGTTTTCAAGAACTGACAAGTTAATCCTCAACAGACTGACCCAAATAAACAACATGACACATAGAGCAACATGCTGGCCTGTGATGTATGAAGAAGAAATACTGGTACTCTCTCAGTCAGTCAGTCAGTTCAGTCACTCAGTCGTGTTCGACTCTTTGCGACCCTATGAATCGCAGCACGCCAGGCCTCCCTGTCCATCACCAACTCCCGGAGTTCACTCAGACTCACGTCCATCGAGTCAGTGATGCCATCCAGCCATCTCATCCTCTGTCGTCCCCTTCTCCTCCTGCCCCCAATCCCTCCCAGCATCAGAGTCTTTTCCAATGAGTCAACTCTTTGCATGAGGTGGCCAAAGTACTGGAGTTTCAGCTTTAGCATCATTCCTTCCAAAGAAATCCCAGGGCTGATCTCCTTCAGAACGGACTGGTTGGATCTCCTTGCAGTCCAAGGGACTCTCAAGAGTCTTCTCCAACACCACACTTCAAAAGCATCAATTCTTCGGCACTCAGCCTTCTTCATAGACCAACTCTCACATCCATACATGACCACAGGAAAAACCATAGCCTTGACTAGACGGACCTTTGTTGGCAAAGTAATGTCTCTGCTTTTGAATATGCCATCTAGGTTGGTCATAACTTTCCTTCCAAGGAGTAAGTGTCTTTTAATTTCATGGCTGCAGTCACCATCTGCAGTGATTTTGGAGCCCCCAAAAATAAAGTCTAACACTGTTTCCACTGTTTCCCATCTCAGTACCAGCTATAAAGGATTTAAATGCACCATACAGAAGAAAACTAGCTTCACTGGTGGCTCAGACGGTAAAGCATTTGCCTGCAATGCAGGAGACCCGGGTTCGATCCCTGGGTTGGGAAGATCCCCTGGAGAAGGAAATGGCAATCCACTCCAGTACTGTTGCCTGGAAAATCCCATGGACAAAGGAGCCTGGTAGGCTAAAGTCCATGGGGTCGCAAAGAGTCAGACATGACTGAGCGACTTTACTACAGAAGAAAGAACAAGGAAGCTCACAGACTTCAATACTCAAGTTATCAATGTACTCTACAACCAGTTCAAATGACTCATACTCATGCTTTCGCGTAAAGCTTCTGGTATATAATATCTTTTAATTCAGAGAAAAGTGCATCAGATCAACATTATTATTAATTCAGGGCCATTCGCCAAATCCTACATGGTGATGTCGTCAAAAATGACAATCACTGAAATTTCATTTTACTTCCTCATTTCATGTTCTATATGCCCCCAAAGGGGAAAAAGAATGAATTGTAAAAACAGTATTTTATCCAGTCACTATATCAGGGGTCACAACAGAAATTCTGAAGCCCACCCACGGGGCTTCTGATTCAGCTGGCCTGAGGTGGGGTTCCGGAAATTTCGTTTTTAAAAGCCAGCCCAGATGATATTGACACAGGTGGCCTGGGGATCACTTGGAGAAAGTTAAGAAAAATAAGCAAAGGAAGATAAGAAACAAGGCAGATGTAATGTCAGTAAGATCTAAGGATGGGGAGGTATCTGGCGTCCAGAGACAGTGGGCAGCAGCCAGAGAAGGCAATTAAGACAGAGCAATGGAATTACGTCACTGAAGAATACTTACCGTGTGGGTGTTGATGATCTCGCCGATGGAGATGTAGATCACTGGTTTGGTGAGGGTCACTAAATCGGAGTATTCATCCACATTAAACTTATCCTGAAGCTCTGGGACATCACAAGCAGTTTGGAAAAACCGTCTGAAAATAAACATAGGAGCCGGGCCCCGACAAGTGCCACGCGTTTAAGAAGCTGATGAAGGAAGGACACCCCACAAACCCTTAGAACGGTGAGTTCAAACAGAAGCCAGGCAAGACGGTTGACTCGAGAGAAACCACAGCATGTCCATTGTGCCTGACAGCCCTGGGACGTTGGTGCTCTTTCCACTTTATTCTAGTTCTGCCCACAAGAACCGCTCAACCGTAATTTAAGACGGTTCTCAAACACCAGTTGTTGTTAGTGGACCCAACTCTCGAAGACAACGCCCTGAACTCACGACTCAGTGATTAACTTACAAATACTAAAAGTGCTCTCCAATTCTTCTCTGACTGCAAAGTAACACATGCCTATGTAGACATTATGTTTATGTTAAGTATTGTCTATTTCATAGGAACACATTTTACTTTTTAAAAATATTTTTTAAATATTATTTTTCATTTCTATTTTGGCTCTGTTGGGTCTTTGCTGCTGCTCACAGGCTTTCTCTCAGTGCGGGACATGTGCTTAGTTGCTCCACGGCATGTGAAATCTTTCCAGACCAGGGATCCAACCCATGTCCCCTGCACTGGCGGGCGGATTCTCAATCACTGGACCACCAGGGAAGTCCAGAACACATTTTAATAGCTCGCATATGTTCCTCATCATCATCTGGAGCTCTGAGCGCATCAGGCACGTATCCTACGGTACTGTGGTCCAGGGAATTCTGGGTGTGGTATTTCATCTCGTTTTTACCCTTAAGAGTTAGAAACACGCCCACAGAGTCTTTTATGTACCTCATCCCTTTCTCCTTACCTGAATTTCTGGTAGGACTGGGAGAGGTATTCATTAATAATGCTCAAATGAGCGTTATCTCCCAGGAACATCTTATTGGAAGCTGCGTGCTGGAGCATCTTGGCAATGGACCCGAGATTGCGACGTTGGTCTGTGGTGAGCTGGCCTCCTGCCGACAGGTCAATGATGTCAAAGGCATCAGGAGCAACAATGGCTGGATTCATGTATCGGTAGTAAAGCAAGTTGCCAATAATCTGGGAACAAAGGAAAAAGAAATGGGTGTTAAAAGCCACTTCAACAAGTAAGCCACAAATGACTTTGCTAACAAAACCAGAATATGTGGCCTTGTGGGGGGAGGGGGGGGGACACACTCTACACACACACACACACACACACCCCTTTTCTCAAGGCCTGAAACTAAAATGACCAAATCCCTCAACTGGATGCAGAAAAAAAAAAGAAAATGAGAACAGAATTGAAAATCACTACAATGAAAGAACAGATTCTGAAGGTAAAAATGGTAGACATGAAGTCTGTTATCGAGCATTTTAGGGCATTCTTTGTCCACATATCACGGCAGCAGATAAAGCCGTGTCAGCCACATGTACTTTTCATTACCATGGAGGTGGGCACTCATTCTAAGAAGCTAAAACAAATCCTTGAACATGACCTAGCGTCATCTGTCCAACCCCCACCATCCTCATGCTGCAGACATCAAGGCAGACAAGTTAATGTCTCTGAAATCAAAGCCACTCAACACATATCTCTTCTACAGAAGAATTCAAAGACAGTCAAAGCATTTCCCCTGGAGTTGCATTCAGAAAAAAAGAAAATGAATTCACCTGAACAGAAAGTCTAGAATCGAGGCCTCACTGTAGGAAAGCAGAGAGCTAGGAGAGAAGAAAAAAGCGTTCAGATTAAGGAAAAAAAAAAAAGAGGGAGCACAGCTGAGTAAGAAAGAGTCATCAGCAACAGCCTTAGCGCAAACTGTGCTTGCTACCATTCATCTGGCCACCAGCAGAGGGAGCAAGTCTTCAGCAAAAAGACAGGACTCAAAGAAATGCTATCTCAAGACAGAAAAATCCATCTTCTCCACTTGGTTGATAGCCATGTGCCATTCAAACAACATAGGAACTATACAGGAACTAAAAGAGGTATCACTTACTGTTTACAATCACTTTCAAAACCTCAGGCTCAATGGCAAGCTACTAACAAAATCTATGCTAAGGTCCTTATTACTAAAGGTCTAAGGAGGGGAACAGCTACCCACTCCAGTATTCTGGCCTAGAGAATTCCATGGACTGTATAGTTCATGGGGTCGCAAAGAGCTGGACACGACTGAGAGACTTTCACCTTTACTTTTCATTTTCAAGGTCAGGCTTAGTCCTGGAGAAGGAAATGGCAACCCGCTCCAGTATTCTCACCTGGAGAATCCCATGGACAGAGACCAGCAGGCCAGTCCATGGGTTCTCACAGGGGCAGTCACAACTAAGCGACTAAAACAAACAAAGTGAAGGTCGAAGGCCAGGCTTGGTCTGGGCACTTTTCCCTCCAAGGGCTATTATCGGAAGGGAAAGAACGTGCCAGCTTTTGGTCTTACCTTCAACAGCTCATCCTCACCAGCATCAGGGAACTTCTCGTGTAAGGAGTCCTTCAGCACTTTGGCAATGAAGCGCATCCCGTAGCTGTAGGGTAGACAAAACTTGGTGAGAAGGACTGGGAGCTGGAGGCCACTAGTGCTGGGCTCTAAGGGGGCCACAGCGGGCGACACTCACGGGATTTTGTCCACAGAGCTGATGATGGCTGCCAGGAACTTGTCAGTCACAGCCCGCATGTTCCGGATGGAATTGTCTAGCCGAGTCCTGACTTCCTCATGAGAGAGGGCCTGTTCTGGGGTCACGTCATAGGGCAGTTTGCTGGGAAAGCAAAAATTACCCCCAAGTATGTTAGACCATAACTTCATGGCAAATAGAAGGGGAAAAAGTAGAAGCAGTGACAGATTTTCCTTTCTTGGACAAAGGTCCATCTAGTCAACACTATGGTTCTTCCAGTAGTCATGTACAGATGTGAGAGTTGGACCACAAAGAAGGCTGAGTGCCAAAAAACTGATGCTTTCTAACTGTGGTGTTGAAGACTCTTGAGAGTCCCTTGGACAGCAAGGAGATCCAACCAGTCCATCCTAAAGGAAATCAACCCTGAATATACATTAGAAGGACTAATGCTGCGGCTCCAATACTTCAGCCATCTGATGCAAAGAGCCAACTCATGAAAAGACCCTGATGCTGGGAAAGATTGAGGGGAAGAGAAGAAGGGGGCAACAGAGGATGAGAGTTGGATGGCATCACCGACTCAATGGACACGAGTCTGAGCAAGCTCCGGGAGATAGCAGAGGACAGGTGTGCTGCAGTCCACGGGGTTGCAGAGTCAGACATGACTTAGCAAATGAACAACAGCAGCATGCTAGACCAACAGCCTGAGGCGAGGCTGTGTCTTTCATAAGCAGAATGACCCAGAGAGACCAGGTAACTTTGTTATGCTCACAGAGCTGGTCAACGGTGGGGCCGGAACTGGGGCTCAGGTTTTCAGCTGTGACTTTGGAGCCTAGATCTATGTGCCAGGCACTGCGATAGGCATTTGGGATCAAAGTGCTAGAGACATGATAGCTTCCCGAGTTCCTCACCATTTGTACGTGTGGGAGAGACACACACGTAAGTATCTGTAAACACATCGTGCAACAATAAGAAGCTGACCGGAAGTCTTACAATGCTACAGAGAAGAGGCTTCTACTCAGATTGGAGGAATCGAGAAGACGTCCATAAGGAAGGAACATATGAACTCAGAAAAATGGGAGAAAAAAAAAGTCTTCTAGGAAAGAAGATCAAAAGGAGGTATGAGGAGGAGAGATGAGAACATTAAAATAAATAGAGGCCAGGTCATGGAAGGCCCTGTGTGTATTGCTAAGTCTGGACTTTCCCAGAAGCCAGGGAGAGCCATTTAAGGGACAGGAGATCTGAATTTTGAAGATTACCCCCCGAGAACCTCATGTATGATCTAACCCTGCTGCTGCTACTGCTGCTGCTAAGTCGCTTCAGTCGTGTCCGACTCTGTGCGACCCCATAGACAGCAGCCCACCAGGCTCCCCTGTCCCTGGGATTCTCCAGGCAAGAACACTGGAGTAGGTTGCCATTTCCTTCTCCAATGCATGAGAGTGAAAAATGAAAGTGAAGTCGCTCAGTTGTGTCTGATTCTTAGCAACCCCATGGACTGTAGCCCACCAGGCTCCTCCATCCATGGGATTCTCCAGGCAAGAGTACTGGAGTGGGGTGCCATTGCCTTCTCCGATGATCTAACCCTACTCTACACCAAATGAGAGACCCACTGCAGATCACGCTGCTCACATCTCTAGCCCTCACCCAAGCTAGATAAAATCAGAAACATTTTGGCTCTCTGAGCTGTATTCCCCAGCATTTCCCATATTCTGGTGACAAATTCCTGCTCTGGATGTATTAACGTAGGTGTTAAACTATGGCCCAGGCACAGAAGTCTCCTGGATTATGGTAATTTAGTTGGCCTAACTTGCAGTGTTCCAGGGCAGCTCATCATTTGCCCACAGCATCTCCTGTTCCCTCTCACAGAACATAGATATCTCACTCAGATCCAGGTGTCTCTTCCCACCTAACCCCATTTCTGCGATGCCTGTGTCCTTCCAGTCCTAGGCTCTCTGAGCTCCTTTCATCTGCCAACATTTGCACAGGAAGACTCTGCACTCGGCAGGGCCCATCACATCCTCCAGCCTCTGCCACGTGACGCTCACCCACTCAGAGAGGCTCTCATCAACCACTCTAAGTTAGCTCCCACTTGTATGCTTCATCACAGCTCCCTACAAAACTACAAAACTTCACAAAACTCCTCTCAGCTTGCAACTTCATTTCTATGTACCTGTCTCATCTCTCCAAACTATGAACAGAGGGCAGGGAGTGTGTTGGTTTCAGTCATTATTGTATGTCTCATCTGTTATTGTATTTTTTTGTTTGTTTGTTTAATGTAGACCATTTTTTTAAGTCTTCATTGAATTTGTTTCAATATTGCTTCTGTTTTATGTTTTGTTCTGGCTGAGAGGCATGTGGAATCTCAGCTCCCCAACAAGAGATTACCCACACTCCACCCCACTTAGAAAGTGAAGTCTTAACCACTGAACCGCCACGGAAGTCCCCAATATCGTATTGCTATATGTGCATTTAACCCACTGTCTGGCACTTAGGAAGTACTCTATAAATATTTGCTAAATAAGTGAAGAAATTACCAACTTACCAACTCAACTACTTAAAGAAGAGGTTTCTATGGAAAAACTATTTGAACAATTACTAACTTTCAAATCAAAAAAATATTAACTGCTTAAAAAGAGAGAGAAAATACTAAGAGCATGAAAGAAACAGGGGCTGTGTGATCATACCTCGCCTCTCCTGTCTGGGACTCCATCTGGTTAACCCAAGACTTGTAAATATCCACGGGGTCAGTTTTGATGTTGAGGGTCTTGTCATCCATGATCTCCTTCACCACTGGAGCCAAGATCTGTCTGAGCGCGTTCTGGCCCCGGGCGCCACGGTTGAAACTCACAACCATCTTAATAACTGTTGGATTTCCTGTCACAATCTCTTGAATCTGATCTACTTTCGACCTGTAAAACACAAGAAACAAGTTCAATTCAAACTAATCACGAATCTACCAACTTTCAGATCCTTCCTACTTAAAGACTCCATCTCCTTAAAAACAGAAGTAGCTGGAAAGAGGTGGGTACATGCTTTCTCTAGAAACTTTCCCGATTCTCATCTGAATACAGAACCTGCCTGCTGCTGCAAACTCTTATCATGGGAACATGATCGGGTCTCTTATTAGCTAAAGATGGGAAAGTTTTCTGTTTGGATCAGTTTTTTAACAATTCTATCTTAATACAGAATGTTTCTAAAATTACTGGCAAATAAAATGTCTTATTCTATCATCTCCCCAGAAACAGCAACACTTTATATTAGTGTTTATATCAGTTCATTAGCATATTAGTTTTATCTTGTGTATACATGATTAGTTTATATTGGGTGTAGTACACATAGCATGAAAAAGTGAAAGTGAAACTGTTAATGGCTCAGTCATGTCTAACTCTTGTGATCCCACGGTCTGTAGCCCAACAGGCTTCTCTGTCCATGGGATTTTCCAGGTAAGAATACTGGAGTGGGTTGCCATTCCTTTCTCCAGAGGATCTTCACGACCCAGGGATCAAACCCAGGTCTCCCACATTGCAGGCAGAATCTTTACCATCTGAGCCCCCAGGGAAGACCAATTAATTACATGTATACCACATATATATACACATATATGTGGTATACATGTAATTAATCAGTACTTTTAGTATAATTAGCTTGCATTAGTGTATAACATATATTGCTGTTGTGGTTTAATCCCTAAGTCGTGTCCGAGTCTTTGCAACCCTATCGATTGCAGCCCATCAGGCTCCTCCGTCCATGGGATTTCCCAGGCAAGAATACTGGAGCGGACTGCCGTTTCCTTCTGCAGTTCTATCCTTGGATCAGAAAGACCCAAGGATAGAACCCACATCTCCTGCGTTGGGAGGTGGTTCTTTATAGCTGAGCCACCAGGGAAGTTCTATACTATATATTATTATGTTATATAAAAAACAGATGCTTCTTTAAAGTATTTCACACATATCACAGTGTGGAGAAAAGGCACAGACAGGCCTCAATCTCTAACTGGTAGCATCTGGCCTGAATCTCTAACTGGTAGCATCTGTGATGGAGTGGAGGGGTTCCCAGCCCTGCAGAAATCTGTCCCTACTTGATCTCCTCCTGCAGGGCTGTCTTGAAGAGCCGCAGGAGCAGGTACTCCTCACGCTGATTGGAGGCATAGTTGTAGAGAGTGAAGATCACAGAGTCCATGAACTTGGTGGACTTGTTCTGGGGCATCTGAAAGATCAGCTTCGCCAGGTAGGTGGGGTTGGTCTGAAATATAAACCAAGGGATAAGTGATTTCCATGTAACGTGAAGGCTGGCACAAATATTCAAGACTTTTCAGCTTGAAGGATCAGGATGTCCCTGAATAATAAAAGAAAAATAAGACAAGCCCTTTGCTCACCCCTCAGTGGAAATCAGAAAGACTTCCACAGAGATCCATGCATAAGGTTTTCTTGAGAAAAAAGTTAACTAAATTTTACAGTACTGATTCCAGGAGCCACTCACCTGCAGTAAATAAAATAAGTGTTGATACGCTTCCAATTTCTCTCTCTTCTCCTTGCTCAAAGCCTTCAGACCTCCCTTCTGTTTATTTAGCATCATCATATCAGACAACTGTTCCTTATTTTTTTTGGTAAGTTTTTTACTGTGGGAAACCACATCCTGTAAACAAACAAATATATACATAAATCAAAACGCTTTCAAAGATGCAACTCTGGGCATTACGGACAGGTTTTTAGCACCTAAAAACTTTCATGAAGGTCTACTGCACTGGCAGATCCCATTACATATCTTAGAATCACTTCCATCTGCTGTTGCTGTTTTAGTCACTCAGTCGTGTTTGACTCTTTGTGACCCCATGGACTGCAGCCCACCAGGCTCCTCTGTCCATGGGATTCTCCAGGCAAGAATACTGGACTGGGTTGACACGCCCTCCTCCAGGGGATCTTCCCAACCCAGGAATCGAACTCCCATCTCCTGCTTGGCAGGCTGATTCTTTACCACTAAGACACCTGGTAAGCCCTTGGAATCACTACATTGAATCCTATTTTCAGTATCAATCAAATCTATTCCTACTCAAATCTACTTATAAAGAACCTAATCCTAAAAATGTCCATTGATTCAGGAAACCAGCTTCTAGGAGTCTACCTTACAAAGTCTTATATACAATAAAAGCTACAAACACTGAAACATTAACTGCAGTATTATTCTGTAATAAAAAAGTTGAAAATGCCAAACAGTCTGGAAAAAGATGTGACTCAGACTACTTCCTGATCAACTATTACACTGCCATTAAAAATATTTGTGATGATATCATATAAAATGTATCTTATCCTCTATATTAAATAAAAATGTAGGATACAAAATGATTGTTAGAGCAGTAGAATTATGGGATGATTTTTATCTATGCTTTTCTATTTTTAAAAAATACTTATTTGGCTGCCCAGGTCTTAGCTGTGGCAAGCAGACTTGTAGTTGTGCCACGTGGGATCTACTTCCCTGACCCGGGATGGAATCCCGGCTCACTGCACTGCAAGCACAGTCTTAGCCACTGGATGGATAAGACTTCTCTGTGTAAAGCTATATGATCAAATAATTTCATTTCTTATATAACATAAAAGAAAACGTACAGCATTCACTGAGAAGAAAGCCAGCCCTGTAAGGCATAAAGGGGGGGAGGCAGACGTGTCAAGCAGGACAGTGCTCCAAGGCCCTGGCTGGCACTGGACCATACCTGCAGTGTAATTTTATTTTTCACCAGCAGTCCGATTTTGATATCCATGAGATTGAGGTCATTCTCCAGCTGCTGGTTAGAACGGATAAGGGTAATAACCTCTTCCCGCATCTTCATAAGATCGAGCTCCTCCTGAAAATCCTGGTCACTTTGGTCGAGCAGGTGGACGAATTTCCGGACCACAATCATAGGCGGATCCTCGGCGTTGACTGACAGAGAGAAAGCATGTGTCAGATGAGGAATGGCATTCAGAAGAAGTTCTGTGTCTTGGAAAGCATCAGCATTGTCTTATATTTTAAAAAGAAAACAAAAGCAGCTCTATTCACACGTAAGACATTCGTTTATTTTTGAGATGTGCAGAGACAACCACCAAGTGCAATCTTCCTGGTCATGCTATTGCTGTGTTGTTATGTGGAAGGCAGATACGGCAAGCAGCAAGACACCAAGCCCTGGGTTAGCAAAGGAGCTTCAGTCACAAGCAGCACCCTGCCCCCCAAGCCTTGCCTGCAGGACAAGAAAAGAGATCCGTGGAGAATACCCAGAACCCGATGGCTCTCAGCCACTGCCTCAACTCTTCTCTGCTGAGCCACAGTTACTCACTGAGAGTCTTGTAGTCATCACGAGCTTTGTTTGCCCGGATAAAAGCCTGGATTTTGATAATGTCATTTATCTAAGGGACACAAAAGAAGATATTTCTCAATTCATCTGTCCACTGCAAACACAGCAAAATCGATTCTATGGGTGCTTCTCTCCCAGGGGTACTCACATGATCTCGGAAATACTGCAGGCGTTCTCTATAGCGCTTTCTAGCTTGGTGCATCCTTGCCAGAGACTGGATCTGTGGAGAAGGAGAGGGGGTCCCAGAAATGAGAAGAGCCCTTCATCTCCACACATGTCACGCTCGCGTGCCATGCTGACGAGAAACCCCGCCCGGGATACGTACCTTTATAACTTCATCTTTGTGGGAGCGCAGGTAAGCCAAGCGGTCTTGGTATGCCTTCTTCTGCTTGTATCCTCTCCACTGAGACTGAAATCCAAATGTTACAGAATATGCATCATTTCCCAAGGGTCATAGGAAGTTAAAAAAATCTCCCCCAAGACCAATTCGTGATACAGCTTTAAAAAGGACCACGCCCACCTGTGATAGGGGAAGGAGAGACTGGGCTGCACCTCCATCAGGAGAGCACCTGGCCAACTTCCACCTGTTGGAGGTGAGCACAGCGCTGGGCACTTTTCAAAGGGCATCCACACAGATGCTGACACTGGCTCCTCACAACCAATTGGTGAGGAAGGTAAGATAAACATTAGCATCCGCATTTACAGAGGAGGACACAAACTCAGAGAAGAGGCTCGCCACCACCTGACAGTGCTGGAGTCGTAACTCCTAACCCAGAATTCTTTCCGAGCTTCCCTATCACTGAAGCAAAATCAGAGTTGCTTCTCTCCATATTCAAATCTCACGTAAAGGAATAGTCTTAGGAGACGGTGAGGTGCCGAGAAGAACTGCCACTGAGCTGGACAAATGCCACTGAATACCATTAAGCACACGCTGATTATGTGGCAGTAGAGAAAGGGATGGTCAGAAGCCAAAATCCCACTCAGACAGTCGATCATAGACACTGACTGTTCATCACACCCAGACACTCGACTGTAGGCTCTGACTGTGCATCACACCCAGACACTTGACTGTAGATTCTGACTGTCCATCACACCCAGACACTTGACTATAGGCTCTGACTATTCATCACACCCAGACACTTGACTGTAGGTGCTGACTATTCATCACACTCAGACACTCGACTGTAGGTGCTGGCTGTTCATTACACCCAGACACTCGACTACAGGTGATGACTGTTCATCACACTCAGACACTCGACTGTAGGTACTGTTCCCACTCAGACACTCAACTGCAGGTGCTGACTGTTCATCATACACTCAGACACTCGACTGTAGGTGCTGACTGTTCATCAGTCTTGCTCTGGAAGCCCCCTTGCTGTCTGCACATAGAAGGCTCTGAAATACCTGAATGCAGGTGATGGCCGGGATCTGTTTCTTCAGGAAATTCATCCTGGATCGGAACTCCTGTCGGACTAAGTACCCCCGGCAGCAAGCCTGAAGCTTGGTGATCAAGCCTTCGTTGGCCAGCCAAAGCTGTTCCCGGTTATACGCAGCCGTTACCCCAGAGATGGAACTCTGAAAACACATCAGTCATGTGAGAAGACATACACATACAGAGTTTTAACATGGTGTCATCTGCAGTGCACACACTAACGCTCACAGCTTGCCAAGGCTATAGTTGCAGTGCACAGGCTTAGTGACCTCATGGCACGTGGGATCTTCCTGGACCAGGGATCAAAACCATGCCTCCTGCATTGGCAAGTGGGTTCTTTACCACTGAGCCACCAGGGAAGTCCCTATACTAGACCTTTAGCCAAGAAACAGGAATGAAGACTTCAGGTCTATTTTTCAAGGCCAAGTTGCCCTCACATCCCCTGGTAAAGAGTAAAAAATGTGACCTTCTTTGACCTCATATCATTTCCTTTACTCACTCACCTACCTAATGCTGACCATCCCAGGAAATGTGCTTGCTGATCTGGGGTCATACTGACAAGAAGACAGAGAGACAGGTGCCACCAAGGCCTGGAGCACCTGGAACGCCACAGAGGAGGGCCCTGTGGGGGAGTGGACAGACTACAGACGGTCTGGAGAAGCAGCCTAGTATGTTTGGACTGTTACTACCAGCTCCGGAGAACCAGCAAACCTTCAAAGAGGAATAAAACCATCAGATGTGTTTTTAGAAAAGCAGCATGGTTAGTTGAGTAGCTGATAGATTAGCGTGAGCGGGTGAATTAGAATCCTGGTGGCATATGATCCAAGTGACAGCAGCCCTGGATCACGCTGGGTGAGGGCAGGAGTGCTGAGAATGGTTACTGAGAACACCTGCAAACCCACCTGATAGCCATAGTCCCTTCTTATCTTTGATGTCAGAGCTATTTCCCCCGCCTCCGGGCCACAATGTGTACAGTTAAAAGACTACATGAGGACCTCCCTGGTAGTCCCATGGTTAGGATTCTGTGCTTCCACTGCAGGGGGATGGGTTTGGTCCCTGGTCAGGGAATTAAGATCCCACATGACATGCAGTGCAGCCAAAAAAAAAAAAAACCCAAATAAACAGAAACAAAAAGACTATATGACCTAGGGACAGTCCATGGGATGCAAGCAGAGCAGCTTGGTAAGATCTTTGGGAAGGAAAGCTCTTTAAGAGAGACAGACAGCTGGCAACAGGCCTGTCTGCTCTCCTCCCCGTCTTCCTACTGCCTGCCTGCCTTCCTTCTGGAGGACAAGGTGACCTTGAGAATGGCAGAGCAGGAAGACAGAGGACCTTGGGACAGACCTGACTGTGGAGCCACCACACCTTCCCTGGATGCTCAACTCCAGAATTACTTTATGTGAGGGAAAAAAAAATACACCCTTATGTACTATTCCAGCCCTGATGTTCCTGTCAAACTGTGCTGAGGTGTCTGCTGGACTTCTAGACTGCAGACGCAAAGGCACACCTGGTGGTGAGGAGGTGGCAGGCAGCGAGTCTGAAGGACCAAGACTGAGCTTTGCAAGCACACAGGCAAAAGTTGGGGCTACCGGCTTGAATGAGATGACTGAGGAAGACTATAGAGGAAAAGAAGGGGGCTGATGGAACCCAAATATAACACAAGTGGAGTCAGAGGAAACGAAAGGAGAGGGAGGTTAAGAAGGGACACTCGGAAGTAGAACCAGAAGAGAAGAGCACTGGAGAAGCCGAAAGAGTCGAGGGTTTAAAGAAGTGAACACACTGAGAGGCCACCTATGATGAGAGCACAGCTCCTCGCTGAACTTGGCAATTAAAAGGCCACTGATGCATTCTAAAGCAGGAGGTTTACTAAAGTAAGAGCTGGATAGCCATGAGCTAAGACGTGAATGGTAATGGAAAATGAATTCATGAAGGACGGACAAACTTAAAGGCATTTAGTAAGAACAGAGTATGAACCTACAGGCAAGACTGAATCAGGAGAGCTCTAGAGGATTAAAATTTTTGTCTTTTTTTTTTTTTTCAAAGACAAGGGAGACATGATTATGTCTGTAGGTGGTATTTAAAACTATATCCTTGAACCAGCAGCACCAGTATCACCTGGGAGCTGGTCAGAAATGTAGAATTTCAGGCCTCATGTCAGACCCACAGAGTCAGTCTTCACGTCACTAGGATCCCCAGGTGATTCACACACACATGTGAAGTTCTGGAGAGCACTGATCTATGTTACATACAAGAGGTGACTCTTGAGATGGGTGTGCCTGGACAGCCAGAATTTTGACAGATGTAGATGGCAGGGGAGGGACATCTCACAGCAGGGACTTTGTTTTGTTTATGATTATACCTCTAATGCGCAGAAGAATATCTGGTACATGTAGGAAGATAGGAGGTGTTCAGAAAGTGTCAAATGAATGAAGAAATTCTAAAAAGAATGAACAGCATCAGCAAAGACATAGGGAATGGTAAAGATGTGCTTTGAAAGCTGCGATAAAAAAATGCTAACTTTATGTGAAAGTGCAGGCTATATTCTAATAAGTAAAGTTTGGAGTTTGTAGGACAGTCAGAAAAGAGATTAAATATGTAAATTGGGAAAGATTAAGAGTAGTTGTATTTAATGAGGTGTCAGAACAACTTTTCATTTTTCTTTTTTGCTGGACTATCCAAGTTTTCTTAAAAAACAAAAAAAAAGCACACAATTTATCTGTATAATCCAGATATTCTACTAATTTAGATCTGAAGGACTTGTACTAGAAAAAAATTATTCCAAATTAGTTATATAGCCTTAATTTTATTTTTTAAAATTTATTATTTATTTTTAAACCCTTTTAATTTTATATTGGACTATAGCCAATTAACAATGTTGTGACAGTTTCAGGTGAACGGCAAAGTGACTCAGCCATACATACACATGCATCCATTCTCCCCAAACTCCCCTCCCATCCAGGCTGCCACATCACATTGAGCAGAGTTCCCTGTGCTGTACAGCAGGATCTTTCCTGTACCCTTACTTTTAGTCTAGGGCTTCTGACCACACACCCTTGTTCTTCCTAAGTAGTATAACCTCTAACCTCTAAACTACAGGTACTGTCTCTCAGCTTCTTCTTTTGTGAAGGAATGTGACCTACCTGGATCTCCTCCCGAGAAAGTTGCATGGAATTCTGCACAAAGTCTGAGGGCTCGTCCCATCCTCCCTCCTGGGTCTCCAGATTGTGGTAATAATGATATCCACCTTTCACCCAGTGCTTCACCCACTTGCTGTTGTTATCTCCTGACATGAAATAAAGGAAAGATCAGAGCAACTCAGAGCCACACTCCCCACAGCCACATGTCTAATCCTATAGGATCACTCTGATCAGGCTGAACAACCTAAATGGAGACCGTTCCCAAAACCTGCCCCTCGGATCTGTGAGGGTAAACAGGGGTCCTAAGTGCCTCTTAAATTATGGCTCTGTAACGTCTCATTTAGCTCATTCATGTCCACACTATAAAAAGAAAACCCCTATGAAGTCCATGTGGGCAAACTGACCTCGTCTACCTCTGTTCCTTTCAAAGCCTACACTGGAGTAAGACCATGTGTGTCAGAAAATTATTCTCATAAAAGACTTGCAACCATTCAGTCTCTCTAGTTGATTTTCAAAAAAAAAAAGGGAGGGAGGCATAAAATGGGATAAAATATATTATCTTTATTCCCCCCTTTCTGCAGATGAACTACTTTTAAGTATCTTATAAGCTTAGGTAATCAGAACTATATCCTATGAAAGAAACATTTTCAGAAAATTGACCTTGTTAACATTAGCCATACTCAAGGGGAAAAAAGAGTTACTTTTAAACACGAGAATATTATCTCCTTGTGCAGTAAGCCCCATACTGTATACAGTGCCTTTCCCTATAGCTTGGCCCTTTCCTCTTCCTCTGTTCCATGACATTTCTAAGCTCTTACTTACTGACACAGACTGATTTACCCATAACTCACCTGCTGCCAGTTTTTTCTTCTTGGCTTCAGCAAGGTCACTCTGGTAAGTTTCACCACATTCGGGGATGACGCCATACAAGCCGACGTCCGGGGAACGAAGGGCGCTGAGTGTTTTGCCAACATCGCCTTTCTCCACTGCTTCATTGATGGCAAAGATTCCTAAGGCAACTACCCCAGGAGAGAACTGTTACTGAAATAGTTTAGAAAGCATCTAGATTTGCGTACTAGCATACTGTTCCCCCTACAACTATCTTTTTTTTTTTAA